>NW_004567115.1:5860817-5878674 GCF_000260355.1 Condylura cristata | reverse complement strand
GGCTTTAGATTCTCAGTGCTGTGCTTTAACCCGCCGCACCACCAGGGAAGGCCGGAAAGAGTTTTTTTTAATTGGAAAATATAGGTGTATATAAACGCCCCAACTGTCTTCATTTTAGAGTATGTTTAAGGGTGTGTATTATTTGCATTCCTTTCCCCACATATCTATTCTTATATCAAGTCATAAATAAAATATACTGCTGCTGGGCTAAAATGTCTCACTTGTCTGCAAAATCCCTCCTTGCAGGTTAATGTCTCCTGCCAGGGGAGCTGGCCTGGATTGCGCTGACTTTCAGTGACCTACTTGTATGCTCTGGTTCAGGAGAGATTTAACAAGTGGCCAGGCAGATATGTGCATCCGCACATATTCCTCATTCTGACATTATTTTAATTTTGTTTGGCTATATCCTGCCAAAAGTCAATAGTATGTGCATAAAGTTAGCTTTGCGTGGCACCATTGGATAGGAAGCCTATTATGGTTTTGGGAAGGGCTGGGGAGGAGAGATTAACTCACTTTGTTTATCATTCAGCATCTATTCCATTATTGGCATAATTGACATTTTTTCAATATTGTTATGGTGTCCTCAGTGCTGATGGGAGGAGACCGAGACACGGATTCTGTCTGAGGACTGGGCACCGCTAGGCAAGTTCACTTTCTGTTGTCGAGTGTGATCTGGGGCTGAGGTTGGTGGCTGTGAATTTTAGTATGTTACTGTCAATCACAGGAGCTATCTGTGTCTTACTTGGCTGGAATTGGAAATTCCTGTATAAAGTGAAACTCAAGCATTGGGTAGCCTCAGAATTGGAAGCCGGTTTAATGTCCATGATTAGATTTTAAAATATGATTTCTACAATACTGCATGATACTGGAGAATCTCATCTTTGGTGAAAGTCAATGTTTTGAATGCCTTTGGCTCCTCTGCAGGAGGCATTCATTGTTAAAACCAAGCATTCCATTAGAAGCCAGAGAATAAAAATAAGAGTAGAAAAACTGTATAGGCCTTTTACCCACTATTGTAAAACAAGGAGATGATGAAACATAAATTCGTATAAAATGTTGTAGATTATAACCAGCCAAATCAAGCACTTGATACATTGAGAATAATTCTATTTCTTGTAAACTAAATTACAAGAAAGTTGGGTAAAAAAAATCAATGGACTATTATTTATGTTCCATTTAATCTAGGTGCTTTAATAATATCTATCTGGCCAAATACAATATTGATTTTTCATTGCTGTGGGATTCAGTTAACCTCAAATAAGACTAAAGAAAACTAACGCCAATTGCCAACCCTCTCTTGTAATTGTTGGTGTTTACAGAGGGAAAGGACATGCTGAATTAAGGCAACAGAAAGAGGAAGGGGGAGAGAGATGGAGAAGCCTTGTTTTTCTGTTTTCTTTCAACTTTGAAATGCTTAGAGTGAAATAAGGCTCAAATCCTTACTGTGCATTTTCAAATCTTGACAAGGCAAGACTATTGCCAAACAGTGTCTCGTAAGTATGCCGACAAGGAAGCCCAGAAATAAAGGAGCCTCTACAGACAAAATTAGAAGTTCCAGTTTCTATTTTACATTAACTTTTTGAGGAACTCAGCTAGATTCTAAGAGGGCTGTCCAAATAATGAAAGAAAAAAAATTCACAGGCAAGGGAGGGCTGAGGGGTGGAGAGTGGGCACTGAAAACCTCTAGGACTTTGACCATCCATCCTCCTTCAGACAGGCCATGTGGATGGTAAATTCTGGTAACTGCCTCATTTAAATATTGACTTTGTAACTCACTTGTCAGTGTCCCCATCTTGCAGATAAAGAAACTGAGAACACAGAAAAATCAAGTCAAACAGCTCTTGTTTAACAGAACTGGAATCTGACATTGGTGGGACAACATGTTCTTTCTAGCTATGGGGCATATAAAAATAGGTAAAATTGTGTATAAAATAAAATTATCAGAAGAATTAATCTCAACTACATTTATAACATTGCAAGTAATAAATGATGGAGCTTATCAGAAGATTACTAACATTTATCTGTTATAAAATTGAATGATGTGATATGATTGATTTAAAAAAACTAGGGGTTACTTCTGGCAGTACATTAAAATTTAGTTTTCAGACATGTTTTGTTATGCCTGTCTGATGCTTATGTTTTTGTGGGGCTAACATTAAAACACACAGGAAAGCATATATTAAAAATCTGACTTCCTGTTTCTCCCAATCTGCATTATCTGTCAACTGGGTCTGCACTCCTGAAAGGTCACAGCCAGGTAGTTCTAAGTTCTAGCTGTTCAGACGTCTTGCACTCCTTCACTTTGCCATAGTCCCCACCACTCCTTAATGTTTCCCCAACACTGAAACCATATTTTGATTGCTTTCACTTTTTCCTTCCTTCCTTCCATCCTTCTTTCTTCCTTCCTTTTTCATGTCCTCAAATTTAGCAGTTCCCTTTTATTGCACTCTCAGTATGTTTAGGTAGTTTTCCCAATACAGAGAGCAGTAGAAGCTACACAAAGAAAGACTTGCATTTAAAAACTTAGCATATTGGTCCTCCCTGGTGGTGCAATGGATTAGGACAATGCACTGCAAGCTAGCTGCAGCCACTTAATCCCTGGCCCAGGAGGTGATCCACATGGTGTGGCAGACGTCTCCTGTCTCACCCGCTGCTCCCCTCAGCACTGCACTTTGTCCATTTGCCTGTTCTGCTCCCCACTCTGTCTGTGGTGAAGCCTCTCACTGCCCTTGCACCTCTGCCCTATGCCCCAGTTCTGTAGGCCTGAATAAATAAATTAAAAGAAAATGTAGCATATTACTAGTCAGTTCTGTGATTTTGGCTATTCTATTAACCAATCTGAACTTCAGGTTCTTTTATCTGTTACTTGGGATTGATGAATGGTTTGGGGAAAATTAAGTAAAATAGTCTATTAGATTATGCTCAGCAAATGTTAAATGACTAAGCCATTAAAAAAAAAAAAACAGTTTAAAAGGACAGATTTATTAGGAAGAGGAGAAAGAAAAAGAGAGGCACCTGCATAGTCACAGGCAGGCAGGAGAGCTATTCTGAGGAATTCTTAAAAATCACTTTTTAAAGAAATTTTGCTCCTTCTTCCACCAACCTACAGGCCACTACAACTGACAATGTACCTTAAACCTCTCATATTCATCTTTACAGCCGACTTTTCTAATCACCCGAACTCTTTTCTAGATGATTTTCTCTCTTTTATTCATTCTCTAGCCAAACAATTTGTAATTGTCTTTCAGACAATTCCCTACGTTACTGTGACTGCACAGCAACAGCTTTCATAATACGAAAATGGAACAGTTGAGCAGAAGCGTGCCAAAGCCCCTACCTTCTCCAGTCTTCTTCACACAGCTCATGGCCCTTTTCTGTGCCCACTGAGATGAGACTCCCATACTTTCTGGCATTTGGCTATCATGGATTTTCCTATTATTCCTCCTATTTGGGGGGCTACAATCATTGATGATATGATTCACTCATCCTTTCTGAAGAACTTTTCCTTGATTTTCCTCTGAGTCAGCCACGATGCTTTTGTGCCTGGAAGGGGCCACAGGCGTGGAACTTGAACTCTCAATAGTGACAAATAAATGACAACCGTGGGGGTGGATGTGGGCTCTCAAGGAGCCCTAGGCCTGACTTAACCTCAAACCAGAGGAAAAGTGACTCATGGAGGGGTGCTCAAAGAAATGAGTGGCTTGTGTATCGGCACTAACACCTGACACAAATAAAGTCACTCAGTGGAGAATGGCTCCCCCTTACATAAATGAGAAAGGCTGAGGTAAAGTTTTAGTTTTGCCTGCTGAGTTCTCTGTTTGGACCAACTGTCAAAGGGCTTCCTTCCTCTTGGGGTTCAGTTTGATCACTCTATGTCCATCCTGTGAATGAAAGTGGTGGTTGCAAAGTGGACGTTTAGAAGTTATGCTGAGCAGACACGGGGCAAAGACGGGCAGAAAATCCATATGAACCCCCAACCCTAGGCTGACCTTCACCAGGTGTCCTTGTTCTGTGAGGGAGTTGACCAGTGTCCTTTACTCACTGAGCATAGTCTGGAGCCCTGTGGGAATCAGTGGCAAGGTTATGGTTCTTACTGGAAGGTGGGAAGAGTGTGGTTGACTATTACTAGCTCCCTATGTTCCCTTCTCCAGGGAGTTTATTCCTCAGATTGTAGACATGCCAAAAGGATTCCCTGGTCTTCTGAAGAGCAAAGCTCACGGCTGCATAGCAGGCATTGGCAGTGCTAGACCTGCTGCCTTGGAGCGGATGCTGCTGGTTAAGAATAGATTGTAAGTGTTTCAGGATGCTCAAACAGAGCTGAACTATTTCACTTTTTGAGGCTGGTCTATTCTTATGCTTTGCGAGCAGCCTCCATAGTGCTGGGAGGATACAGAACACAGGAAAAGGGTTGCTGAATTAGGCATCCAGGGGTTTGAGTAGGAGGATCTGTTTTGGGAACTTGCTCTGGGAATTCTGGAATCTAATCATTCCATAAATTGAGTGTGTCCTAAACTCTTTACTGCTCCTGCTGTTGGGCACAGGAAACAGGACTATTGGCTGTGGGACAAACCCTCAGGCCACATTGCCACTGTGTGATCTTAAGGAGGCCACTTCATCTCTGCAAACCTCAGTTTCTTTCTAAGATGGGAATCACAATACTAAATGAAATGATGGATGAATAAGTTATGTATACTCATATTGTTTACACTAGGTGCTCAAGAAATGGCCATTCTCTTTCCCCTTCCTGATGCCCACATATCAATCAGTACATGAGTGGAGGACATGAGAAGAGCATTTAATATTTTACCTGATATCCATCATTGGCTTTCTATTTTTCAGAGCATTACAGCTCTTTCTTGAGAGGTAAAGTAGGCCCTAAGAAGATTAAATCGGCGTGTAAATTTCAGCTTAGTTAAGCCCTTAAGAAACCTTTATTTGCAGGGAAGTTGTAGCCTGTAGCAAGAACTCCAGCAGTGGCTCCCTGAGCAAGCTCACAGGCAGGAAATTTGGGGGCTACTTGCCTTAGAATGCTTGCCCTTAAAGAGTCACCTGGAGGCCTTGTGAAGACAGCTTTCTAGGTGGGACCTTTATAGTTTCACTTCTGCAAGTTCTCCAGGTTGATGCTTCTGGGCTGGAAAGAGGTATGCTTGGGGCTCCTGGCTTCTGGGCTCATCCTGCATGAATTTTGGTAAGCTACTAGGAGACACAGCTTCCCTCCTGCCCAGTCGCTGGCAAAAGTATCATTTGGGAAGAGTATAACTTACAGTAGAGCATCTTAATCTCTTTTTCTGTGGTGGGTAACCACCTCACATCCTGCTAGAATGATGGAGCATTGAGGGCATTAACACCTGGGCACCTCTGTAACCTAGCCAAGAGCTCGGCAGAAAGGTTGGGAAAATCAGACCAAGAGCAAGTGCCGTGTCTCAGAGATCTCTGGGTCAACCTTCCCTCTGCCCACCTGAGTGGTCTCATCTCCACCCACCTCAGTCTGCTCTCAGTCTGGTCACTTGTGAAATAGCCACACTGCTTGTACTTGTATTGTAGTTTGTGGCAAGTAGTAAATGAACTAATGCATGTAGAGTGATGGGCATGCCAAGTGACTTGTACACAGTGAATATTTATTAGACTTGCTTCTTCTTACTATTGTTCTTTCCATTCCTAAAACTTCATGACTTATTCTTTTGCCTATCCTGTACTTTACCAGAAGCATAAGGTAAACCTCGGTGTTTAAAAATGTAAAATCTTTGTTGTTGGTTTTGAAGGGAAGGGTGCTCTAAAAGAATGCTTCTCAAACTTTAATAGGCATCCAAGTTACCTGGTGATTGTGCTAACATGCAGATTTTGGCCTGCCTAAGGTTCAGCCTTTATTTCCAAGCAGCTCTGTCTGTGGTGATGGCCACACTTCTCATCCAGGGTGTTATGTTTTGGGTAGCAAGTTTTCTTGAACACATTGAAATCATTTGGGGATCTTTTAACAACTCTAGCCATACTCTTACTGATTAAATCCCAACATCAGGTGGTGGGGTGCAAACAAGGGGAATGGCTGAATCTCCCATGGGTGCACAGTGATCCTTGGACATAACGTGACAAGCCCCACAGCACAGCTTCTTGAAGGTGCCTTCCTATTGAAGAACTTAAAAAAAAAATAACCATGCTTAGAAAATTTTCAAAACTAATGATACTTGAGTCCTACATGCTCAGATTCTGATTTGGTTCAGAGTGAGGCCTGAGCTGTACTGTTTTTAAAAGCTACTAGGCGACTCTGATGAACTGCAACATTTGAAAACTGCTCTTTTAAGTCTCAAGCCTAGGGAGACAGCAGATTCATTTCATTCAGATCCCAGGAACTTGAAGTAATTAATTTCTTTACAGATGGACTCTTCCCTCCCTGCCCGCCACCACCCTCCTCTTCTCTAGGCAGTTTGTATTGAAATAGGGCCAAAATAGGAACATTTGTAGTACTTCTTTTAAAGCCCCAACCCTGTTTAACATCTGCATTCAAGAAGCAGTGCTGTCCAGTAGCTCAGAAAGAGGCCCCAAAGAGCACTCAGCTCCTAATCCCTTCCACCGCTGCCTTCAGTGTGACCTGGGGAAATCTTTTCATGTTTATGTTTCCATATTTTCTCATTTGCAAAACCTGACTAATCCTACCAAGCGGCCAAAGGATTGGTGTGCAGTCAGATGTGGTTTTAAAACACTCGTGCTGCACGTTCCCAGAGTGTTCGAATGTGCCAACTAAATTTGGACATTTATGCAAACTGCATACTTTTTGGACATTTATGCAAAATGCACACTTCTTGAGTCTTGAAAATCTGCCACAGTTAAACTATAGATTTCTATCTCTGTCCCTCTTTTAAAGGTGTCAATTGATTCTGGTTCTAGACACACAAAGTCCAGGCTTAATGTGCACCCAGGGGCTTCAAAGAAATCAGCAAGAGGGTGGAGATGATTTTTGAGCCTGTAGCCAGAAGCCTGGCCTTGCAGGATTAGTCTTTCTCTTGCTCCCCCCAGTAGAAAAGTCCTCACTTGCCCACTTGCTAGTAGAAAAGTCCTCACTCGCCCACTTGGTCCTCGATCCCATACTCCTGGATGCTGGTCTATACTTCAGTCTTTGAAATGGGCTCATACAGCTCTGTTTCACTTGCACTTAGCACACAGCTCAGAATATGAAAGGTGCTTCAGAAATGCCTGTTAGACAAACAAATGAAGTGGCAGAAGGTAGAGCCAGGAGGCACAGAAGAACCAAGGGAATTTCAGAAAAAAGAAATGATTTTGATATGGAAGAGTAAAAGGAGGTGGCGATTAGGTATTGGTGTTAATCGATATTGAAAGTGATTAAAATAAAGAGCTTGAAATCCCGACAGAGAAGATGTAGGAAAGCCCAGGAGTCTTGTGTCTGGGGACTTCTGAAATAGCCAGAGAAACCATGAAAAGTGACTGATAGAGATGCAGGACAGAGGGGAGTTGACCTAGAGAGGAAGGGGTAAGGCGGGAGGGAGGAGGCTGGGCAGAGAGGAGCTATGGAAGGACTTGGCCTTTCTCCTTCTGAAGGATGCATGGGACTGGCTCAGAAATGGAGGGACAGCCAAATCGATATGAGTGGAGTAGGCTGCTGTCAGCGATCATCATGCTTTTTGGAACTGGGTGTTTTTCAAATTGCAGAATCCTGGTTCTCAGTCATCATTCACAATCGAGTGGAGTCCCTCCCATGCTACACGTGCACTTCTGCAAGCCACAGATCTCCACCACTGACATCACAGACACATTCTGGCAGCCCTCCTGCCTTCCTCTCCAGCCTCTGCATCCTGCCCTTTCCTGCAGGAGCACCAAGGCATCTCCAGGCATTTCCCTCTGACTTCCTGGCCCTTCCGTACAGGGTGACACACAGCTCTCAGGCCACTTTCCTGTCCCCACAGACTTTGATACTCCAGGACCATTCTCAGCTCACTCACAGCCTCTGTGCAAATTAGAGAAAGGGGCACATGGGTGTCCTGGGAGAACAGAATTAGAGGAAGGTGCAGATGAGCCCAAACAGCGTTTGTCTCTCAGAGTTAGCGAATGTTTCCAAGATACTGTGTGTGTGACAAGTGAGGGATGTGTGGAAGAGTGTAGGGGGAACGTTTCTCACAGAATGTGATATCTCAACTGAGTTCCTGAAGAACAGCAGGTGTTTTTCCTGTTCTTTTTGGTGGGGGAAGGTGAGTGAGGGGTGAGACCTGAGGGAAGGACTAGGGAATGGAAAGGCGCATTGGTGGGAAACACTAGTGGTATGATTGGTGCTGTGTTTGTCTGAAAGGAACTGACAATTCACTAACTGGTAGAGATGAAACTAGAATAGACAAGAAGGAATCTGAACACCAGGCTCAGGACCCAGACATCACCTTACAGGAGATGGGGAGTGTCTGGTTTTAAGCAGGAATGAGAGCATGTAAGCATGGTTGCTTTGGAAAGGTGTTATTTTAGCTTTCTTTGTGAGAGGAAATAGCCTCAAAATGTATTTATGAGTGACCAGTTCCATGTTGTGTCACACAGCTAAGGAAAGACCCACAATTTGACTCCATTTTTGCTGTGTTATACGTTGGATGCTTAATGCATACCTCAGGTTTGAGTGACTCTTGAGAGATTTCACTTGCAGAATTTGCAATATCCAATCAGATTCAAACCAGCATAAAAAAAGTACTGCCTTGTAAAAAAAAAAAAGTATTTAAAAAAGTCAGATCCTCCATTTTCTAAGACACGGATTTTATTCCAGGCCTGTTTTTCAAAATTTAAACTATAACAGTAATAAATACCCTGTACCCCATAGGGTATTCATTGGTATTGATTTCCAGAAAACATTTATACTGAGTGTCAGCTGAAAGATGGAAAGAGGAAAATTAGAGGAAAGAGGACTCAGTGATCTCTCAGGTCACTGTGGGGAGATGGAAACCATCTTAGTGACCTTGGGTAGTGGGCTTGTAAGTCAAGATATTGCCACTGGCTTGGTCTGTTTCTTCAACATAACTCTATATCAAATGGAATTTTTCCAGAATTTTCTATATTAAATGGAACATAACTCTATATTAAATGGAACTTTTCCAGCATTTTCCTCCTTTTCTTGTCTCCCACCTACAGAGATCACCACCAAAGAGATGGTCTCAAGGAGAAGAGACAGAAGAGTCCCATCTATGGGGTTAATCTTCTGCATTACTGTTGACTGAGCCAGGAGGGACGAGCTTTTAATGCCACCAGTGACAAACATGTAAGTTAGTAGGGGAACCCCTGGTTTGAAACATGGAAATAGAGATGAACTCAGAATTTCCTAATGATTAGAGTTTTACAAGAGAGGCAACTGGGATAAGAGAGGATGCTATACCTTGTGTAAACTTGACTTCACTTTGAAGGCATGCAGGCCTTGGTTAAAAACTTGGTGTCAAGTTGAGAGACTTGATAAAAGTCTAGCCAGATCTGGTTCATCAGTGATACATTCCAAGTCTATCTTTAAAGAAGCCAATAAATTGCCATTGTCATTGCTGATAAGACTGAGTGAATAATAATGACTTTTCAAGATGTTCCTTCAGACATTCAAAATCCATCTTTCCATTTTTAATTTTTTAAAAAACCTTGACTTAACATTTTCCTTTTCTTCAAAGTATCTTTATTAAAAAAATAAGTTTAGAGCCCTCTCTGGTGGTACCAGGGGTTAGGATGGATGCAGCACTGATATCTAGCCATAGCCACTTCAGTGCAAATTAAATCCCTACACCTGGAGGTGATCCACATGGCACGGCAGATCTCTCCTGTCTCACCCGCTGCTCCCCTCAGCGGTGTGCTTTGTTCATCTGCCTGTTCTGTTCCCCACTCTGTCTCTGGTGAATCCTCTCACTGCCCCTGTACTCTGGCCTGTACCCCAGTTCTGTACGCATAAATACATAAATCTTGAAAAAAAAGTTCAGTAGCATTAAATGCCTTAGCTTAACATTCAGATCCTTCCAAAGCTTCACTGTTTCTCTGCATCCCCACCCTCAGGTCACAACTTTCTCATCCCCTTCCCACACACACGCACACACACACACACACACACCCCATACCACCCCAATACACACTTTGGTATTCTTGCTGCTGTTAAGGTGGCCACTCAGTTCTGCTTATAATTGTATAACTCGGTGTCGGACAATTGATTTTGGATTACAAATAAGAACTTTGGAGAATATTTTATATCTTAATATCTAACCTTGGACCAGATAGCAGAACTATAATTGCATTTTGTGATTAAGGGATTTGATTCCCTTTCCTTTGCATAGGCAGTAGTGAGGCAAAATGAGGCAAAAAAAAAAAAAAAAACAGCTTTAAGGCAATATCTATGTGTTTAAGAATCCTAAATGCCAACAGATATAGGTCATTTGGGTAAATCTGGGAAGAGCTGAGGATATTTATCTGGAATCCCCATTAAGCATTTCTTCTGATGCCTCCTACTGTGTTCTGGTAGGTCACCTCTCTTCCCTCTTCTGAACCTTTCACTGGCTCACAATTATGCTGTTAGCTGCTGCTGTTGGCACAATGACAGCAATAGATGTGCTGATTTCCAAGCACCTTGTATTCTTTAGCTCACTTGTTTTTCTTCTTGACACTCATGTAAGTTAGGCAATACCATTTATAAACTGAGAAATGGAGGTTCAGAGAAGTCACTTATATACTCCAGTGTCACACAGCTTGTAAGTGGTTGAAACCAGGTCTTGAACTAAATCTATCTGTACTTAAAATTCTGAAGCTAATCTTGCTGTCTTGAGACAAATTCACAGCTATTTGGGTTTTACTCTCTTTATGATGTGTGTGTGTGCATGTGTGTGCGTGTGGTGGGAGTGAGGAATGAAGGCAGTTAATAGGACAGATAATCTAGATAAGAGATTTTGAAAGTATATTAATAAGCTAGTGTGGAATGGTCACAGGAAATTTTTTTAGTAATTTAATGGGTCTGGTTAATGAACATCAATTCTATTTAAAGCCCCAATTAACTGCCCTTCATTTCATTAAAAAAAAAGAAAAGAAATGACTGAAGACTGAAAGAAGTGTCTTTGACCAGAAGTGGGCTGGCAGACAACATGACTTGAGTCACAGAACTGTCTCCTCAGCTTCTTTTCTGGATAGTCTCAATTTCTCAGCTGTCAAGTGTGGGGGAAAAATGTTTGCTATTTGTCAAATTCATAGTTATTTGAGAATGGACAAACCAGGCTAACAAAACTTCCTTTCGTGCCATATTCTAATTGACAGCTGAATCAGACTAAATAGAATATTCTAAAATGTGACACTGACAAATATGGAAATTGCTTTTCTAACTTTCCCACTCTAGCCTGACTTTTTCCCTAAAAGCTTGTAATGTACCCCAGGGTACAATGGTAGGGACACTCAACTAGTTGCAGAGGTTGAGGGCTCCTCAGAGGACTGGGCTCAGCCTGCAGTCTCCCCATGTTCCCCAACCATCCAAGGCTCACCTCACCAACAGCTAAGGGAACCATCCCCCCCACCCCCCATGACTGGTTCACTATCTACCCGTCTGGAACAGGGCTAACATTGAGATCTGCATTTACTTTATTCTGAGAGTTAAATGAAATAAGGCATGAGAAGTTCCAAGAACCATGCCTGGAACGCTGTAATCACTTAAAACTTACTCTTTTAAAAATTTCCACCTGCCTCTGAGTTCTGTGAAGGCCTAGGGCAGTGCTCTCCATGATGAATTACAGCACCTAGCACAGCGATAGGTAACAGGCAAACTCAAGAAGTACCTGTTAAGCAAATCCATTGACCTTTGAACAATGGTAGAGTCAGCGGTGCTGATATCCCACACCGTCGAAAAGCCATTTATAACTGTATACAGTCCCCGAGCTCAATGACTAATAACCTGCTATTAACAAGAAGCCTTGCAGTTAACATATTTAATGTGTGTTAACATGTACTATATACTTGTATTCTTATAAGAAAGTAAGCTAGAGGAAAGAGCACACTGTAAAGAAAATCTTAAGTGGATCATCATAAAGTCGTCATCCTTCACGATTTCAGGTTGAGTAGGCCGAGGAGGAGGGGGAGAAGGGGTTACAAAAAATCTGCATGTAAGTGGCCGGCACAGTTCAAGCCCATGTCAGTTAAGGGTCCAGTGTACATACAGTTGGACCTAGACACCAGCATGACTTAATCTCTCTGCTATCTCTATTGTCCATTAACACATTCCTCAAACTTCTGCCAGGCTGACAGTTCAAAAATACAGTGCAATGACTAATTTTCCTTAGCAGAAAACCTGAAAGCTGCTGAACTTGGCATCCGCATATCGGACCCCTGCTTCTCCTCAGTCTTGTCTTTCCCTGCTCCAACTCTTTCTCAAACATACTTTCCTCTTTCTCCCTCCCTCTCTTTTTTTCCTGGTTTGCAAACATGCCATTTCCTTTTCCTACTTATTTCTATGAATCCTTTAGGTCTCAGTTAGAAATCTTACTTTCTCAAGGTGAGTGAGTTTCCACTCAGTGCTCCAAACTAAAGTGACCTGTTTTCCTTTTCCTTCTCCTTCAGTAGCTCCTCCACAGTTCTTTCTGACAGAAGCTGGCTCAGTGATCTGCTGGTATGGCTTCCCAGAGCAGATTAAACGTAACTCTTTCCAACTCTACATTCATTGACCTCACGACTGACATTGGCCATAGTAGAATATTTACACTACAGACATTGGCATATAGTACAAAGCATATACTACTTTTTTTTTTTTTCCAGATAGCTGGTTGTTAAACATTTACTAGCTCATTAATGTTTAGTCTCTCAAGAACTGGAGGTGTCCCAGTTCTCTCAACAGGGCTTGTCTCTTTAAATATTTATGGAATTAAATAAAAATTGAGACTTTCAGGGTGGCCATACTGAACTATGTATATGTTATATCATCATGACAATGACTTCAGAGGTTATTACTGCTTCTGTTATTGTCCAAATGAGGAAATTTAGAGTCAGTAAAATGAGGGACTGGTTCAGTGCCACAGGGCCAGTAAACTGAAGACCCCCTGGGTCTACATGCTGGGTCTCTGCTCCTGTCTGTGACATTTTGCTCACAACTGTCTTTGCCCACACGGTCCTGTCTTTGCCTGGCTTGTATGTATGAATATGTACTTCCCCCTGCCTGGTCCCCAGTGGGTTGGTCCCTCTGGATTCTCTTGCGTGGTCCCCAATGTTATGGTGAGAGTCCACTCACTGCCAGCACAAAGGTTTCCTGTCTTCCCTCTGGATGGGCCCTGCTTTGGGGACCTACATAATTCCAGCGGGCACAGAGCAGGTACAACAGATAAGGGCTGGGAACTTCAGGAGCACATGCTTGTGACTAGGGAGTGGGGCAAACAACTCACCCCATTTGCTGGGGACTTTCCAAGTTTTAACATTATAAGTCCCAAGTCTGGAAATCCCCTACAGTCCCAGGCAAAACAGTGTGGTTAGTTCCCCTTCTTGGCTATATAATCCCAGAGCAGAGAGAGAGATGATCAGAGAAGGTAAGATTTGCAAAGGGGCTCTGAAGGCAGAATGCCCACTTGGTAACTCCTATAGTCCATCTTCTTACTGCCTGCTGTTTTGCTGGGTCTGTGTTCTGTCTTTGTGAGTGGCCGGGACTAGGGGCAAGACATTCATTTCACTAAACCTTTGTTAGTACATCAATAACATGGAGATAATGAAGATGGTGGCATTTGTTGTAAAATGAAAATGGAGGGTCCCTTACTCAGGAATTAAAAAGTCAAGATGCACAGCAGACCCTGGGCCTTTCTGAAAGGCATTCTGTGCATCTCCACTGGTCTCAAGCCCATGAAGCTGGCCCTGGAAATACAGGATAACGCCCATGATTCAGAGTTATGACAATTCAATGGCCCAAGGAAATCAATAACATTTTGCAGAGTGCCTCGGCAGTGATAATGCAGAAGGTGGTGGTGATTGTTTCTGAGGCCTGGCTTGAATCCTCCTAGCTTGCTCAGCCTCTCCCAAAACAGACCCTTGAATTCTTACCTTGATAGTAATGTGAATTGGGTGAGCTTTTGTAAGTCTTTTCAGTTTCTCTAGGCTCAGGTTTTTCCCTTTATAAAACATGGGGATTGCAAGGAATCTCTGAAGAGCTTACCAGCTCTAAATCTGTTTTGGCCAACTCCGTGACATTTATACATATGAGCAAGGCCTTAATGTTCTTCTGAAAGTACTTTCTCCCTCTCTGCATTTGCTGAGATTCTATTTGTTCTTCAAGTTCTGTTCATATCCAAAGTTTTTCCTACTACCCTTAAATACATAAATCAGAGGTCCTTATTTTATTTCTAAGTTTCTCTAACTCAAAGGTCAGCCCATTTTACACTTGAGTTGTCTGAGGCCTGGGGTGGCTGAATGCCTCACCGAGGGCCTTGATGTAATGAGATGGAGGAGGATGAGAATCAAACCCAGTATTGCACGGTGTTATTCTATTTCTTTCCTGATTAAGGAAACACAAGAGGGTAGCTGTATAATTTTACTGTGCAATTGTTTTTTCCTGAAAAATTTCTCATAGAAATGAGAAGTCAAAAAGCAAAGACAATTTTTCATTTGGGTTCACTGGATGACTTTTGCCAAGGACGTCTTCATTTTTTCTCAAATCCTGGACACCTGTTTCAGCTTGGTTTTATGTTTTATCCTATAGTTTCTACTTAGTAACCATGAAGGGCTTCTACCTTCCCAGACAGAAGGCTTCCTAGGTCCTTTCTTCTCAAATTTCTGTACCCTAGGGTGAATAAACAGATGTTTCTTTAAAGGCATATCTTCTTAGCCTTTTGTTTCCCTCTATCTCAACTGGTCCTGTGGGTATATCTAGTCATTCCTTAAAAAGAAAAGGTTAGAGAGAGGAAAGGAATATTCTCAGCCATTCCCTGGGTTTAGCCCAGCACATTTCCTTTAAATTTCTCTGTGGGGCATTTCATCATGTGTCTGCGGTTGGATATTTTTGAGCTTTTCCCAAGGGTGACAGAGAAAATGCAAGTTCTCTGCCCTTGCAAATCCTGCTTCTTCTTAAAGTCCTGCCCACATCTGTCAGTGCTCGTTCTTTCATGGAAGGAGTCCTGGCTGGCCAACAAACCCAGCTTACTCCTGGAATAAGCTATTTTTAAATTTCAGGTTGTACTTTTCACATGAACTGGCTCAGGGCCAGACAAAACATGTATTGCTTCAGTAGGAGTGAAGACTGTAATTTTATGCTCTTAGTTTAATCCAAACTTCTGCTGCTACAGTTGTACTGAACTGGCACACTCGAGTCAACTGGAAAGTGTGGGGTTTTTTTTTTTAGTGCCACCCTCAATGTTCCTGAGCTTTAGGGAAACATGCCATTTATTCCATTGTTAAGCAGCTTAGAAAGGAAGCACAAAGGCTCAAATTTAAAGGACTTATGATTTGCTAACAGTTGGAGTCTGCCTGCAAATGGGGTTTGTAAACTAAGAACAGTTCCTGTGGGCAATTTCTTCCTTTTTGAGAGGGCTGTGTAATGATCTCTCCAGAAAAGTCATGTCAATCTGGGGCTGCCATGAATTTTCAACTGGTATTAGGCCAATGGGATTGCTGAGAAGCTTGGCGTGAATCGAGGGGGTGGTGTAGCCTTCACAAAACAAAAGCAGAAAGTCTTACATGTATTGTATTTTTATATCTCAATTTAGAAGCTGAGTTCACACCAATTTTAGAAATGGATACTTTCTACTTCCTGCTTACTATTCTGACACAGGGGATCTCTCTAACTGTAGAGCTTGTAGAACTGCAGAGATCTAGTTGTTGTTATGTTGGCAGACGGAGATTCACTAGGGGGGGGCTGAACAACAGTAGTGTTTTCAGAGCACATGGAAAGGGAATAACCCTTTCCATGAAAGAGGGGGCAACAGTGAGAACTGGTATGCCTGGAAGAATTTGTCACTGGACCCTTTACATACTCATAATAGATGTAAACACTAATAAGCATAGTGTATTAATATAAACATTAATAAAATGCTCTCAATTTTCATGAACAGATAATAAGAACAAAACCTTATGTTCTAGAAAAAGATGCAGTAACAACAACATCCTTAAGTCAAATTAGATTGTTTATGTGGGAGGATGTCCGATGTTCTTAGGCCTCTCCTTTTAGAGATCAGGAAATGAGAGCCCAGAAAGGTTAAGTGAGTGGCTAGAGGTTAGAAAAGGGAAGAGGTCTCTGTGTAAACAACTTGACTTCCAGAGAATCTTTCCCATCCTATTCAGTCAACACTGAATCTAGCTTCTCTCCTACCCCACCCAGTCAATGGCGATGCTGGATTTTTTATAAACCTGAGTAATTTTACACTAACTGGTCCATGATCAAAGTCTTGCCTAGAGTTCCCAGTCCTGCTTTTAGCTGCCCAGCATCTTGCTCTCATGCAGGAGGGCTGGTACTTCACCAATAGAGGAAACGTTATCTCAGTGAGCAAAAGAGACAGAGAAATACCCTTGAAAGTCAGAAACCAAAATAAGCCCTCCCTGGTGGCACAACAGCCTAGGACACAGCACTGCAAACAAGCTGCTGCTGCTTCTGTGTGAGTTCAATCCCTGGCCCTGGAGGTGATCCCTATGGCGTGGCAGACCTCTCCGGTTTTCCCCGCTGCTCCCCTCAGCAGTATACTTCATTCATCTGCTTCCCACTTTATTCTGCTCCCCACTTTATTTCTGGTGAATCCTCTCACCACCCCTGCACCTCTGGCCTGTACCCCAATTCTGTATGCATAAATAAATAAAATAAAAATAAAAAAAGAAACTAAAGAGTGCAGATTTTGATAATTTGGGTTTACCTAGTGACCCTTACATGATTGGTGATGTGAAAAGTGCATTATTTTACCATGGATTCCAAAGAACCTACATTAATAAATAAACCAATCTGCTTTGGTTCCTTATGGTTTGCTGCAAAATTTAATGCAATAAAATCATTTAAATATTATGCATCATCGTACTGTTGTATTGCACTTAACAGTTAATGAGAACCCAGGTGTTCTAAACATCTGTTTGGTGAAGTATGCCTACTCATTTTTACAGATAAAAAAGTTAAAAACATAGGGGAGGGATCTGGACTTCTGGAAGATGGCAGCAGGGTAAAGACGCCGAGATCACTGTGTCCAGGGCTGCATAGGAATTGAGGACTGAAAACGAACTATAGACTCACTTACTACAAGTTTCAACCCAAACGAGAACACCCTGGACTCACAAGAAGGTAGATAACTGAGGGGGAATCGGTGATTGGGGTGTTCCCAGAAGGGAACTCCCGGAAAAACCGGGCCCCTGGAAGTTCCGTGGGCTGCAGGAGCCGCTTTGCCCCATGCTAAACCCTGGAGGTAAAGCTGGACGGCTCAGCTCAGTGAGTGGAGCCCAGGCTGCAGAAAGACTGCAAATCTGATCCTCAATACCTGGGTAAGAGAAAAACTGCTGAAACTGCAGACCCGATCCAGAGCACCTGGGCGCCACGCAAAGCTGCTGATCAGCTCGACCAGCTCTGGAACCGGCAAGATAGTGGCAGAATAAAGATGCCGAGATGACTACATCCAAACTCGCACAGGATTATACAAAAACGGACTATAGACTTTCATGCTACGAGTTTCAACCCAACTGAGAATGCCCT
The DNA here is from genome assembly GCF_000260355.1 of Condylura cristata. Taxonomy (NCBI): domain Eukaryota; kingdom Metazoa; phylum Chordata; class Mammalia; order Eulipotyphla; family Talpidae; genus Condylura; species Condylura cristata. The sequence goes on along the minus strand of NW_004567115.1, from coordinate 5,861,057 downwards.
GGACTCACTAGAAGGAAAATAACTGAGGGCAACCGGCAAGTGGGGAGTCCCCATAGGGGAAGCCACACAGGCAGGAACTGACCCGGGAACACCAGCGGCTTCCAACTCGCTCGGCTCCTTTAAAAATCTAGGCGCGTGGCCCTCCCTGGTGGCGCAGCGGGTTGGAGCACAGCACTGAGAATCTAAGGCCGCTTCCGCATGAGTTCGATTCCCGCCTGCCCCGGAGGCGACCACATGGCG
>NW_004567115.1:5845004-5854361 GCF_000260355.1 Condylura cristata | reverse complement strand
GGCTTCTTACTATAACTGAGAATTCTCTTTCCATTGTATCATAATTCAATTTTTTCTAGGCTTAGAGAAATTCTTCTCCAGGTATAAAGTGAATGGGGTTGCTCAGGCTTTTACATCGTTGGCCTCTGTGGCTACAGCTTGTGTCCTTGAATGCAGGAGGCACTTAGCATTGTGGGCTTGGGGTACGCATGCCTGATGGTGGACACCTGGATTATGGGAGCATGTAAGTGGGCACACATGAGCTTGGAGGCTGAGTAGTGTCACAGAGGACAGTGTGGGACAAAGGACCATGTGGCAGACAGTGCCAGAGAACAGCTATAGACAGCCCAGGGAGAGGACAGATTTGCTGGGAGCTAGGAGGCCTGCCAGCCTCCCCATCCTGCATCTGGTTACCTCATGACAAACGGTCATGAAGTGTCTGAAAGAACCACCGAGCTCCCGGGACTCTCCTTGACCTGTCTGCCCAGATCCACAGAGAACCTGCACTGTGCTTTCCGGCCCTCACAGAGGGTTCATTGCACAGCCAACTTTCCTCCTCGTGAGGGTAGTTGATTCTATGACTTATAACTACATTTTCTTTTTCCTTGCAGAACTAAACAGTAGTAGTGGGGAGGATTAGGACCAACTAGAGCTGTATTAGAAGCAGGTGACGCATCAGCTCCTAGTACATCAAATAAAAATACTGGAAAAATGTTTCTTCTGATTGTGCTGACAAGAGTGGTGGCACTTTGTATGTTCTTTTGTCACCACCTGTTGCTCTGACAGACTGTACCCTACGTGTACTGGAGCAATCTTAAACATGAAATTGAAGAGTGAGGATTGGTATTCCATGTTTCAGTTTCTCTGAGATCTTCCAAATTTCAGCCGAAGAAAATCATTTGAAAATATACCACACTTCCTTACCCAAAGGGGGAAAAATTAAATGAGTTTTGAGGGATTAAACACATTTTATTTGCCTATTTGAAGGTAAAACAAAGCATTAAATTTCATGAAACACTTCTAAGCCTAAAAATAGGGACTAAGATGGGCTAAGAACTAAGGCTAAACAGGGCTTCCTATTTATGTATGTATGTATGCATGTAATTAAAATGCTCCAAGAAAACACTCACTTGCCTCTCACAATTTCAGAGGTGATGGCATAACCCACTTTTGCCATTTACCCATCAGAAAGTGATCAGTGGGCAGTGGATAGTAGAAAATGTATTGCATTAAGGCAAATTCCACTTTGCTTCCACATGATCAGAATCCAGCTCTAAGGAGTGACCACTTGAGGACCTGCTCATCACCGCTCCAGAACTGACCATGCTGAGACCTTTCTTTTTGTGGGACTTGACCTTTCTTTTTGTGGGACTTGATGTGGCGATGTGTGTGGAGGCTGTCAAAGGATTTCCTGACCCCCCACACTGGCCTTGTGCTTACATCCATCACAACCCTTACTGGCTGCATTTTCTCATGTCTCCCCTTGCAGGCAGCATAGTTAGCACATAGTAGCTGCTCAATAAACACATATTGGGCAAGGGAAGAAGAAACACAGCTGCCTCCTGGGCATCTTGCTTCTTGTTGCTGCATCAAGACTGCTCAGTTCTACTACTCCTCAGGATTGGGCCGGCACTTTTCCCTCTCACCTGCCCTCCCCTTACCTCCCCAGAGAGTAGGCCTAGAGTATTGAGGTGAGGAACTGGCAGAGTCATGTGAATGAGCATTCGGAGTAGCTGGAGATGGAGAGAGAATGGTTTGAATTACACTTTTTCAGGGTTTGAAGGGGGACTGTGAGTGGCACACAGCAGCTGTTTCCACTTAAAATTGATTAGCAAGCATCGCTACAAATGGAGGCAGAATTTAAAACAAAACTCCATGGAAACGGATCACTCTAAACCATTCCAAACTGGTCAAAGGCAAGTTTCTCTAGCTGAAGACCAAATAGCTCTCCTTTAGTTTGCTTCCCCTTGGTCAGCCTTCCTGGATGCTACAGTTTCCCACATCACGGAGGTAAGACGAATCCTAGTTGCTCATTGCTCATTGCTTGTCAAGAATCTCACCTCTCTGAGGACATATGCCCCACACTGACAGCAGAACTGGAAGCAAACAGCCTGAGTGAGACTCAGGCAGCCAGGCTAACCTCCCTGAGCTCTGGGGCTAGGGTGGCTCTCTTAAGGTAAACCTCAGTGCAGCCCTTGGGATGCTCAGAATTGATCTGTCGCAGCACTTAACAGCAAGTAGGTAGCAGTGGCAATGCTGTTTCCATTATCCCTTCAGCACCTGAGAAGTTAAACGTAAAATACTGTTTGGTTTTCGAAATGTTCTCATTAGAGAATTAAGAGTCTAATTTGCAGAAACAAATAACCCCAAGGCGTGATACTGGAGGAAATTTCAGAGAGTTCTGAGGTTATTAATGGCCATACAATGAGTAGTCTTAGTGGAAAGTCTGATAGAGGAGGCAAATCAAGTAAGAAAATCAATTTTTGAGAATAAATGAAATTTAAAATGCCTCCGTTATAGGACCCAGCAAAGACAAGTACATCTTCTGGTCATCTAACTAATGGAAGTCACATTTTATTCCCATAATACTGGGCACACATTACCAAACTCTGATCTCGCTGAAATTAGATCTTTGTGAAGATAGAGTTGGCTCATCCTGACAGGACTGATGAGCAACGAGCATCACCAGCAACAGCAGACTCCATCGGGGAGTGTTCTGCTCTGCAGGGCTCTGTGGAACATTCTTTGTGTTTCAAGGGTTGACATTGTTGTGTGGCACCTGCCACACAACTCTGCATTCGACATCACTCTCCCTTTGTGTAATTCAGCACACAAGGTAGTCGCCCAACACCACTGTTACCCCCAACAAGAAGTGACAGCTGTCCCTTACTTTCCTACCTAGTTTTTGTTTAAAATCATGTGTAAGGATTATGATTCAGGAACTATAAGGTACTTTACATCCTGGGGTGGGGGGAGGCTGCTTGTTCTTTGCTCAAGGAGACTGGATGACACTTACTTATTACTGTCTGTACCAATTTTAGGTTTTTACATTATCTTCTTTAATTGGAAGAATTCTCATTTGGGAATAGTTAAAATAAACCCAGTGTTTAATGCTTCCCTGGGGCAATGGTAAATGTGTATTAATTGTGTACTGTTACAGAGAACATGATCCCAGAACTGGAAACTATGGAGTGGGGTCTGGATGGAGAGAAAAGGTCCTCACGCAGCCATCAGAAGGGATCTTGGGTCACAGAAAAGAAGCCAGGAGACTGTGAGGGAAGACGGCACATGTCCTTACCCAGGCTCATCTGGAGGCTTCTATATTGTGTATCTGAGCTTGTGAGTAAACAAGTGGGATTGTATTTGGCTGAGGCAGCCAGGATTGAAGGACTTTGGGGTGGGAGTTGGAGGGTTGGAAGCTAAGATAGGAGGAGGAAATGATGGATTGTCAAAATTGCACAGGTGCAGACCATTGAAAACCACTTGTCACTTGTAAGACCACACATTTGGCCACATGGACAATGGGAGTTGCCAGCTTTATTTCACTTTGTTAATTAATCCACTAAATGTTTACAACATGGAATTACTGCATACAAGGAATTGGCTTACTAATAGGGATAAAACCATAACTATGACAGAATCCTTGCCTTCCAATTTTTCCCTATTCTAGTGAGGAAGAAAGATAAAGGAAACAGGCTTTACTTTTCAAATCCTTGTGCTCAGAGGTGAAAGGGTCTGGATAGAAAGCTCAGAGGTGCAGAACTGGCACAGATTGCCAAACTTGCTGGTGGTGGGGGGGGGTAGGGAGTGGGGATAGGAGGGGGGGTGGGGTTCTCTCCCATACTGAGTGCTTCCTGGAAGCATTGGCAAGTTGTAAAATCCCAAATGAACCATAATCCCAGCAGAGAATCACCTGCACTGATGTTGACACCACAGTGCTATTAAAAAAAATATACACCATTGATCCTATATAAGACATGTAAATATAAAGCAACTGATGCTGGCCATTTGATAAAACCCTGACCATCTGACATGAAGCAAAATAGAACAGTGGGGAAAATGAAGGCTGCAGAAAGCATAAGGATGCAAAGGACACACCAAAATAAGGATGATAGTAACAAGATTAAGAGCAGGTTCATTGTGTACTTAAAACATTTTGTAAAGTGTTTCTGCATTTAATTTCTCCAACAACCTTCCCAGGAAAGGATGATCATTATTTCCATTTCATAGAAGAGTAAACTGAGGCTCAGAGAGAGGTTAAATAGCTAACCCACTATCACACAACTACTAAGCATTGGGTACAGGACTCAGTCCTTGTTTTGGTGCTAGGATGGTTGTGCGGACTAACGTGAATAACTGCAAAGTATCAGAGTGGGACCTGAATGGTAGCCAGCATTCAATAGGCACTAACCATTGTTACTGACACACATTTCTTCCATGAAAAAAAAAAAAGTGTTTTCTTCTCAAATAGCCATCACAAGCAGACCCTCAGTAATTAAAGGCACTAATTATGTGACTCTATTGGAGTAAGAACTTGCCAACCCTTTCTGTCCAGAAGTGTACCACGCTCTCAACGAGATGAGAACAGGGTGCAGATGGTGAAGCTCTCCTGGGCGCCAGACCCTGCCTGAGCCTACAGAGAGGGAACTCCTGCTTCATTTCCCCCTGGCTTTTCTCTCACACTAGGTTCTCAGTGTAACAAGAGTAAAATCTTTCTTTAGCAAAGTCTCCCTGATCTCCATTCCACAGGAGGGTCTGTGGTTTTTCACTTTTGGGGGTGTGTTGGGGGAGGGGTGATAGCTGAGTTGCAGTGAAGCACACCCCTGCTGGCTTCTACTCTGGGCATTCCAGTCAGAAAGCACCTTTTTCTTTTTCTTTAAGAAAAATAATTCTTTTTCTTTTTCTTCACAACTCATTATTTACATGTAGAGATTTGAAATGTCCTGTATTCCACTCTCTTTCATCTTTTTTCATCCTAATCTCCTTGTAGGTCTTTAGCACACAATAGGGTTTCTAGAAGATTGTTAAAACCACCAGCAATGAGGCTAGGTGCTGATACACAATTGTCTTCTTTTACTTTTTCTTGGAAAATCTACTTTCAAAAATGATACCATTATTTCATCATGGACTCATAAATGTTCCGAGTTCATTTACCCACCCCGAATCAAAACTGGGACAATTCAAAGGGAAGATGAGAAAATACACAAATTTAAACTATTTTTCAGAAAAAGGTGTTATTACTGCCACCTTTAAAGTAAGAAAGATAATAGACAATTTTGTGTTATTTCCTTGAGGAACTTAAAGTAGCATTCAATTAACCCTGTAAATAGGTGTGTTTTTCTCATGAGGAAGCAAACATGGAGAGAAAATTCCTTTGCTTGATCGGAACACACACATGCAGTCAAGCAGAATCTTCCACTATACTCACATCTCACACTTAGCCAATAACTATAATTGTCAACCATCCAGAAGCATAGGCCTTGGTCTAAATAAAATGAAACAACCTGCCAATCACAAATGGCTGCTTTGTATGGAGTATGAACTCTAGACTTGCTGGGGTCCTCACCATGTCTCCCTTCCATGTTTAGTACTCTTTCCTACTCTTTATTCAACTTGCAATACCCCGTTCTATACCTGAGGAACATCCTTTGTTCTGTCTCACTGAACAGAAAATACAGACCATACAAAGAACTTGAAGCTCCAAGCATTGGCTGTACTGAGTCACACAGACAACTTTCTTCCATGCAGCTCTACAGGTTCTATACCCTGCGATCTCCCCAAGTAGGAACTTGGCTCCCAGGATTCAGTCTTGTGTCATCTGTGCCCTGTTCTCACCTCTGTGGGAGTTTGATACCCGCTGGAAAGAGAGATGGCAAGTTTTTGCCACATTTCTTTTCTTCTTTAGAGTAGAGCATTAAGGATTGAGAATAAGGTATAAGACCTCTTGTCTACACAAACAAAGTTGTTGAGACAGAAGCAGTGAAGGGAGTGTGAGATGAGAGATGCCAACAGGAATTGAAGACTTCTTGGGAGAGACGGACTTGAGCTTTGTCTTGCTGGTGGGAGCCTGAGAAGGTAGAGGGGAAGATGGGCAGGTGGCAGAAAGGCAGAGATAGTGACACGCTAAATACCAAAGTCAGTTCAGTCAGCTGGGTTTGGCTTTTCTTGTGATTTCACCCATCACTAGCTCTGTCTGTGGGGAGGTCTCCTATCTTGATTTTGATTTTTTAATAAATGTCATAGCTAAAAAATCCCTACTATGTAAAGACAATGGAAATTGCAACAAATTTGGTCTCTTGAGTGGCACCTAATGAAAGAGGAGCTGACTCATTGCAGACCCGATTAATCACCAGAACCCTAAAACCATGTCCTCAGCAGCTGAATAACAGTTTGAGGATGAGCATAAAGGGGAGACTGGGCCCCAAGGCAGATGCCAAGTGGCTGAGGGAAGAGACTACCCTGCTTCTTTCTTTGGATGTTCCACAGATTCCTGTCTGACCTTGGCAAAGTCACTTTTGGTGTTACTGTCTGTTACCCAGCACAAAGAGTAGCTAATAAACGATGCCTACTCATTGGTGTGGGTGAATTAATTAGTTAATGTTTGTTGAGTGCTTCGAAGATCAGAGCTCTACCTCCTGTAAGAGCTTTTTGCTGTTGTTCCCAAGAAGTCAATTCCCTTAGAAAAACAGGCCACTGTATGGAGCACTGACACTTCATCTGATGGGATGAGATTGTCCCTACATTTTCATCTGTCAGAAGAAAGGGGTTTGTTTAATTAACAGGCAATGTTTTTCTGGAAACAGCTTTGTGAATTAGCAAAGAGGCTGCAACTCCCAGTGTATTATTATCATTTGTCTTCCCCCACAGCTGACATTTGCAGTCGACTGCAAGTCACTGATTCCTAAAGGACTGTCGTATAGGGAGAAAGCGAAGTGGGCACAGTGACAAGTCACTAAGGATTGCTGCTGAAATTGAAATTTAAAACCTTGTAAGAAACATCTGTAAGATCATCACCACCAAACGGCAACAGGAAGCGAAGGTCTGGAGGGATGGTGGGCAAACGCCTTCCTGTTTCCCATTTCCTGACTCTGAAATGGACTGGTAGGGTTCGGCTGACCCTTTGCTTCCCTGGTATATTGCATGGATGGGTGGTGTCACCTGTGTCCACTGCTTCAAGATCCTTTCTGTTGCATCCCCTATAAACTTGAATTGTCTGTCCATTGTCTGCTTGGTTTCTGCCCCTTGGAGGTCACACCAGACCAGCTGGGGTGATTGTGCTCAGCTACAGCATCTGAAAGTCATTTTGCTTGTTCCCACTGTCTGTCTCCACTGCATTGCTATGCATGCGGGCAGTTTTCTCGCCTCCCTCGCTCACAGTGGGATCTTTAGTGCCCAGTGGTTGCTCAACAAATATTGCCTGAGGAGAATTACTGCCTGTCTTCTATACACTATCACTTAGATGCCAAAAATTCCTTTTGCTGAAGAAGAGAAAGTTACCATCTATGTAGTGTTGCGGGTTGAACGATATCTTGCCTACCCCGCGCCCCCTAATAGCTACTCAAGTTCTAACCCCTGATACTTGTGAATATGAGCTTCTTTGGAAACAGGGTTCTTGTAGATGTCATCAATTAACAATGAGTTTGTACAGAATGAGGAAGGAGCCTAAATTCAATGACTCATGGCTTTCTAAGAAGAGGTAGATGTGTACGCAGAGATACAAACACAAGGGAAGACAATGTGAAGACAGAGGTGGAGATTGGAAGGATGCACACACTAGCCAAGGAATACCACTGATGCCTTGGGTGCAACCCCAAAGGCTAGAAGCAGAAGCTGTAATGAAGGACACCTCTGTTGCAGGAAGGAGCCTGCTGTCATCCTAATTTTAAGCATCTGGACTTCAGGGCTGTGAGAGAATAAATCTGTTGTTTAAGACACCAGTTTGTGGTACAGTTTGTTAGAACAACCCCAGGAAACTAATCCAGACTGCAAAGAAACCCTTAGGAGGGTGAGATGAAAGACACCCTCACCTTCCATGGGAGCTCAGTTACATCTAGCCTCCATGGCAGAGCAAGGCTGTATCTTTGTCATCATAGCAGACTTGTCAGAGTGGTGACAGCTCTGAAAAGGAAGAGATGGAAGTCGGTGGAATTGACTGGGCCCTTTCCTTTGTGCTGAGGAGGCCTCTGACCCTGGCTGGTCTGTCTGGTCCTCAAATATGGTGACCTAAGATGCTTTACGCGCCAGCAGATGTTTCTCCTGGGCTCACTTGATACATTCACTGTCACAAATGCTACCTACTATTACACTGATTGTCTTTCATTTTGGAGCTTCAGATTCTTACTTTGTAGGGTCTTTATTTTTTGTTTCCTGTGAGACAGACCAAAGGATGTGTGCACTGTGGCCTGAGTGTCAGTGACACATTGGTCCCACATTAATGAGAATCCAGTAAGGCCTGAAGAGTCTGCTGAAATAGTATATTCATTGTTCTGCAGTATATTCCTTCTTGTAACTGAGCACTATTTAGAAACTCAACTGAAATATTTTGGAAGTGTCAGTGGTTTTAAATTCTGAGTTTTGGTTCTTTGGGAAGACTCTTCTCATTTTGGGGTGGTGATTCTTAGTCTTGTGTAGATGATAGTCCCTTTGAGAGTCTGATCAGGTGATGGAGCCCCCCTCTAATCAGATGGACATCCATTCACTAGGCAATGCCTCTAGGTTTCTGGACCCCAAGTTTGGAGTCTCCTGCTCTGTCTCAGATTGATCGTCTTGACCCTCATCTAGGCTTACCAAAAGGGGAAGTGGTTTAACCTTCCATTGACTTCTCAGAGAATGAAGTACAGTAGAGCCCCCACCTCAGGTGTTTGTGGGGGAAGGCTGATCTCATAGTTGAGTTTTGATGGATTTCATCTGACCTCTCCCCCTTTATTTGCACAGTTCACCAGTGTGATCGGGACAAAATCAAGTCACTCTGGCTGCTCAGCTGTTTGGCTGTGGGGTTACTTCCTGATGATTAACATTTGAATAGAAAGACTGAGGAAAGCAGATAGTTGTCTCCAAAGTAGAAGGCCATCACCAGACCAACTGACTACAACTAAAAGGTGACTTCCAAGAGTAAGGAGCTCCTCAGGACTGACTGCCTTTGAGCTCAGTGTTAGGTCTGTTTATGCCTCTTGACCTAAAACAAGCTTTTTCTGGGTCTTCTTTCCTTTTTATTTTTATTTTTTTTAAAAAGATTTATTTTGGCCCTCCCTGATGGCGCAGCGGGAGGTGAGACTCTAAAGCCGCTTCAGCATGAGTTTGATCCCTGCCCCGGAGGTGACCACATGGCGTGGCAGACCTCTCCTGACCTGCCCGCTGCTCCCCTCAGCAGGGGATCGA
>NW_004567115.1:5818602-5843689 GCF_000260355.1 Condylura cristata | reverse complement strand
CCCAGATACTGATATTTTTAATATGGATCCTTGAAGTGGGTTTATTCAGACTTCAGTTTGTCAACTTAAGAATGTGTTTACCTACTCTTCCACTTATAGTTTTGGTCCTGATAGATCCATTTTTCTCTTGCATTCTACTTGTCAGTCTGCTCTTGGCAGTAGAAGTGACAATCCAGGTGGAAGTTACTTCCCTCTGAGAAGAGGTAGTTGTTTTTGGGTTATCATTGCCGCCTGTTCTGAGAATTGGCAGAGATGGGGCCGAGGAAGAGCAGCAGCCTTCCTTGAGCAGATTTCTGAAAGGGGGGTTAGAGCAGCGCTCCCCAGGCAACAGGCCCAGAAACCTCTTTTTCTCCATTCCCATAACCTCCCTGGGTACTGAAGCCCCATGGCACAGCACAGTGGGAAGACACTAGACTTAGACCAACTTGGCCTTCAACTGCAGCTACGGACCCTCCTCTCATGAGAATGTGAGCCCCATAGAGTGAGTTCCTCCCCCTCTGGAAGCAAGGCTGAGTGAGAACTGTGTAAATGTCAGGAAGCTGGGATAGTGCTGGAGGCTTCATATACAGTGCTGCTTCTCCACTAATCTCTACTGAGACCCACAGCAGTCTTGGAAAGTCTGCTTCCCCTGCCATCTATGCTATGGTCGGTTTAAACTTTTTAAAATAATGTCATTTCCCTCATCAGACATTTCTATGGAAAATATGTAAAATTTCCCCCAAATGATTTGTTCTGATTGGTTAAGTTATTATGGCTGCTATTTTCTTCTCCAGGTGTTTCTGACTCTTCTCACTGTTCAAATTTTTTTTTTTTTTTTTGAAATTAAGCCTCTCACATTTCTCCTTTTCTAAGGCAGTGGGGATGTTCAAGTACCTTGTCCATTGGCCCTGATGGAATTCATCCTCAATGGCTATATCACTGTCACCTCCCTCAGCCCCAGGTCATCCTCATCTATAAAATAGTTTGTCCACAGAATGAAAGGAAATGCATGTAAAAAAATGAGCTTGGTGTTTGAGAGATTTGAGTTCCATGAAGTGCCTGAATGTCCTGCCTGCATGCTCTCTATTCCATTCCTCTGTGCTTCTGCACATGTTTCTACCCATCAAAGTCTTGTCCCTTCTCATGGGCCCTGGAATCTACCTTGACACCTTTGCAGAGGGTTAGTTTTTATTCACTTCTTCACTACCTTAGTAACTCCTTTGTACCTACTACAAACAAGATGTTCTTAACTCCCCTCCACATTTTACCCCATTTCTTTGTTTCCTTTTTGAGCAAAAATACACAGATTTAATTTATGCTCACTATTTCCACTTCCTCATTTTTGTCACCCCTCAGTCCACCTCTAACTGGCTGCTGCCCCTGACACCCCACTGACGCTGATCTTGTCAAGGTCAATCAATGCTCTCTAATCGCCAAGTCCAAAGGACTCTCATCTATACCCCTCAGCCTGCCAGACAGGGAAAAGCTTCCCACACACTCTCCTACCTGAGTTTCCAAGGACCCACACTCTCTTCCCTGCTCAGGGGCTCCTCTGACATGTGTTCTTTGCTGACTCTCACACCTCTACCTAGATTAAACTTGAGGATCTGTCCTGATACCTCCTTGTCTCTCCCAAACACCATCTCTCTGTGAATGGTTCATTCATGGTTTCAAATAGCACCTGTAGGTTAACAGTTCGTATACAGAGGTATTCTAACTTCATTTATCCAGCTGATCACTCTGCATCTTTATTCAGCAATCTCAAAGTTAGCCTATCTAAAACTGATTTCTTAAGTCCTCCTTGACTCCACCCAGTCCTCCTAGCTCTGTAAATCATCCACATGTCTCTTTGAATAAAAAGCTGGGAGTTTGGGTTCTCCCTGGTGGTGCAGAAGGTTCAAGGACAGCACTAAGAAGCTAAAGCCATTTCAGCATGAGTTTGATCCCTACCCCTGAGGTGATCCACATGGCATGGCAGACCTCTCCTGACCCGCCCGCTGCTCCCCTCAGCAGTGTACTTCATAGATCTGCCTATTCTGCTCCCCACGCTGTCTCTGGTGATTCCTCTCACGGCTCCTGCACCTCTGGCCTATACCCCAGGCCATACTCTAAATGCACAAATAAATCTTTAAAAAAAAAAAAAGCTGGGAGTTAGTCTTGAGTTCTCCTTTCCCTTAACTCTTTGCCTCATGTCAAATGAATGACAGACCTGTGATTGCATTTCCAGCTAAGTTTTCAAAAGATTACAGCCCCCTATATCCAGTCTACCTTTCTCTTGTTTGCACTATATTGCAATAGCCTCCTAATATGACTCTCAGATGCCATACTCCTTTCCTACAATTCTCTATGGCACTTATACAGAAGTCAACTAGATTGCATTATTCCCTTGCTTATACAAAAGTCAACTAGATTGCATTATTCCCTTGCTTAAAATCCTTTGCTGGCTTCCTCACTCATGTGCATGAACTCTACATCCCTCATCTGTCCTGAATGCTCTGTCCTCATTAGCTTTTGCCTCTATACATGCTGGTCTTTGTCTTCTTGGAACAATCTTCTTGGATCTCCTCATGAGTTTGGCTTCTTTTTATTCTTGATCAGAAAGCCTTTTCCTGATTAATATAGCTTCTCTTCATTACAATTATTCTACATCTTAGCAGAGAATGACCATACTGTGTAATTGTTCTATATGCTTAATTTAATTTAAACACCCACTTGTACTCCATACACTAGGTTGTGAGAGAATACATTGCAAGATAATTGGGTTATGGAGCCCACCCAGCACTTAGTACAGTTCCTGGCACTTAGTAGTCACCAAATAAATAGTTGCAGAATCAAGGGGGTGTTAAATCTAGGTACACTTAAAATCAACAGTCACATGTGTTCCTCTGTCAGGGGTCCATTTTCTTTTGCTTGGTGTTTGTAGCTCTAACAAATGGTGAGAGTAGCTACGCATCTATCTTGTGGTGAAATAAAGTAATTTTTGCCCTCAGTAGTAACAGTCTCCTTGAATCTGTCAGAAATAAGTCTTCTTAGGATAATTCCACTTGAAAAAGCTCGAATTGGCCATTGCAAGTATTCTGAGAATACAATGGGAAACTGGAAACATATTCCTCCATAATTTCAACGAGATCCCCCTTGTAGGAGCTCTTTCAGACAGGAAAGAAAGAGGAAGGAAGTTCAAATTATCCAAAAATGGCAAGTGATAAAGTCAAGTGAGAGGCAAACTTCCTCATTTAAAAAATAACAACCTCCCACAATTAAAGAGAAAATCTGTAGAAGTGGATTTGTGGGGGTAGGCTAGAGTAGAGTGAATGAACAGTGAAGGAAATTTCCTCTTCAATGTGAGGGGGAAAAGGTAAATCCTCTTCTGCACTGGATCGGTCAGAACAAAAAAGTAGAATTTTCTCGGCATAGTGCCAGATGGAACAAATTAGAGTTTTAATTCAAGAGGGAAAGGGGACATAGCTTTTGTCTGTTTTACTTTTTCCATCTCCTCTTATTATTACTAGTAAATTGATTCCATTTCTTGTGGCCTGAGGCTTTTCTTGTTTCCTATCATTTGAACTCAGAAGCATTTTTCTCTGTCCCTTCTCCTCCCCCCACTCCTTCCTCCTCTATTCTTAGTTCTCCAAAGACATCTTCCATTTATTGCCATCTAGCAGAGATGAAGAAATATCCTCTAACATCTTTCTTGTTCAGTATACTTGGGGGGCTATATGTGACTGTAACAGGATTAACAAGACATTTCACCTCAAAATTGTGGACAGGTTTTCACACAATTTCGGGGAATATGGAAGTGACCAGACAATCTAGGAAAACATTCATGAAATTGCAGTAATTTATGAGGAATATTGCCAATTCTTCCAAATCATTCTAAATTGGTTGGGCATTAATTAGTCCAATCCAAACTTTCATATTGTAGTGAATGTTGCAATCCTACATAAGCTATTTTTAGTAAGAAAAGGAAAGTTCTGAAAGTTATCTTCCTGCTTATAATTCATGTCAAAAGTTGATTTTTCTACGTGGACACTGCTTATGCATTACAAGCAGTATCTGTTTTACCTTCCTATATGGGTTTTAGTGGAGAATAGATATCTGGAAACCAGAATCAGAGTTTTCCTTAAAAAAAAAACAACAACAACTATATATGATGCAGACATACCTCTAAGATATTATGGGCTCCATTTGAGACTATTGCAATAAAGAAGATATCATAATAAAGCAAGTCACACAATTTCTTGGTTTCTGAATACATATAAAAGTTTTGTCTATTAAGAGTACCATGGCTTAGGGCTAAAAAAATGTACATCCCTTAATTTTAAATTACGTTATTGCCAAAAATGCAAACCATCATCTGATTGTCTAGCAAGTCAATCTTTTTGCTGGTGAAGTGAAAAACATAATTTATATCTACAAAACCATAAAGTAAAGCACAGTAAAGCGAAGTATTCTAATGGTGAACATCTGTTATTATATATGTCAAATTCCATACTACAAAGGGAGAACCAAAATGTCACCTACAAATGTAGTGGATAATTATGTATCATTGTTGGCTCACCAACTTGTAACAAAGCTACCAATTTAACACAGAATGTTAACAATGGGGGAAACTCTGCAGAGGGAGATGGAATATATGGGACTCTACTTCCTGCTTAAATTTCCGTCAGTCTAAAACTGTTGTAAAAAATAAACTCTAGTAGGGCCCTTCCTGGTGGCACAGTGGGTTAAAGCGCAGCACTAAGAAGCTAAAGCCACTTCCGCATGAGTTAAAAACTCACCTGCCCCGGAGCTGACCCACATGGCCTGACAGACCTTTCCTGACTCACCCGCTGCTCCCCTCAGCAGTGTACTTTGTCCATCTGCCTGTTCTGCTCCCCACTCTGTCTCTGGTGAATCCTCTCACCGCCCCCTCATCTCTGGCCTGTACCCCAGTCCCTCATCTCTGGCCTGTACCCCAGTCTGTATGCATAAATAAATAAATCTTTAAAAATAATAACTCTAGTAATTGAAAACATAGTAAGTAGTTTATAATCCCTTTAGTGTTAAATTCTTTGATGATCTCAAAAATGGTTCCAATATTGTGAGTAGATTAAAACACAGCAACAGTGAACCAGAGAGAAGCAGGTGATCTTTTCTCTTTAGCTGGATGAATGCTGGTCTTGAGACACCCTGATCATGTTTGACATATTCCCTGTCCTCCTCCTTCAAAAGCCTACACAGTATTCAAAGGCACTTACCTGAGATCGCCTTATTACAACTTCCTACTCACCACCTGGAAGTAACTTTGTCACTCCGAACGGTGGTAATTTGGCTGCCACACTTGTACATGGGCCTCTCCTGTTTCTATCACATGTTAATCTTAGGTTTGGGAAGGGATTTGAATTGGCAGCTTGATCCATTTCACCATCATCCTATTTGTTATGGACTCCAAAGCTGGTTACAGTAGTGTCTGGGCTGTTCCCTCCTGGTGAGGCAGTTTTTTCTGCCCTCAAACTGCGGGTTTCCCACTCTTTAGTATTCTGCTGTCAACTTTGCGTGGCCACATTTAACTCATTTTAAGATTGCATCAAAGAGTCCTAAAAATATCTGTTGCCTAATGAAGAATCTGAACTTTGCACTCAGTTTGCCCTTTGTATGTGGTTCTAAAGCACCAGGAAGGCAAATATTTGACTTTGAAGACTGACCACATAAATACAAGGGCTGTTTCAGTCTCAGCACAGACATAGCTCAAACTCCAGAGCTCTGTATTGCTCAATTAGTCCTACTATGTGAGATGTTTCCTATTTAGAGCAGATACAGTAGTAGTTCATTGTCTTTGGAAGGGTGTGTGTGTGTGTTTAGAGGGACTCTGATGAGTGAATCAAAACAAAAAGGTGAGAATCTAAGGCCCGGGGCAGAGCAGGGCACTCAGTAGAGTCAAAAGCAACAAAGTGATCAAAATTAAAAAATTCATAGAGTCTGCGAAGGAAACGCCTCTGTGTTAGCAGTGGATCACTCTGGACATTGAAATCAATGATTAGCAAAACCTTGATTGTAGTCAAGGCCTCAGAGCCATGAGGTGTGGTGTGATACTAAGGAGCTGCCTGCCCATGGACCCCTCCTAGCTCACGTGGCAGCTGAGCTCCACACCTCTGCCTCAGGCCCTCCAGACCTGTGGCCCTGATGCCCCACCAGCCACGCCCATCACCTGGCAGTGCTTGGGGCTGGCTGAGACACACTGTCCCTTGGGGAATGGAGCTCCGTTAAGGTTCCTTTCACTTCTCAATCTGATCAGCAGTTTCCCCTTTTGGAGGTGCCTGTCCCTTCTGCCACAGGGACGCCCATTGATGGCTCCTTGGAGCCAGGTCCCAGCAAAGCAGTGCAAGGAGCCCCTTGTCGGTGGCATGAGGGGGACAGGAGCTCACTCTTCCTGCAGGCAGACTTCTGCACCTGTGCCCACCTCACTCCAGGCCTGACTTTGTTGGCCTGTTTTTTTCCCCCTCTAAGATATGGGAGGTTGAATAATTAGGAGGAAATCTTGAGAGTCTTCAAAATACTTAAAAATAAGTATACTGGAAGTGCAATTCAGGGAATGTAGGCTTTTTGCCTGGCTGGACTGCAAGCCTGGTGGGGCAGAAGCTGGGGAGAGGTGCCAGCTGTGTCTGGATCCACTGCCTGAACAATTGAAGCAGGAGAAGAGATGAGAGGACTGTCCGAATGGCATTTTAAACCAGTGGGGAATTTAGGGCTGGAGAATAAAAGGATAAAGCTTTCCAAATGTGAGATCAGGACTTTTGTGAATGGGAAGGACTCAGTCGTTTAATTTTAAATTCAGTGACAAGTAGTAGGAAGTGAATGTCATTAGCTTCAACTCTCACATTTAGTATCTGGGAAAGTCAGCTAATCAGAAACTGAAAGGACAGTGTTCATCTCTTTTTTAAGGGATGTGCTCACCAGTCA
This sequence comes from Condylura cristata, assembly GCF_000260355.1. Lineage (NCBI taxonomy): Eukaryota > Metazoa > Chordata > Mammalia > Eulipotyphla > Talpidae > Condylura > Condylura cristata. The sequence goes on along the minus strand of NW_004567115.1, from coordinate 5,836,771 downwards.
ACTAATCAGGCCTGAACTGCGGTCTAAATGGTTCTTCAAACTATCTCTTTCTCATTAATCTTCATTTAAAAATAGGCAGTTAAGTGGTTTGGATATTATTTTGAAAGTCTCTTTAAGCAAAAATTTATTATAAATGGCAAATATTTTAGGGCATAGTTAGCTGCATTATTTTGGGTATCAAACACATGCTGCTTCCTGAAAAATCATAAAATATCTTCCTCTGTTCCTAGCAGGAGTGACATGTCCCATTGTCTTGTTTCCATAATGCTTAACTGTGTTAAAGCAAATGTCAATAGTAAATTAACTATCCCTTTGAATGCCTCAAATGTGACTTGTAATTAAGCATATTAACGTGATGTATCATCATTTGAGCAGCAACTAAAATAAGATTATATGCATTTTAAACTTTTGGGTGCCTGCAGAACATGAAAAGCACTTTATGAAGCTTGCATTAATGCATATTTCATTATAATGTAATTCTATATTAGATATTCCACTTATGCATAGAGCCAAAATAGTTTCTGCTCTGCAGCGATGCCGATTTAAATGAGTAAACCACTCGGAATCAAGAAAGTTTAACTCTTTGTGCATCACAATGAAGAACTCTTTGGTGTTGGAATTTCATCTTTGGCTAATAGCACAGAACTAATAGATCAGATGGAGTGGGGTGACAAAGGACGGCGGCAGCAGCTCTTCCATACCATGCTAACTGATGAGGGTTACACCCGAGTGTACCCTGAGCATATCCCCTTCTGTCACACGTGGACCACAGAGAAATATTTCTGCTGCACTGAGCAGGCAGAGAGGCTGATTTGCACACAAGAGGGTCACAGAGGTTGGGTTGGCTGCCTTGGCCTTGGCCTCGTGGATAAGAAGTGCTGCTCCCCTCAGCAGTGTATTTTAGTCGATCTGCCTGTTCTATGCCCACTCTGTCTCTGATGAACTGTCCCACCCCGGCCTCCACACTTCTGGCCTGTACCCCAGTTCTTGTATGCATACATAAATAATCTTTAAAAACGAAGTGTGTGCAGGAGACATTCATAAAGAAGCGCTGGGGGCTGAGTGCACGTTGCTCTACAGGGCAGCCTAAAGCATCCTGCATAATATTACTAATAGACCTTTTACAATTTTTATAGCTTCCCGAGTTATTTTTGAGTCAGTGTTAGCATTCAATTATTTCCTGTTGAATAAGGAACAAAACAGGCCTAAAGACTGAAAGGAAAAGCTGCTGTGGGAAGTAATCTCTCCAGATGGAAGTTCTCTGGCAGATTGTGATTTGTGACTCAGAATAAGCCCAGATCACTGTGCCATATGGGTGACAACTGAGCCTGCTGACACGGACTCAGTCACTCAGCAAACTCCTGAAATGCCTACTATGTGTCAGTCACTGGGCACTGGGGAACACATATGAATCGGTGATACTATTGCTGCCAAAGGGCTCATTCATTCATTCAACAACATTTACTAAGCATTATTGATGCTCCTGCATTAGGAGATATGAATACATAAACATAGAGTAAATTACCATATGGCATATGACAAAGCTGGTATAAAGATAGGGGAAGATGCTTTGCAGTCATAGATGTGGAGACAGACTAATTATATCTGGTGCAGCTATAGGAATTCTCCCAGAAAAGGTGACATTCAGCCTGAATCTTGAAGAAAGTTTTGGGGGATGAGAGGGGAAAGGGAGAATAAGGCTGTTTTTAGCCAAGGTATAGCACAAGCATAGTTATAAAATTAGGGATTCATGCTTGGAAGGAAAAATTAGAAAATAAGAGATTAATTGTGGATATAGCTTATTGGTTCAGAGGAAGGAAATGCAGCTAGAGAAATAATCGGCTCAAGATTTTCTGTGTCGTGTTAAGAGTTTTAGCTTTATTCCATATGCTGGAATGGCAAATCCCAGAACTCCCCCTTCTCTGCTTTCATGGCAGATGTCTACAATCTGCCATTAATCATATTCTTTCCTGCTGAGCCCAGGCCAACTCGTGGAATCCTTCCCTATATCTGGCTGTGGAACTGGTGGAATTGGTACAGAGAAGAAGTATATTTGCCATCCTTGCAACAGGCAAAGAAAATTAATGTAGGCTTAAAATTTAGAAGTGACAAGGTGAGATTTGATCATAAATTTTACTAGTATACTACAGAATGCCTCGGATCTTGAATCAAGAAACTTAAAGGAAACTTAAGTCGTTTAAATCATTAATTCTCAACCTGACTGTATAATGAAACACTTTGGGTGCTTGTTAAAAATATCTTATTACCTCGGCCTCTCCCCAGATGAATGAACCCAAGTGTGTCATGTGTGTCTGAATCTGAGATCCACTTGTTTAGGTCTTAGTGAGAACGTTTATTAATTAGAAGAGATTTTATCCTCCTTCATTATGAGATCACAGAGGAGAGATGACTTGGGGAAGATGGGAAGGATTCATTTGTTTGGTCTTTACTTAAACAATACTACACTCTCTGCTTTTTCTATGTGGGTGCTGACATAGATATTTCATTTAAGCCCTACATTAATCTTCTACATATCTATTTATGATTTCTAATTTTCAGCTGAGGTAATCAAATCTCAGACATCTTAAGGAACTTGCTTAAGATCACAGGACAATCCAAGGCCAAAAATTATAATTGATTTTACTCCTCCATGTGAACTTTTAGGAATTTTATTAAATCACATATCACACATAGGTAATATATTAGAGGAAATAAGGGGAGTTGGGAGTGAATGGTCACTCTTGGGAATGGTCACATTCACTTTCAGGCATTAACATTGGAGCCTCTTGCTTTGAAGTAGGCTGGGTTGACCGTTTGGCCCAGGAAGTGGGTGCCTTTACACCTACTGTAATCTTTTTGGGTACAAACAAAGCCTTCCCCACCCATCAGGAAATGTGCTTTCACTTTGTGCCATGGTTGGCTCAGGGCCTCACTGTAAAGGTTACATCATTGCCCTGACTAGTGCATTTGATTGATGCTGATTCCTGAACAAACAGGACAAAGAAACCTCTCCGATTAAGAGATTCATTGGCGTAAGTGTTTATAAAATTGGATCTGTTTTCACTAATTTCTATTTAGCAACCAAATAATGCTCCATAGATGCCTAATGACCTGGATCCTTTCAGAACTAGAGAGCAGGAAACTAATGTAACAGCATATTCACAGTAAACACTAAGGCTTACTTGGTCTGCAACATCAGTTATAGATCCTCTCTACACAACCATGGCAGCTGTCATAGTCAACACCTAGGAAGTGCATTTCATTTGACAACCTGGGTCTCACCTAAGGCAGTACTGCTTCCTGGCTTGGGTGATAGGTCAGGAGGTTGAACTTGTGGAGGGGTATGCGGCTGCAAGTAGGGAGCGAGGGCCCCCAAGGCCTGGGCCTGCCACTGAAAGGCCAAAAGCAGAACGCATAGTAGAGGGCAGAACTCCAGCCTCTGAGAATCTAATGTCTACAATGATCAGGCCATGTTCATTCCTAGCAATGGAGTCAAGTGAGTGGAGTTGTCTCTATCTGTTATGGTTCATTCTCTTGGCAAAATTTATTTTCTCAAGCATTTTGTCAGTGTCTGCTTTTTTGTTATTGCAAGGAGAACATCAGACCTTGGCTTTTCAGCTGTTTTCTGTGGATCCCCATGACTCCTGAGGAGTGAGGGGGGCCGGGGGGGGCATGAAGGTGGGAACAGGGGTTGGGCTCTAAGCCCTAAGATAGTCACCCCATGTTCACCCACTGTAGCTTTTCTAAATATTTTCTATTTGAAAACAAAAACAAAAAAAGAGCACAAAGCCAGCTTATTAGTGTGAGGAGTACTATATTAGACATAAGAAATCTCTGGATAAAAGACATTCTACGGGGGTAGGGAGGAGAATAGGATGAAAACTGGGGTGGAAAGAGTGCACGGGACTATGGTGATAGCACATGGTGAATTGGTTGTGGGAAGCCCTTGGGATTGTAACCCAGATGAAAAAATGTACAAAATGAAGAATGATGTAACATATATGTAAATACATAAAAAATAAGTCTCTGGATAAAACATTTATGTATGTCAATCATTTGGATTTCTTGTGGAAATCCTGTAGATGTTTGGAAGAGTGGTCTGAAGATACAAGAACTGTCACAAAGCCCATGAACTTGACCCTTAGGCGTGGCCATCTGTAGGTCCTTATACCATGACCAATAGACTTAAAATGGGTTAATGATAAAACTTCTGGAATTCAGTAGCAGATAGTAACTGAGAGCTGTTGAAAACTGACATGCTAAGAAATAATAGAGGCTTCATTTCATCACCTAAGTTAAGATTTAACTACTCACTGCAATGAACAGCCTCTCTCATAACAGGTAGAAATATGTCTCTGGAATGTTAGGAGACTCTGGTTCATGACTCAATCTAATCTGAATCCTTGTGACTTCAAGCCTCAGTCTTCTTTTCTGTGAAATGGGCACAAGTAGTCAGGCTCTATTTGAATCTGACAGGGCAGTTCTTTTACAGGATGCCTGGATTTCCTCCAAGCTTTCCTGTTAGCCTGCTGCAGCAAGAATTCTGAGCATACTGATCAAACATAACCTGGCCCTAACCCAGGCTGCTAGTCACAATCTCTAGGGAAAGGCTAGTAATTGATCTTTTAACTTAGGCCCAGAATTCTGAGTTGGGTCCAATTTTAGATATCACTATGTTAGAAGCGGGACAAAGCCTGATAAAGCCTTGGGGGAACTAAAGACTGGGAAGGGGAATTATCAGCCTAGCGCAGCCCTGCCTGACACCTACCTTCCTTGCTTCGTAAACTTGTGTGCTCTTTGGCAGAGGAGCATCTGTCTACCAGGGTACAATGATTTTAAAAGTCATTTGTACTCTGAGTCCCAGCTAGTGTGGAACCAACTACAGTTCCATCAAGGAGAGTCATGGGCATTTTTATCTTTAAGAAGAAGAGTGAAAGCAGCAAGGAGGGGTCCGTGATGCCAGTTATATGATCTTTGTACATGATCAATAAAATGTTCCTTTAAATTAAGTCCTATTAAAAACATATGGCCCTCCCTGGTGGCGCAGCGGGTTAAAGCACAGCACTAAGAAGCTAAAGCCACTTCAGCATGAGTTCGATCCCTGCCTGCCCCGGAGGAGTCCACAAGGCGAGGCAGACCTCTCCTGACCCTCCTGCTGCTCCCCTCAGCAGTGTACTTCATCATTGATCTGCCTGTTCTGTACCTCACTCTGTCTCTGGTGAATCCTCTCACCCTCTGCATCTCTGGCCTGTACCCCAGTTCTATATGAATAAGTAAATAAATCTTTAAAAAAAACATATATTCATGGGTATTTGGCGATGTGTGGAGTGTGTACTGTTAGGATCATGCTGAAAAAATGGGCTCTACTATTACAGGGGGCCTTAGAGAGTTCCAAGAAACAAAATAATACTTATTTTTAAGTGTTATGTTTGTCAACCCAGTTGTTCCTAAATACACTTTAAAGTTTTCATCCTAAATAAAAGGAGTTCTGTTTTCTGTAGTATTTTAGTCTGCACAGAGAAGGTGGCAAACAGAATGATGCTGTAAACATTTTTAGCATGATTTGGGGCTTTGTGTTTTTGCATATACCAGACTAAAAATTCTGACAGGAAGATAGGGAAGTTTTAGATTGAACAAACATGTTTATGAAACCCATATAGAGAGAGAGAAAAAGAAAGAGAAAGGGAGGAGCCAGTGGGGAATCATCATTTCTGTTTAATTGTTTATTGATGATATAATCTCATCGCTAGCTCAAACTTTCTTGAGATATACACACCTATATTTTCAAACAGTTCTTTTAAAATCATGACTCACTTCACTGGCAAAGAGATACTTGCTTCTACTTACAGAAGTCACAGGGTAATGGAAACAAAAACAGAATGATCCAGGGCAAGTTATTTACTTTTTGTTACAAAACAGTCTGAAGCAGTGTGAGGATTGTATGTCTAAGCTGCCAAGTTATTAAAATAATCACGAATGTGGGTATAGCTCTGTGCACTTGGCAATTATGACAATAGCTTCCTCCCATTTTGAAGATTAGTAACCAGACTAGAAAAAGTTCAGTGACCTGCATAAGTCAATCAACTATTAAGTGAAACAGACACATGGCCTCAACTCATGTGTTTTAAATCCCAGTCCGTCTAAGTTCCACATTATACCGCCTTTAACTTAAACATTACTTAAACAATGTGAAAGAATGCTATGTGATCTGCAGGTTTCTTCTCTTCCCTGTGAGGCATAGCTGGCTTATTAATGAATTATAGCACAGGAGTGGCTGAGAAGGCTGAAAAACTTCAGATTCTGTCATTTAAATCCTAATGCTGCCTCCCACACAAGGCTCTGTGTCAACCAACAGCCCGAGGGACTGGATTTTGGCTCCCCAAGCCACTATCCGATGGTTGCCGTCTCAATCATCATCAATAATTATTTGGGAGTCCTTGGGAATCCCACCTTGCTCTTGCTTGCCTTCTTCTCATTAGTGCGCCCTCCTGGTGTGGAGGTTCATCACACAGTTCCTTGGACAGGTGCCCTCAGCCTCCTTCCCTGTGAGGAAGTATTGGCTGTCTCCATTTTGGTAATTAATTGCAATTTACACAGCTGCACATGAGCAGAGTGGTTGGAGAGAAAAACACAGTTTCCAGCTCACCTATTTCGCTCAAGCCTTGGATGAGAATTTTTTCTCTGCTTGAGTCCCAGGCTGCTTAATTCTTGCTCAATGCACAGCTTTCCTTTCCCTCCTAACTCCATTGACATACTGCTTTGTTTCAAACGTGAATAAATTACTCTTCAGATTCCTTTCACGGAAGTTCTTCAGGTATTTGCCTCATTATATTGCCACTTCATGGAATGCCATTGTTGTGCCTGGTAAACAATGGTGATACCAGGACAGATTGTTGAGGGCTACTCTGGAATTCTCAATAGTCATGTCTGCTTGGATGATTTCCTTTCCTATGCCTAACCTGAGCCTGCCAGTGTTCAATTTTGATCATTAGGGTCATGACTGTTAGCTTAGTTCACTGATTTCTTACAATTATTAATAAACAAGTGACAAGTGCTATAAAAAAGACATTGCTGTCTGAATTTTGTGGCTGAGCTCTATAAAATTATCGCTCACAAAAAGGATCTTAAATGACCACTTGGCAACTGAGTCAAAGACTAATGCACAGGAAAAATCTCAAAAGTGCTAAAGACACAACATGAAGAATTACATTGTGACATTGTAAATAAAATAAGTGATTTGGAATCATGGTTGATTAAATTTGTGTTAGAAGCCCTGTGTACTATTATGCCTTATATAGTTTCGCAGCTATCCTTATGCATCGTCAGCCAACAAACTGTAATTCATGCTTCACTGGCCTCATTCAGTCTTAGGTTCTAGGTTGTGTATACAACCACACCAAATCACAGAAATTACATGAAAAGCAAATAAATACAATTTGGAACTGAGGTCAAAGGCAATACTTATCACCAATCTGAAAGATAGAAACTCTCTCAGGGTAGTACTTTATTGTTTTTATTACTACTTAGCTGAAGGATCTTTTTGATTACTCACCAATTCACTATTTATTAGCATTTATTAAAATACTTGCTATGTGTCAGGCACAGTATGAGCCTTGAGGCTATAAAGGTGAAAAAACTGATAATAATCATCAGTTGGAACTTCTTAGTGGAAAATCAGATGGGCCCCCATCTCAATCACTGAAGAGGTGGTAAAGTATTTGAAGAAAAGAAGTTTTGGTTCAGATCATTGGCAGTTTTTCCAGGGCTTTCTTAATCTTCCTAAAGATTTCTGCTGGAAAGGGCATCTGTTGTGCAACCATTCCAGATTGGGTAGGTTCACTGTTGATTCTCACAGAGGAAAAGAGAATTTTGGAGCCCCTGGTATGATTTTACAGGCCTTTAATGCTGAATTAGGGGACAAACCTGTCTGCAGGTGCTCTCTCATTTGCTCTTATGATAACCACCTGAATGATCTGGCATGAGGCATGTAAAGAGAGAAGGGGGAGGTATTGAAATTTGTTAATCTTATAGGAGAAATTTAAGAGAACCAAATAAGACATGGGGTGGGGGGAAGTGTTTTGTTATCACAATACAAAACACAAAACAACAAGACAAAAACAAACAGACAATTATAAACCAGAAATGTCCTACGGAGGAGGAATACAGGGAGGGAGTGGAATGAGGGAGGAATGTGGGAGACTATGATGATGATGGGTGGGTGAAGTGGGGGAGGGGGTAAGTAAACATAGTTTTAAAATGAACAATAATGTAAATAGATATATAAATAAAATTTTAAAATGTTAAAAAAGTTTAAAAAATATTAACAATAGAAAAACAAAAAAGATCATCTGAACTTTAGCACATTTTCTGATAGCAGAAGCATGATAAAGCTGAAGGGACACCAAATTTTAAGAAAATTCTTTAAGAAATCCTTAACAAAATTATTAAGACTACCCTATCCTTCCTTCTGTCTTTTAGGTTGAAAAATTTACCCTAATGCCTTTTGCACTTATATTAAATATAATCAATTTTTCCCTCTGGGCATATCTCAGAATGGTATTAATTTGGTATTATTGGTATTATTAATTTGGTATTTATTCAAGTAGTTCTTTTTCAACATTCTCTGTGTTTTTGTTGTACTCGCTCTTAGAAGCAGAGGTCTCTGGGTCATGGGTCTCCATGAACTCTGATCATAAGACTAGAAACCTGAGATGGGATCAGGTTATCAGTCTCCAAAGCCTGGTGTTAGATTTGGGGCCTGGGAAGGTTAGAAAATAGACTTTAAAAATAATCATCAGTGAATAACTAGATTGAATTGCAAAGGAGGACGGGCAAGTCATTTAGGTCAGAGCTACACCACACAAACTTAGACCGAAGAATGGAAGGTACCAAGGGCCTTCTACAGTCATCATTACTGGGTATCTGTGAACCTCAGCACACTTTTCAGAAGGTGACTCGTTGCTTGACATGGAATTATGAGCAGAGGAAGCTGTGCAAAATGGCTAGTGAGAGATGTGGAGATAGCATTAGCTTCAGAGACCAAATTGAGAATTAAACTTCCTGAGGAACTTTTGAACCCTGCTGAAATGGGTTGAAAATTGTTTCATTTACCATTGCTACAGCAATAAGTCAATGTAGAAAATGGCACTATAAAGACATTTTTCACCATGATGTGACTCTACTGTAATACTTAACATAGATTATGATATTTAATAACATAACACTATAAATATATCATAGCTTCTCTATTATGCTTATTCACATGAACAGGAGTCAATTTAGGTTTAGTGGAACCTGGAGATTATCCAATTGTGGGCTCTCCTTAACGAAAAGAATGCAACTTTTGAATACAAAAGAAACAGATTCTCTGTAAGAGGGTTGTGGGGTAAATAGAAGTGATCAGGATTTTTCCATCCTCCCACCATTAGTGTCAATGATCTACACCTGTGGTCTTACTTACACGTGTGCCTGATGGTGGCACCTGGAGTGTGGTGTGCATTTTCGTAAATGGGCACACCTGAGCCTGGATGCTGAGGATGGAAGGGCAGCGATGGAGAGAGCAGAGGTCCATGAGGCAGAGTACAGCAGAGACTGGTGCAGAGATCACAAGAGAATACCAGAAAGTCCAAAAAGAGGCTTCCCAGCCTCCTGGCACCTCAGTGGGGGGCGGGCAGAGGGAATTGTGAAAACTATGGTTCTAAGATTTGCACTTTACTCAGCACAGCTCAGTGCTTTGCTGATGCTCTTAGAAGCTGCCTGTTGATCCCTCAAGGAATGGACCTTTCAATTGAAAAAGAAAAGCCCTGAACTTTAGTATCCTCTGACTAGCAGGCCCTGATCCAGAGTTTACTAAAGAGAAAGATTCCTCATGAGACCAGTTAAAAACTTATTGCTGACCTATTCCTATTTATTACTGAACTACCTTAGACTTACACAATCCCCTCCCCCTCCCCCCACACTATCATCTATGCAGCGATAAGAGCAGCATAAACAAATATATATATATATATATATATATGTATATATATATGACATGCACAAGTAAGTGTGCACATGTAAACACACGTCTCTCGGAAAAGATTATTCCTTCTTTCTACCTTTGAACAAATTGTCAATACAGTCTTCAAATGCTAGATGACAGAATCCTCAAATGCCAGTAATGTAAAAGTGACTGTAAAAATATGAGAGGTACCATTGCCATCCTGGAACTGACAGTTTGACTGTTTCTCAAATCTGCAACTACCCCCTTTTCTAGTCTTTATTCTTTTATTCTCTGAGATGACTAATATGGGCAGTTTCAACTCCCATAAGAAGAGATAATGGTTTTGACCTTAGTAGATGGTTTGAATGTGTGGTGTAGTCCATGAACTTAATGCCAAAAGAGGTTATAGATGTTTCACCTCTTGCTTTGCTGCCTTTTTATTATTAAGGAGACTAATGGCATGTGATCATGCACTCTAGAGTAAGTGTGTGACAGGAAATATTAAATTCCTTTTGATGATTCTTTTTGTGGTGACAGGAATAGGAAGACATTCTTTTAAAATGCTTTTCTTTTTCAAGACAAAGTGTGGGAAAGGAGGGTGAGAGTAAGTCCATTCCAGAATAAGATGTTACAGCAGGATGCAAAGAGGGAAATGAGTTACCTTCAACAGCTAGGAGAGGACAGCCACAAGTGATAGCTGATCATATCAGTGACATATCAGTGTGGTCTCAGAGTCAGCCAGAAAATGCACAGGAATGGAAATCTCAGGAGTCTCTGTCATGGGCCCTTCTCCCCAAATGAGTTAAAAGGGTCTGAGGAACTTGGAAGACTATGAAGGTGGCTTGTGAATGACTGATTTGTGTTTGTGTGTAAAAAGAGGCACTTCTGTCTGCTATTCATATGTTAAAAGTGAACGTGATTAGCAATTAACCAACACTGCTACCTTGGAAGCAAATTTCTAGGTTCTATGAATTTCCATTTCAAATCTCTGACTGTGATCTGAGATCTAAACTAGATCCTGAGCCATTGAAATGACCAATATTCTATTGAAATGAAGAACTAGGTGTAGAGGTCAGTGATCTGAACAGCTTGCAAGTTATGGCTTACAGAATGGCTTACCCACCAAGCCCACATAACTCCCAGAATAATTTTTATTCTAGCTTTTGGGCTGAAAAATATTTAAATGAAAGATTAGTTACAAAGGGAACAGCAGGGAGAAGGATCATGTAAATTCAGTTCATTAAGTGGACAGATTCACTCACATTTCATTTGGGGATAATTTATGCTAGTTTTCTCTGATGTCATCTGTTGTTCAGGTTAATAATCATGATCATTATTAATGGATGGAGGTTGCTTTGTTTTTTGGCAGGAGGAGGAATATTATTTGGAAAAGCTGTTGTAGGTATTGAGCTCACAACATAGGTACAAAGATTTTTTGTTGTTGTTACTCAAAAAAATGCAGCTCTTATTTTCCTAAACAATTCAATATCTGCATCATTTAATTCTATATTTTTAGGAGGTTCTGCAGAAGACTATACCTCTCTTTGACTAGTATATATACTACGTTAAAACCAGAAGAGACTAGGATAAAATATATTCTAATTGTATAGCGCTTTCTGTTTAGAACTACAGAAATTTTTAAAAAATAGGGCCCTACCTGGTGGCGCAGTGGGTTAAAGCACAGCATTAAGAAGCTAAAGCCACTTCCGCATGAGTTGATTCCCCCCTGCCCCGGAGGTGACCACATGGCGAGGCAGACCTCTCCTGACCCGCCCGCTGCTCCCCTCAGCAATATACGTCATAGATCTGCCTGTTCTGCTCCCCACTCTGTCTCTGGTGAAGCCTCTCGCTGCCCTTGAGCCCCTGGCCTGTACCCCAGTTCTGTATACACAAATAAATAAATCTTTAAAAACCAAAAAAATAAACAAACAAAAAAATATATATATTAAGAGATATCTCTTACACAGGGCAAGTTCCAGGTGTCTTGAGAAATCTAATATGGCGACTCCCATTTACAAGATTTCATGATCCTAAGGCTCTGTTTTACAACTACCCCACAAGTAAGAAGTGTACTTATCTGAGAAATAACACATGGAACCACTTAGAACTCTGAAACTCGTGGGGTAGCCTGAATCCTTTCTATGTCTCAGTTCTGTGTAATTTAGTGACTCTGACCTTGTGGTGGTAACAAGAATAATGCCTATGCTTTATAAAACAAACAAACAAACAAAAACCCCAAAATATTTCCAGGCATGTAATTGTATTTTTCAAAAAAAAAAAAAAAAAGCCACAACTGACCCTGTGCAATATTTTACACTTACATCATTTTCCATTTGTAATCCTTGTGTTTTGAAGAGAAAAATGCATTATGTAGTTCTTTAGGATAAATTTAACCAAACAATAAGAATCATGACATTCTAAGCTTATTTAGTCTGAATGTAAATTGTGAGGGTAATAAAACTTGTAAGAGATGATTTAAAGAACAATTGGATGAAGGAGAGAATACCCAGCAAAATGCTTGAGCTTTTAGTTTGAATAATAAAATAGAGTGTGACCCTGAGTCTAGACAAGGTTCAGAAGGGGATTCCTTAGTTTGATTTTGGATATGTTGACAGTTATGTGTCTTTAAGACATGTAATTGGTTTTATATGTTTTTTTCATAATAAGTAAATTATATTTATTTGCCCAGTGTTTGACAAAAGTATATATTTGTGACTCATCTCTGTGTCTGTGTTAATTTAATCCAGATGTGTAGAAAGTATCATTGGGAGAGAGAATAAAGTAAAAGGAGGGCCTTGGACAGAACCTCAATCCACTAGTATTTAACAGACAAAGGATGACTGGCCTAAAAATGGCTGGTCAGAGTTACAGGATGAAACTCAGAGTGTAGAGTTAGGGAAGAAAAGGGAAAGAGTATTACAAGAAGGAGACAACATCAGAAGCTGCTAAAAAAAAGGTCAAAAAATGATTCATCTAGTATAGAAATATGGGGTTCATTCTTGGCTTAAAAAGCTACTCTAAATAACCCCATCAAAAAATGGGCAGTAGAGCTAAAAAGACACTTCTCCAAAGAGGAAATGCAGATGGCCAACAAGCATATGAAAAAATGTTCAACATCACCTGTAATAAGGGAGATGCAAATTAAAACCACAATGAGATATCACCTCACCCCAGTGAGAATGGCACATCTCCAAACAACTAGCAATAACAAATGTTGGCGAGGATGTGGAGAAAAAGGAACTTTCCTGCATTGCTGGTGGAATGCAAACTAGTACAACCACTATGGAAAACTGTTTGGAGGTTCCTTAAGCTGCTTAACATGGAGCTTTCCTATGCCCCAGCAATCCCACTCCTAGGTATCTACCCAAAAGACACAAAAACACTGATTCAAAAAGATACCTGCATCCCCATGTTTACTGTTGCTTTATTTACAATTAGAAACTCATGGAAGCAGCCCAAATGCCCAAAAGTAGATGACTGGATTAAAACGATGTGGTACATATACACAATGGAATATTACTCAGCAACCAAAAATAAATAAATAAATAAACATGTCTTTTACAGCAACATGGATGAAGCTGGAAAAGATCATGCTTAGTGAGAAAAGCCAGAAAGAAAAAGAAAAATGCCAGATGGTTTCACTCATAGCAGGAGTATAATGAACCAAGTGAGAAAATAATAATAATAATGAACAGCTATATACCGGAGACATTTTATGCGGATGTAGTGGGGAATGGGGTCAAAAAACAGTGGAGGGAGGGAAGTGTGCTGGACTATGGTGCTGGATTATGGTGATGGCACATGGGTGACTTGGTGATGGGAAACCCATGGGGATTACAATTGAGATAAAACAAAATGTACAAAATAATATAAAAATAAACTATTATATTATTTAAAAAAGAAAAGCTACTCTAAAGTGGTTGACTCTAAAGTGGATTGAAGAGAACAAATGGAGATAGTTAATATAGGCAGCTTATCTGAGAAGCTTGCCTATGAAAAGCTGGTAATAATAGGTGATTTATGAAGGGGTCACAGCTTCATGAACTTTGATTTATGTGGTTCTTAAATAGTTAAGAGTTAACATGTTTAAAGGCCAAAAATTTCAGAAGTCAGTCTCAGATGATCACATATGATTTCTTCTATATGAAATATCTATGATAGGCAAATCCATAGAGATAGAAAATCAGACAAGTAATTACCAGACATTGTTGAGAGGGGGAAATGGGGAATTATTCCTAATGGGTAGGAGGTATTTTTTCCTAATTCCAGAAATTGTTCTGGAATTATATAGTAGTGATGGCTGCATAACCTTATGGATATGCTAATACCCACTGAATTGTCCATTTTTAAACAGTGACTTTATATGTATGTGAATTACATTTCATTTCAAAAAGAAGAAATGATTTCAAAGAATCTAGTTGGGAAAGAATGGTGGATGCTATAAGAGAAAAAGTTGAAGTAAGTTGATGTTAATATTTGATAGATTGATAAGATGCTTTCCATTTAATGTCTTCTTATTTTCTATAATAGGTGATTTCATTTATTAAGATGAGAAATTGGATTGTTGGAGACTTCAGGAAAGCAGTTGAAGGCTTGAAAAAAGTAATTGAAAGTAAAAATAATGAGGGATGTGAACCAGGATAGTTGGGCAGTAAAGGATCCAATTGAGGTCTGTGATCCATCATTTACAAGGGAAGCAGCTTTCACATGTGGGAACCCCTGTCTGGTCTTGGCCTCTTCCTATTAATGCTGATCAATGCCAGCCTCCCAAAGGCAGAGAGCTGAGTTTACCACTGGTAGGGAATATCAAAGACACTGAGAGTTTTCCAAAAAGAGAATGGGCAAAGGAATCTAAAGTGCCTGGGTTCTGACTTAGGCCAATAGGAGAGTGGGGAAAGGATAGACCTCAGTGAAGTGGAAACTCTATCATGGCAAAGAAGGGTCTTATCTATTCTACACCTTCCTTAACGTAGCTTGTCTGTAGGAGGAGGAAAGATAATGTCTTATTTAAAGTTGCAAATCTTTAAAGACACTGAATATAAAGATTTTCTTTTTGATTAAACTGAAGGACAAAAGAGAACTCAGTGCAATTTTAACAACTCTTTCCCCCCCTGAAATTAGTAACGGGTCCAAACACAGACAAAACAAAGCCCAGGAAGACGAGCTTAACTTGTATATCGTCTCACCTGAACGTATATCTTTTTCAACAGGCCCGTTAAAACTATCTCCTTATAATAAATTTGTGGGAAAAACACTCTTCATTTGACCAAGGTTAAGGATAATTATAGGAACACTGTCATGTAGAGACTGTATCCACAGAGGGCAAACAATGGGGAGTAAGTGAAAAACCACTTAGTTAAAGGGGAATCTAACTTATTTTCTATGATTTTTACAAAATGATTACATATCCAATTGTCAGGGAAAACCGATACTTAACATTGTAAAAGATAAACTTTTAAGGAATCATCCCAAAGTTGCATTGCCTTTCCTGTGCCATGTGACCTTTTATATTTTATTGTCTTATTAGACTCTTTGGGTGAAATGAAAAAGGAAAGAATGCACTAACTTTTAGAAAACAAGAAGAAAAAATAGAGAGAATGACCTTTATATTCAAAATTCACTGAATTGTCCCCCCAGATGATTACCGTCAATTTCCTTCACCAAATAATATGTAATATCAGAGCCAAGGGCAAATCCAATTTTTCTTTTTTTTCCAGAAAGGAAAATGACTAATTATTTTGGAAAAGCAGATGAAAGGAAATGGAAATTTCTTCTCACCAACTAACCTTCAAGTAAATAAGAAGCATCTAACAATTTAAGGAACTGGGGAGAGACACCCAGGTAGGTTCCGAACTCCAGGAAGGACGTGCCTATGAGCCTCAGGGATGAAGGGTCGTGTTCTCCTCAGCAAGAAGCTAACCAGAATTTGGTTTCATAAACTTTTGAAAGCATGACAATCAATTGTTTAGAGGTTCTAATTGAAATGGGGCTTTATGTATGGGTTAATCACATGGTAGCAAGAGAGCAGAAATAGTTCTATTTGTACAACAAATAGAGTAGTGAAAGAGATAAAAGGGGAAGTCAGGAAGATGAATCAACATGAATAGACAAAGGTGCAAAAATGAAATTTAAAGCTTCCTACAAAGCAAATTAGTTATGAGAAAATGTGGGCATTTTCAGTTAGGCCAGAAAACAATAAAAACTACATCCAATTATAAAGCAAAAGGTAGGGAAAAGACTCCTGGATGGGGGTGTCTGATGACCTGGGTTTTATTTCCACTGACCTCTGTTTCCTCCTACTATAAAGAGAGAGAGGTCTGCCTCCTTTGTCTAAGCTCTGTGCCAAAACAAAAAGAATTATCAAGTCCACAGCCATTCTATTTGAGACAGGCTAGCTAGCTTCAGCTCTCTTCCAACAGCTGGAGATGAGTTTTATAGATCATCTATGACTAAGCCTTGATTTCTCTGTGTTGAAGGCATTATTCTGAAACCAAGAAGATGAAGGGGATTCAGCTAGGAAAAATATTTATAAGATGAAAATTAAAGAGTCTCACGGCATGACAGAAGCCACGGGAGCTTCCTTTGTTTCCATCAGAAAAGAGTAACAGCTGGGCCCTCCCTGGTGGCACAATGGGTTAAAGCACAGCACTGTGAAGCTATTTGCAGCCACTGCAGCATGAGTTTGATCCCAGCCTTGGGAGGTGACCCACATGGCACAGCAGATCTCTCCTGTCCCACCCGCCGCTCCCCTTAGCAGTGTATTTTAGTTGACCTGCCTGTTCTGCTCCCTGCTCTGTTTCTGGAATCCTCTCATCCTCCTCATCTCTGACCTATATCCCTGTCCTTGTGTGCATCAATAAATAAATCTTAAAAAAAAAAAAAAAAAGAAAACAGAAAAAGGAATGAGTACGATCAGGCCAGGTGAGGAGCTGGCTGAGAAGGCAAGCTTCTATGAAAGGCAGCATGTTACACTTTGAGCCATTTTCACTTCCAGGTATGCATTCTGGGACTGAACAACAGGAAGTTAGTATGTCAATTATGTGTTCCTGGGAGTCAAAGAAAGCTTTATCAAACCTGGCTATTTCACTTTGTTAAATGTGTAAAGAGAAAAGCACGATAAGTACACTGTATTTTCGCTGTATTTTTGGAAAAGATTCTAAGTGTGTAACAGAGACATCTCTTTCTGTTAGTCACACAAAACTGTGGGCAAATATATACTCCTTTTCTTTTTTTAATAAATGTGATTTTTGTTTGGCCTTCAAATGATTGAATACAAATTTGTTTAAGCATTTACATTGCACTATGTGGTTCTGGTTGAAAGCATAAATAGACATAAATGACTGAAAAGTGAACTCTAATCACCAAGGCTATTAGAAAACATTGAGAATAGCAGGTAGGAACTGTGAATTGTCAAGGCCTCAGGGATTCTCAAGCTGAAGAGGCCTGCTTGTTGTTAGGGGACTTTCTCTCCTTGTTAAAGAACAGGAAGGGGATTTCCATTTGTTTCACAGAAGGGGCAACTCAGGCTTGGAGGGGTTGGCTCAAGTTCACATGACTAGCAAAGCTGGTACCCAAACCAGGACGTGACTCACACCCTTGTGCTCTGTGACCTCTGTGGCACACCAGCATGTTCTTTGAACATGATTTCTGGTTTAGCTGGAGAATATCTGACTTTTCTCACAAGGAACGTTCTATTCACTTAAGTAATTGCTTGAATGTAATGTGCGCAATCATATTTTATGATAGAAAACTTGATTGCTTATTTTCATGGCCAGATGGGACTTTCAGCAATTCCTAGGTTTCTGTTGACTGCAGCCACCAGACCCAGTCTGTCCTTACTCCCACCTCCCTGCCCCTGGCTCAGGCAGTGGTACACACATAGCCCTACTCTGTGGGTTTGCTCCCACATAAGGACACTATTGAACTGGACAAAGTATTATGTTTTGCTGGAGCCTGTAGGTATCCAACTAACAGACTGGAGCAGGGCTAAACTTTTTGCTCCTACAGAGGCAGGTGCTACCAAATGATTGATCGCAGGTCCTCTCTTGGATGGAATCTGGGTAAACCTAGTCCCATGGAGCTAGGAAAAGCTGCAGAGAATGCTTAGGGAAGGCAGTGGAGTGTATGAGCTCATGCCCTTCAACACTAATAACAATACAGCCCTTTTTTTGAAGGTTTTTTTTTTTT
>NW_004567115.1:5736498-5818289 GCF_000260355.1 Condylura cristata | reverse complement strand
GCCACCAGGGAGGGCCCAAAGGGTTTTTTTTTTTTTTTTTGAAGCCCTATGCTAGGTATGTTGACTTTAATATTGTGACTCCTACAACAATCCTGAAAGATAGATATTATTATTATTATAATTGTTATCCCCATTTTCCAGATTAGTAAATCAAGATTCAGTGATTTCAAGCCGCATCCCCAATGTCACAGAGCTAGCAAATGCCACACAGCTAAGCCTAGCTATTTGACTCCTGCTTCATGCTGCTTCAGGTTATGTTTGCACTTGACTTGGTATGGTATAGTAGGTGCTGCTTTCATAATTAATTTAAGCAAAGCTGAGAACTGAAGGCAAGACAATAGGACTGAATTTTTATAGAATGCTAAAGTAAGTATTCTGCCTCTTTTTGCATAGGGTATTAATTGTGGAGCATCTCCCAAAGAGAAAGCAGCTCACAAGAAAAAAACAAGTTCTTTGAAAGTCTAGAGGACTGCATTTGTGAGGCAAGATTAAAGAAGAGACTTCTTTGTCCCAAAGAACAGACTCAGCAAGAGTCCTATGAAGCAGGCTCCTGTAATCAGGTTCACATACATAAAACCACTTGTCTTCTCCCCAAAGAGCAGTCTCCTTGCCACCCCTGTTTCTGCGACTGGCATAAACAGACCTAAAATGACAAGGGTTAGGGCCCCCAATCAGCTGAGTGTACCTCCTTCCAACTGCAGCTGTCTGCCCTGGCTCCCAGTCAGGTAGCATCGAGTTGATGGATTTGGGACCAGGCTTCCTAGCACCCATCAGTCCCTTCCTTTCTGCTCCCATTGTGGTTACCATCACTTAGGCACTTGTGACTTCTCCCTAATCAATGTGGTTAGATCAATCTTTCTAAACTAAGACTGTGTCACTTCTGTCTACAAATCATCCGACTCTCCATTATCTACTGAATGAGACACCTTCACTTGATACTTGAAATCTTTACAGATTTCCCTAAACACAGCTCTTTAGTTTCTTTTTCTTTAATAGACTGCCCTAAAGATGCTGTCATCCTTACTTTATCCCATGTAATGCTTTTCCTACTTCTCACCTTTACTTGAGATCATTGCTTTTCTTGAAAAAAAAAAAAAAAAAGTGACATGAATATCTCTAGTTTGTGGAGTCCTGGAGTCCTTTCTAAAAGCTTTCAGAGTGGTTTTATTTACCACTTACGAATTTCATTTATTCCTATTGAAATTGCAGTTTCTGGGGGGAAGATATGGTTATGCTCATTGTATAGATTGAAAAAGAGTGGTTCTCTGACCTTAGAGTTGAGGCTCCCAGAAAGGCAGAGAGTTGAGGATTAAAGAAGCCCTAACGGACTGTGGTGGAGACTCAGGGTGTCATGGCACTTAGGTGGGCTGAAGAAACATACATCAGAAGAGGGGTGAAACTATACTTCTGAATCATAGACAGTGCTGCAGACCCAGATTACCCCAATAAAAAAAAAATACAAAAAGGCCCTCCCTGGTGGCGCAGTGGGTTAAAGCACAGCACTGAGAATATAAAGCCGCTTCTGCATGAGTTCGATTCCCGCCTGCCCCGGAGGTGACCACATGGTGTGGCAGACCTCTCCTGACCCGCCCGCTGCTCCCCTCAGCAGTGTACTTGGTCGATCTGCCTGTTCTGTTCCCCACTCTGTCTCTGGTGAAGCCTCTCACCGCCCCTGAGCCTCTGGCCTGTACCCCAGTTCTGTACGCACAAATAAATAAATAAATCTTTAAAAAAAATACAAAAAAATCCCCTGTAACTTTACTATCCCACTGAAAAACAAAAACAAATGGCACCCTCCACCCCCCAAAATACATAAGAACAAGATAGAGTAGCTCTGAGCAGGCCCAGAAGCTGAGGTTTCCCAAGAGAAGGTGTTACCTGACCTCTCCTCTGGCTCTTTTCATGTTTTGTTAAATTCTACCTTTTTCTCAAATTTTCATAACCTAATTCAAATCTATCTATTTCATGAACTCTCCAAGATAGCCCATAACATTGGTAACTTTCTCTCTTCTGACCTCCTGCAGCTTCTTGTCTAAATTTTTTGGCACCTAAAGCAAGTAAGTGAGAAGTCTGAGAATTCCTGGATAAAGAATTCAGGGCAGCATGGATTAGGCTTTAAATATTTTTGATCATGGACCCCCTTAGGGGGCATAATTTATATCATAGATGAGTATACACACACACCCACACACACACAAACACACATCCCTAAAGCTTCATAGTTACCATTTACTTCTTAAAAAGTGCTGGTTAGGAATTCACTAAATTGATAGTGAGAACCACTAATGATCAGCAGTTTGGAAAACTCTGGTTTAACTATGACCTGTCTTTTCTAAATGACGTAGGTGGCACTTTCAAAGATTTGCAAAAGATAGAGCCAGCAAGAAAGATGTGTTCACCAGGGATTTAGTGTGTAGTTCCTCACAGGAATATAAACAGTCCTCACAATGGCTAGGCCAGGAAGGAAGGACCTCCGCTTGAGAGCACCAGCTTCTACTTGCTGAAAGGTCAAGGTTAGGGATTCTTTCCTCTCCCCCTCGGCTTTATTGAGTACAATTGAAATATAAAAATGACATATATTTAAGATGTACATGATGATGTTTTTGTATACATATAAATTGTGAGATGATGACTGCAAGTGGGCTAACATACATCACCTCCCATAGTTGTATCTGCTTGTGTGATGAGCTCTCCAGATCACTGACTAAAAAATTTTCAAATATATAATATGGTATTATTAACCTATAGTCTAGTTATTATTAACATATAGCATCGCTACCAGGCTATATGTTAGACTTCTAGAATTTGATCTGCATAACTGAAATATCCTAAACTTTGAAAACATCCACATTTCCTCCACCTCTCACCCCCTTAATGAGTGTTACATAACAGGGATTCTTAAAGGAGTACTTGATGGAGGAGTAAGATATATCCATTTCACAGAGAGGCATCTTTAGAAGAGTAGGATTTGCAGGTAGTAGAGATCTGGGGAGGAAGTTTTCTCAATAAGGCAGGGAGACTGAGGTACCTATTATATTCCTATTATATTTCCTGGCAGGAAATCAGCAAGAATTTAAAAATAATAAAAATGTAATAAAGTTCTTTGTTTATATCTGCCATTGTGAGTGTAAGGACCCTCAGGTCTGTAAACCTGTCACTCAATTTAGTACCATTTCAACTTTATGAAGCACTTGATGTTTGCAAAGTGCTTGTGCAATTACCAGTTATCATAATATTCATCTTCTGAACATTTTAGTTCAGAGAAGGCCTGAGGACTTCAGACTAAGAGTAAAAGGGAAAAGGATTAGTCAAGCTCAAGACCAGAACTCTGAGTCTGTGCTGCTGAGGGTACTGGTTGGTGAATGGGGTCCCTTCTTCGTCTACTACTTGGAGCCTGCCATACAACAGCTGACCTTGGGTGACTCCCTCTTCTGAGTGCTGCTGGCATGCTGTTCTCAGAGGACCTAAGCATGGTCTATGCCTGCAGGAAGTGAGGAATGTGGGAAGGGGTGTCTGTGGTTGCTGGGAAAGAGTAGTGAGTACAGGGACAGAGAAGTGATGGCCTATTCTGGCTACTAAGCACATGATAAAGGGTCAGGGACAAGTTGGCCTAGCAGCCTGTATGCACAAACCGGAAATAGCTCTGATCATGTTTACAGGCAACAGGTCAATGAAAACTAACAGAGTGGCGGATTTCAAGGAAATCCAAGGAAATGGCTTCCAGGGATGCAAAGGCAATGGGTTGAGGATGTGTCTGTTTCCTTTCAAAAAAGTTTACTCTCCTGTGCTTCCCCCACCTTTCAAAATCCATTTGTTCCCACTGGCAAGGGGCTGTCCCAGGAGACGGAGTGTGACCTGGGCAGGCCGCCTGAAAGTTCATCAGTATTGGAATAAAAAGTGGTCTTTTTACTTAAAGAGAATTTTAACTCAATAATTTCTGCTAGTTCAACTAAAACCTCTATTAGAGATTCTCTCTTTTCTAATCTTGGATAGGGAACTAAAATACCAGACGCTGAGCTGAGCTATTGAGCTGACCTTTTTTTTTCCCAAAGATTTATTTATTTATTATCTTGTATTTATGCATAAAAGAGCTGGAGTGCAGGCCAGAGGTGCAGGGGAGTAAGAGGATTCACCAGAGACAGAGTGGGGCGCAGAGCGGGTAGATTGACTGAACTACACTGCTGAGGGGAGCAGCGGGTAAAACAGGAGATGTCTACTGTGCCATGTGGGTCATCTCCCTGCCTGAGATCAAACTTCTGTTATAGTGGCTGCCTACTGCTTCACAGTGCTGAGACTTAACCCCTTGTGCCATAAGGGTGGCCCCTGAGATAACTTTTGAACCAGAAAACTTTCTGGTAAGTCCTAACAATTCCATCACGGCATTGTTAATGGACGTTTAAGAATCGATGTCTTAATTAAATGAGGTATTTACATTTTATACATGTATAACTTGAAACAAGTATTGTTCCAAAGTACCTTTTGAAGAAGGAAAGCATTTCTGTTCACAATCAGATCCACAGAAAGAGCAGGTCAGGGTTTTGAGAGTAACTGTTCAGGATCACTTTAAGATCAGCCTACTCCCCAGCATATGACTTTCCAGATGCTCATTCTCTTCATCACCACAAACTGGATTATGTGATTGTTCTTAAAGTGCTGCATTCATCTCCTGTTGTTAATTAGATAAAATCCATTTTCTTGACCATGACACATGAGGTCCCACCCAATCTGTCCACAAGGTAATTCTCTAGTTTCACTTCCTACCAATCCAGTTGCTCTGAAACTGTCATCATTTTTTTTAAAAAATGATTTATTTATTTATGCATACAGAACTGGGGTACAGGCCAGAGGTGCAGGGGCGGTGAGAGGATTCACCAAAGACAGAGTGGGGAGCAGAACAGGCAGACTGACGAAGTACACTGCTGAGGGGAGCAGCAGACGGTCTGCTGTGCCATGTGGGTCATCTCCGGGGCAGGTGGGGATTGAACTCATGTGGAAGTGGTTTCAGCTTCTCAGTGCTGTGCTCCAACCCGCTGCGCCACCAGGGACAGCCGGAAACTGTCATCATTTGCCAAACACTTCACATCATTTGTGCCTTTGCCTGAACCCCATTTCATTACTCCAAGTCCTTGCCATCCCCAGCCCAATTCGTGACAGATTCTTTCTTTTCCTCTACCTGATTCCAAAGTTACTTTACGTGCCATCTCTGAGTTTCCAAAGCTGACTAGTCGACTATCCCCATCTTCAGCTTTCATACTCCTTTTGCTCATAACTTTATTATATTTCATCATGATTGACAGCTGCATCTCTACTTCATTAGGAGGCTAGCATCTTGGAGGTAACCATTTCTTATTTATCTCTGAGGCTTCAGAAGAAGCTAGAGGACATGCTTCCTCCATCTTTCCTACCCCAGGGAAGAATTATTAAAACTAAACCCAATTCTGAAAGCATTAAATGTGTAGTTACCTGATAAATGACTGTCATACAGATTTCTGACAGAAAGGAAACTTAAAGGCCCTTTGGCTTATGACACATTGCTCTTTTGCTATCTGAGTCACCAAAAGAATATATAAAATTAATACCAATAGAAAAGAATTCTGATTATACCAGGCATAGGGAATAAGAGCTTTACTCTACTTGAAACGCTGACTCCAGCATTCTCTGGAGACTACCTCCTTTCTCTTCTTTCTTCCAGTTCTGCACCTCACCTTACAAGCAAATTTATTCAGGCTGCTTTTCAACTATTCACGCCACATGCATCATTGGGACCTTCTCCTGTGTTTTCTCCTTTGCTCAGAATGCTGTCTCTCCTTTCCATTATTTGATTTCATGTTAGGAAATCCTACTGCCTCCATGAACTCTTTCCCACAGGACTAGAAGAATAGAATTTACTTCTCCAACAAGCTTTTCCTCCATTAATCACCAGCACACTTCGATCTGTTTGCCCATTCTTATTTATGAACTCGCTTGACATCCGTTGAGACCACGTCATCACCAGCTACTGGGTTAAGGTGAACCTGAATGAGGACCACGTTAGCCCACTTCCTTTGTGTTGAGTCTGCCGGGACTCCACGTGCAGACAGGGGCTTACCGCTACCGCCCACAGCATATCTCCCTTGTAGGTGAGAATACGGGAGGTTGGCAACAGGCTCAGCTGACTACGTGTCTCCCACAGCACCTGAATATGTTGGCAGCCTGTAAATGCCTTGGTTCCTATATATGGGAAGTTGTTACCAACTAAATAAAACTTACCTAGAAACATTAGATGCACATATTCTTTAATTTTTTCTTCTTTTTAATCAAATGAGTTAATACCAACCCAGAAATCTTCAACTATAGCATCATATTACTAATACAAACATGACAGCTTCACCCAAAATATGTCATTGAAAACTTTCCTTTATCACAGGAAGGTACAAGAGGAATAACTGCCATTAAAGGCTTGTGGTGCTTTCAGGAAGAGTAGAAAATTATTGTATTTCTCTATCAAGTCAAAATTGTTATCAGTGTTATAATCTACAGGAAAAATAAGTATGGCGTGATAGACTATAACTTAGAAAAAAAATGAAACAATCACATGTGTAGAATAGGGCATATAAAATAACTGCCTAACTCCCTGGAACATACATTTGTTCACAGTTATATGCGAAGAATTATGTCTGTTTTCTTGCCTAAATGGAGTTTGTTTACAGAGACTGACAACTTTCTTATGGTCATAAAATACAGCTGTTGCAACAAAAAATTATTTCGTGCAGACCAGGTAATGGATCTTTGGTCACTCAGAGGTAATAAATGACAATAAATATAATTAGAATACATGGTGTAGGCATCAGGAGATCATCATGTTAATAATAAAACTAACATTATTAAGCACTTGTCTCAGTGTTTTGCATTAACTCATTTAAGTCTTACAATACACCTGGGAGGAAGGGGCTTCTACTGTCGCCATTTTGCAACTGAGAGACTGAGGCACAAAGAAGGTCAAGAAGTTTCCTCAAGTTACACAGGAAAGGCTGCAATAGGAAATCAATAAATCTTCACCACTGAACTAGATTTTCCACAATTTGATGAAACAAAAGTAGGGACATGCCTAAGTGCTTCTTTCTTGACATGGTGGCCATATTACTGAATGAGGAAGTTAGGAAATAGGCACAGTCAGTCAGCCAAGGGCAGGATGCCTCAAGCCAAGGTGACCCAAGACCATTTATCAAAATGAATTAGGACCTCCTGGTTGGAGTTAAGTTTACCCAAGCCCAGTAAAAACTGAATGTTCTGGGCCCTCCCTGGTGGTGCAACTGGTTAGGACCCAGCATTGCAAGCTAGCCACAGCCGCTTCAGTGCGAGTTCGATCCTCGCCTGGCAGGTGATCCACCTGGCCCAGCAGACCTTTCCTGACCTGCCCTCTGCTCCCCTCAGCAGTATACTTCGTTGATCTGCCTGTTCTGCTCCCCACTCTGTCTCTGATGAAGCCTCTGACTGCCCCTGTACCTCTAACTTGTACCCCAGTTCTGTATGCATAAGTAAAAAAACCTTAAAAAAAAAAAGCAAAAACCTGAATGTTCAGAAAACTCAAAACAATGCCAAAGCACCGGACCAAATTGGCTCCAGGAAGACATGCTAGGTAACGTGGGAAAACTCAGTGGGCCTTAGTAACCTAGAGATCTCAGGATTCTCCACCAATGAGCAAAAGACACACACCTAGACACCCAATGGGTGAACCCCCACTCCTTGCCCACTATACCCAAATAAACGCCTGTGTCTTATTCCCTCAGTAGCTCCCCATAGGGACCCTTCTGTGCTCAGAGATCTTTCCCATCCCTCTCTTATTTATCAATAAATCTCTTGCTTTTCTTCATGTTTAACTCTGGTTTCAATTTTGAATTCTATCCACAGCCAGACAAGAACTGAGACCCCTTAGATTCTGAGAACCCAACCATGATTCATTACTGAAAAGACATCTGTAAATCAGAAATCTGAAACAAACCATCCTGGGAAATAAATTCTATGAGGATTTGTCATTGTTGATCTCTGCTGATCAGGACAGTAGATGACACATAGTAGGCTCTTAATGTGCAGGTGATAAATAAATGAATAAAAAAAGAAATAAGGAAGGCCTAACAGAGTGCTGTGCAGTGAGAAAATACTCAGTAAATGTTTTTTATAACTGAATTTAAAGGAATTAATTTTATGAATCTGTTCTAGAGGAGAAACATTAGATGCACATATTAGAGGAGAGGTTACCTTCTGATTTCTTAACTACATAAATCTAGATTTATATCATTTGCTTAAAGTTAAGAGCATTTTCATATAATAGAAACATTATTAAAACTTTTACAGAGAAAAGGCAAAACAAATCAAGGATGTGAAAGCTCATGTAGAATCCTAGGGTTCTTGTAGAAAACTCAATTATCATCTCCTGTCCCCCAATCTTTATATTCACAGTGGGGATCCAACATGTTCAGGCAAAAATTTACAACATTGTACTTGTCCTTACTTGCCAGAGCTCAGAAGAGTTTAGTCCAACTATGAATACCAAAATTGTTTGGATCACAAGTTCTTGAAAAACTTGCACTTTTTAACTAATTTATATAATTTTTGAGTAGTGAGTGAACATCTTGTTGCCAGCAGGAAGCTATTTTAATAACTAGTCACCTTTTCTGATAGATTTAGTAAGCACAGGATAGTATTTATTATTCCCATTAGGTGGAACAAGAAGTCATGGTAGACCTGAGTTATGGCCTTAAAAACCCTATTTCTAAGTACCATGGATTCTTACCCAAAAGTCATGGGATAACAAAGATCTAGGAAGTTAGTGGCTTCATTCAGTGAATTTTAATTTCATTTAATACAAGAGCTAGCCATAAGATTTTCTACACAAACACCTGTGAGCACAAGGATGACTAAAGTCAAGTGCATACCCAGAGAATTAGCCACCTGACTGGGAGCCGGGACTGCACTTCTGCCCAATGCAAGCTTGGCTCCTCCTTGCCATCATCTTCCTGGCTTCATGTGGGAAGCCATTCAAATGCCGTGTGTACCGTGGTTTGAATTTAGAGAGAATCTTGAGAAAACTGACTGTTTATGTTTGCTTGAAATATTTTAATGTTTTGGTGCTTTCTAAAGTCATTTGTGGAGTTTTATGATTATATTTAGCAAATAAAAGTTACAGATGATTTTAATTTAAGCTGCCCTAAAACAGTCCCTCTATCAAATTCTGTGATACCAATTTTATGTTTTCCCATGCAAGGAACCACCTGTCATTTCAGGGGGATTAGAGGTCATGATTAAATTCAATGAGGCATGTAAGCAAGACTTCATGAGGATCAACCATGCCGAATGGCTGGGCCCTCAGTACCTAGTATATTCTCTAGCAAGTGGTAAAGGACCCCAATAAAAAATTCATTGAGTAAGGGGATCTCACTTGCATCCCCTGCTATTTGTCCTTCTTGTTATTGAGAGTAAAACACACCTTACTGCAGACTGGTGATGCTTTTGATGAGCGACAAAAAATGCTCTCTCATAAAATTATCTACTATATGTCTGGCATAATTAGAACACAAGCAATGCACACATATTCATGCAAACAGAAGTTAATGGATGGGCCATCTTAACTAGGGCCCTTGTTTCCTCAGGTGGTCACAGCATGCTCTTTGATTGTGAATGCTGCAGAAGTTCAGTAGTCACCACAGACGTGTCTTTTCCATCCTTTGGGTCCAGTAAACTCATTTATAAAATGGAATCACAGGATGAACATTCCTTATTCCTCTGACAGTTTTTTGTGAAGTAAAGTCAAGTCATTCACAAGGCCACAGTACTAGCCTAATAAATAATGCATGAATGCTACAGATAGTCAGAATAGGAAAAAACTGTAACGCAGCGATCATCATTTAAAATGGAAATTACTGCTCACAATATTCATACCTATGATTTAAAATAAGCATGACTGTGTGATATATAATGAATTTTTGCCAAGATTTAGGAGAGGAAGGGCTCTCTTCCCCCCTTATGAAAACTTGAGTATCATTACATTTAAGTTGTTAAATACTTGGCTCTTAGTGTCATTTTGAATGATCCTGGACTGCAGCCCCAGCCTGTCACAATTCAGTACAGAGGGGGCCTGGTATCTACTACTTTTTCTGCCAGATTCTTTGATGGAAAATTCTAGAACTTCACCATCCACACTGCTTTGGGCCTTTCATCATTTTGGTAATGCTTCAGGGTACTCTTCGTTATAAACCAGTGAGGGGAAGGAAGTCTCCATCTTCTTGGGTTTATGTAATTCTGTAGCTGTGTCAATTTGCCAATCCATTGTTATCTTTGCACTCTCTCTACACTGATGGAAAATGTTGGCAACCACACAATAACTCCTTATTTCTACTGAATGGCTTACAGGATGGGCTAAAAGTGATTCTGGGCAGCCCTTTTTATCTTGGAAAAGGTCATTCTTATCTTGTGTCATTTACATTTGTAAGACTAATAAACACACATGCTTAGACGAGAGAGATGATAAATGATAGAATGGAAGGAGACTTTAGGAAGCAGTCCAGTAGGATCATTAGTCACCTATGAATTAGGCAACATAAGATTCCCATACCAGCTGTAGCACAGTGAATTGAAGCAAATAATTTCATTTGATACCTTAAAATCAGAATAATGAGAGGGAATCGATTTTTGCTTCTAATCTCCTTACTATCGGAGATTGTTGGTGAGGATGATAGGTAGCTGTACAATTTTGAGTTTCATGTTGCCAATAAAATCAACACACAATTGGGGAGATAGATATATTCAAAATCATCCACACAGAGATGGCTTCTAGGCGAGAGTCAAGCCTAAATGTACCATACAGGGATCCTTATTAGGTCTAAGGAAGGATGGACCAGCCATCACAAAGAGGTTGGTGAGGCAACAGCGGTTCAAGTTGGCTATGGTGGCAGTCCCTTCCAGGGACAGGGACACTAGACTCTCGGGCTGGCGGGGTGGAGATCTACATGGGTAAAAACACTGAGATTACCCACTCCATTTTGCTCTCCTTTCAGACTCCCCTAGTAGCCCTCAGATTATTGGATTTTCCTGCTATGGAATATCTAGAATGGAAACTATAGCTTGCTTGCTTCACTCATTCATTCAATATAAACTTATTGAGGACCCACTAGTGCCACATATTGCTCCACACCTTGCACACACACACCCACCCACCAATGAATAAATGAATTCCTATGCCTTGAAGGCATAGGAAGGCACTGCAGTGTTAAGTGTTGTTAAGATGAAAAATGAAGGCGGGAATGAGAGAAGGAATGCTTCTGTTGGGCCTCCTAATTTAAATGCAGAACCAGGAAGATCTCACTGACCACTGAGTGAAAGAGGTAAAGGAGTTGGAAAGAGAATCCTCAGCAGAGGGAAGAAGCAGCACAAAGACCTGGAGCAGGAGTGTGCTACAAGGGCTTAAGGAACCCAGAGTGGCTGGGACAGCATGAGCTTGATACTGAGAGCGGGCCAGGGGCTGCAGAGATTCTAGGGGCCAGACTGTGACTTGAACCTACTCATGGTTAGGAAAGGACATCCACTCTTGAGGGAATAAGATGATTTAGGAATTTGCTGTGCCTTCTTTGAGGTTGGCTAGATTATAGCTACTTCTATGAGAGTAAATTATTTTTGAAGTCTTAGGCATATTTAACTCTGCCCAAGAAACGTTGAGGATCTGACTCAGAAATTTGGAAACTTGTTTATGGTAATATTCTAGGGTTATCAACCAGGCTTCCAAATTTTATCATCTAATGTATTGCCAGCAGATGTTTCAGATGTAAGCACATTTTTTTAACACAATGTAAGCACTCATAATTATTCATTGCTTTAATGGTGAGCTTATGAACCTATAGAGACAGGGGATTTTGAATATAAAGTAGGGAATAAATGAGCATATATGATAAAGTTATTTACTTCTGGGCTTTAGTATGAGACAAAATTGGGCTTGGATCATGAGATTGATGCAGTTATGGAATCTTAAGAGAGTTATTTAGTTCTCTGGGCTTTATTTCTTCTACCTTAAAGAGGGTGATGGTAAACATTACGTACATCAGAAGGGTGGTTATAAGCACTAAATGAGATCATGTACCTGGCTGCAAATGGCCAGTCCTCAGCACAGGGCTCCTTTCTCATCTACCCCCTTCCCAATTTATTCTTTGCACTGCATGACTCAGAGTAGGTGCCCACAGTGAAACATAATATCTTAATTGTCATCATTTTTGGCACCACAGACTTGAAAACAACTCTCAAACAGGGAAGTGCAGGTTGTTTGAGCAGAGGCTGTGTAGTGGGCAGGCCATTCTTGCTGCATTATACCCTCTAGAGGGTATTGTTGCATTATAACTTGTTGCATTAGACCTTAATAACCTTCTGCAGAGCTGTGAAGGGGAAACGAAATTACAAAGCTAAGCATTCAATACTGTAGTTGGCTGCTGTTTGTCTACATTAAAAGTTAATTATAACTTTGATCTTCCTGTAATTTTGGGAAATTCTCTATCAGGAATGTATATGTTTACTACTTATGCCGTGAACAAGTATACAAAATGATGTGTACAATAGTGGCTTGTTCTATTGATGACAATGGAGAATTTAGAAGGTCTTCTAGTCCTTGGGTCTGAATATAGGGCATAAATTGAATGGAAATTGAGTGCTGTGATGGCTAGTTTTATGTGTCAAGTTGACTAAGTTACCCAATTTTTAGTCAACTCCTAATCTAGGTATTTTTGTATATCTGGTTAACATCTAGACTCCTTTAGGAAAGGAGATGATCCATAATAATGTGGATGGGCCTTATTCAATCAGTTGGATAGCTTTCTGAGAAAAACTGAGTTTTCTTCCTGAGGCAAGAGGAACTCTACCTCAAATTGCAGCAACAGCTCATGGATGAGCATTTCTATCCTCAGAGCCTTCCCTACAAATTTGGGACTTGCCACTTCCCAAACTTGCATATGCCTATTTCTTTTCTTTTTTATTTTTTTTTCCGAACCAGACAAATTCCTTTTATTTTGATCATCAAATTGACGCTGAGGTGGCAATAATAGAGAATTAAGCCTATTTCTTAAAATAAATCGATATGTATATTTATATCTATGTAGTGATGTATAGCTCTACCTCCTCTTTCTGCTCTCCAACACTTGCTATGCATGTGCACATACTCCTACTAGTCTGTTTCTGTTTGTGTACAGAAACCTGATTGATGTAAGTGCATATGGTTACATGTTCTTTTTTTTCATTTGGTCAGTAAATTTTTATCAAACCTCATTTGCAAGATGTAGTTTAACTGAAATGAAACTTGAGCAACTCCAAAGTGTGTGTGTGTGTGTGTGTGTGTGTGTGTGTGTGTGTTTTGGCCTAGTCCAGGCAACCTACTCCCAGGCTTGCAGATTACCTCTACCTGGCTTACGTAGTGACTAGAATAGGTTACCTACGAGGTACATGGGGCCTGTGTCTGGGTTTCCAGGTGGACAACAGAGCGCACATAAATGTCAAGCTGGTAATAGGTATCTAAAAAATGTAGGTATGCTAAAAGGTCACAGTGTGGAAACTGATTGGTCTGTTCTGGTATTCTTTGGGTATGAATTCAGAGCATAACTAGGATATAAAAACTTTGTTGTCTAAGTGAAAATATATTTGTACAGTGATGGTAGCACTGCAATTTCTAGATTGAATGCACAAGAGAACAAATTACTATAAGAGATATTGCTGTATGTGTAAATTTGCTTCATTTTTTGACTAGTCTGACAATAATTATATGGAAATAAACCTCAAGTGAAAAGTGAGACAAAAACTATGACTTCGTCTGAATTTGATGTCATTGCCCTAAGGTAAATATTTGGGTGGGTTCCACTTTTATATATTTACCTCCAAATTATTTTTCTACTTTACTCCTTTCTCTGTTGTAAAGTATTTCTTACAGTACTGACAGAATTTGAACAAAAATATTTTCTAACTCATTTCTGAATTATTTTTTTTTCACTGTACATTTTGTTACAACTAAGCAGCCTTTATGTCTACTCTTTAGTCACATTTTTATATCTTGCTATATATTTGACCACCAGGTACATTAAGCAATGGCAGTGGAGTTGTGTTTCAAGGAGAGAAACCAACTAGGAAACATAAACCAACATAACCTGCTAAGAATCAACTTTCTTAAATTATCCAGAAGGGCTACGGAGAATTTAACAAGGTACCAGAACCTTCAAGAAGCAGTTACAAGCAAAGATGGACTGCTTTTAATAGGGTGGCAATTAACATTGTCCATAAAGGTTCAAGATTGAGCAAAATAAGATATCTTTTCATAGAGAGCAAAGCTGTAGAAAAATAAAACTATAGCCTCAAAAATCAATCCATCCCACATCTCCATTTTGCAACCCTTGGAAAGTTCATGCTTGCAGAACTGCTCAGACTTGTATTTTTTTTTTTTTCTTTTCCTGCCATTTCCAGTTGGCTTTCCTTTTCTTAATTTTTAAAAGCCTTCCACTTGTTTCTCTAATTTGCTTTCCTTTCCTTCCTACTGTGAATTTCCTGTATTTCTCTTACCTCCTCTTCCCTATGTTATCTCTTCTTCATCTTATTCTTTGAATTTCTTTCCCCTGTTCTTAATTTTTCCTCTCCAACTGATCTGTTGTGGTTTTAATCAAAGCTTAGGCTTTAAAATTACCCAGTGACTGGCATTTTCTCCCTGAAAGGAGAGGGATTTGAGACTGTGAAAACTAACTACAATGACCCAACACATTCAATTTTCAGGGCAGTGCTTTCCTTTCTTCCCAGGTGCTTTTGCTGAGGATTAGAGATGGACCACTTACTGCAACTCACAATGGCAAAGCCCTTCAGGCCTGACTTCTCAGCCCTGTGAATCACACTGTAAGGTATATCCGAGTCACTGAGTTTACACTGATTGCTAGAATTTTTAAATTGTCCTCCACTGGGAAAAGTTTACTCAAATCTGCCTGGAACACAAAGTCATCTTATTTTACAATGTGGTGACCAGACCCATTCTTTTCCTTGGCCATTCATTTCCTTTCCACTGCTACCCCCTTCCCGACCCTCCACCCTCCAACCACACCAAACACACACACACACACACACACACACACACACACACTTAATTTTTACAATGTGAAACAAAAGTGTACAGATGATTTCTAGGAGAAGGGAGAAGGATCTTTGTCTGGATCACCTTGGCCAGCTTGACCACAAGAAAGATCTTTACAGAGGAAAGGACAGTAAAAATAAATAAAAAAGATGGGCCCTTTAGGACGGTATGATTTTATCATATGATTTTTAAAATATTAAGCTGCCATGGATATAGCAACTTTATTTGATTCACTTTAGCTCTTTGTTACACAATCTATAGTTTTTCATTTCTTAAAATCATTCTTTTTGGTAAGTTTGGCTGTGAATTCACTTTACCTTTCTGTGTTTGTTGAGCAATAGCATACACCTCTATGATTAAGGGCTCAAAATTAATCTGTGTCCTGCAGTTGATCTGGAATGCATCATTATCAAAGGATATTTGTGGTCAAAGCCATACCATATTCTGAAGAGCCACGCACTTTCGACTCTTGTCTTGCTTTTGTCCATGTTATTTGCTTCCTGGAGAAAGACAACAGAAAAGGCACTAGATAAAGCATCAACATACACTATTGATTGATAATACCAACATTAATGCATAATAAATATATTAAAATGTTTTCAGTATAAAAATACAAATCAAACCAAATTAAACTTAACCACATCAAAAAAAAGAAAGTTCTAGGTTATAGGCATTTCTATAGTAAAGCAGCTGCCAAATAAATTATCTTGTAGGTCTTACCCTATAGATGAGAATCTTGTGGCATAATTCAGCATTTACTTTTCATAATAATCCCCATTTTATTAAGTAGCTAGGGAATGTGACTTTTTTGACATCAGTGAAAGAATATATCTGTCAGATCACTATCATGGGAATGTGGCAATTTACTCCTGTCCAATTTGGGTGATATTTATTTATAATTTACCAAAAGGTCAAGACTAAAGGGATGATGAAAGTCTAATAATTGTTAAATTACTTTTCATTCATTCTCTGTTGGATAGGTGGCTCTCAAGGCTCTGGTGAATGTTTGACAACTTCCTGCTTTGATTCTTCAGAGTTTTAAAACAGATATTCCTGATAGGAAGCCTGCAATAATTGAATGTGCTTGTCTCATTTCTTTTTTTTCAAAAGCACCACAGTGGGAAGGAGAATTGGAAAGGAATTAAGAAGGACAAGAGAGAAAGCAAAGTGTTTGATGGTGTTCATGTGAGAGAAGAGAATGAAAATGTGAGAACAAGAAAGAAGGTGAAAAATTTTTGTGAACTTCAGAGACAGCACAGATAATGAACACTCCAGTGTGGGCAGAAGGAGATCCAGAAGCATTAATACTTATTTTGTGTAACCCTTTTTGCCTATTAAGAAAGAATTCCAGACTTTAATCAGATATAATTATTGCCATCATTAAAAGCATTTATATTTAATGTGCATTTCATTGCTTTGTTTGTGTCTACGGTTTCCACCTCAAATTGTATCATGAGTTCACAGCCCAGTGATAATGTGAATGTTCGGAGGAGACGATGCCACACACAGACATCGCAATCCACTGGTGGTTCCCTGTTAATCCTTTTATTTACTTTTTGGCTCATTCCCAGCTGATTCCATTGGTGACTAGTGATACATAGCTGAACACAAAGGTCTACATCCTATTCTGTGAAGAATGTGTACCAGCAGCAGTGGCTGTGCCATTTCCTCCAAAATGAGTTGGGAATACGAGAAAACAAAATGCGGCCCATTTCTAGGCAGCCATTTATCTTTTAAAATGTCCGCAATGTTTGAAGCAGATACACACAGGAAGATTAAAACCTAACCTGGCAGCTCTTCTTATTGGTTGGATTAAGATCTTGTACAGTTTCCCAGTGTTCCCAAACAGTAGTCTGCCACTGCTCTACATGCTATTGATGGCAATTCTGTGCAATCATTCATTAAAGGATGGGCTTGACAGTATTAAACAGATAGCTTATATCATGTCTTAAACAGTATTAAACATGTATATATCAGTATTAAACAGATAGCTTAGACATGACATCTCATAGTTTTTCATTTATAAATGAGTATTGTAATTCTTCAAGAGGAAAGGATTTCCCAAACTGATGTGACTGTAGAGCTCATCCCCCACTCTCCTGAACCCCATGGTGGGCCACCTATGATGTGTTTGTGGACATCAGAGCTCTGAAAATCAGTTTCCTGAAAGCCCTGGGGTGCCATGCCTTGTTAAAGCTAGAATTTATTTTTCATATTCTCCCATAAAAAAAACAGGTGTCTAGTTCAATTCTACCCTTGTCTACTTCCCCTCCCCTCCTTTTTAAAGTTTTTTTTTTCTGAACCAACAAAGATGTCATATCTGCAAAAATCTGTTGCATAAATTTTTCTTTACTATTCTGCAAGTTTTCTTTACTATTTTGCAAGAAACACAGTCTTTTGTGCTTTAGCTGCCTAAATAAGAGTGTTCATGCTAAATTAGTATGAAAATTTCTAGGCCAAAAGTAAGCATTTCTCTTTCTCTTCTTCTCTCCCCTGATCTGTGTCCCCTTTTTCTTTTCTTTAAGCACAATAAAGATTTACATAATCATACCTAAGACACACATGCATAGGCAGCTAGTTCCTAGAAAGTGTACTACTTATTTTATCCAGCCATTAATTTTTCTGTTATTATATTCCTATTTTCAAAAAAAAAAAAAAAAACCCACCAAGCTAGGTTCCATTGCTTGGTATTTTATAGATGATAAGGGAAGTTTAGAGAAGGGAAGAGATAAGCCTAAAGTCACATATTTAGCAAGTAGTGCAATTGGGACTTTACGGTAAGATTGCTAGATTCCAAAGATATTTCACTCAGCCTTTATATTTTGGAAAGCAATGAACTATGTTGGTAGACGATGGGTGCTTTAGTGGCAGGTAAGGTTTGGGAACAACACCTAAGGGAGTGATATGGTAGCTCTAAAACACAAACCACACTGTCAGTGAACATAACCTTAAAAAAAAAGAAAAAAGAACATTTGGGAAGCACAGACATTGAATAGCTGGATACTGGGGCTGCAGGATCCTTGTCTGTAAAATGAATCAAAGAAACTGAACTGACTGTTATCTGAGATTCTAAACATATGGAAACCACTATATTTTTATTAATGACAACAACAATAACTTCAATATCATGTGCCAGGTATGATTTTAAATGCTTTTCATATATTAACTCTTAAATCCTAGGACCATTTGATGAAATTTGTTCTTTTAGTACTCCTGTTTTAAAGATGATGAATTTGAGGCAATAGTGCATGGAAAGCTTCCCAAGGACACTTGTAGGCCCTTAGCAGCCAGAATTCCTCCCCTCTTCTTGGAACTTCAGTACACAGTAGGTAACAATTGAGGACAAAAGGATAAGTGACCACAGAGGTGGCGTTGGGACTGTGGGATGCTCAAGAACTGAGATAGACCAACTACACAAGTTCTACAACAAAATCAAAATCATGGTTCTCTTCCACGGGTGAACTGTGGACGTCTTAAAAAGTGCCCTTTGAAACCTACTGGTCACTATTAGGAATTTCTTGAGAATCTGAAATATTGGTTTCAAGGGCTTCCCTACGTCTTCTATATGCTCCCTTTTTCCTTTCCTTTGGTTTTATTTTCATTATTTTGGAAAGAATAAATCAGAACTCACTAGCATTCCTGAAAACTTCTGGCAAAATTTTCAGGAAGATTTCCTGTGTTCTCTGATAAGAACTAGACACATTAGACAACATTTTACAAAAGTGTAATATTTTGGAGCATATCATCTTTTACTCAAACTTTATTTGGGATACTGGAGATACTATTGAGGTCACTACTTTGTAGCAAAAATAAAGTGAGTTCCAACTAGAATAAAAGGTTTTCCAAGGTGAGGGAAATACCACTGATGATCCCACATTGACTGTCCTGCTGATCTAGATAAAAATTTCAGTATATATCTTAAATATCAGTTGGCCCAGTTCTGGATCTGTTCATTTATTTCTCTGAAGTTATTGATGACTTAATAACTTGGTTATGAAAGGCCATCAATAAATGAGTAGAAATAAATGAGTTAGTCTACTGTGTGCTCTGCTTGTTCAGTGGGGGTAGAAGATAAATGTGGAGGGCAAGGCCGGCCTTTGCAGTCATTCTGGAACGGGGATGTCATCCTCCCTCAGATGATGAAGCAATGCAGAATGTGAACCCTTAGGGGGTAGGTGGCAGACAGGCAGAAGGCAGCAGGTAGAATCAATTTACTTGGATTATTTTGAAGAAGCAGAGATAGGCTCACAGCCCAAGGATAGTGGGTGTAGCAGTCATCAAAAATAGAAACCGAAGCATGGTGATATTTTCCTTATCTCTAGCAATATTTCTTCTCATCTCAGTCCTTTTATCTAAGAGGGGAAGTGCTGTGCATGTTGGTGCTAACAGTGGAGCTAGAAAATGAAAACCCAGATTTGAGTTCCAACTCTCTAGTTCATCACTTAGTAATAACAGTGTCCTTACCAACTCTAAGTCTCATGTTTCACAGCTGTAAATGGGAACTAGAGATTCAAGGATATTAAGTCACAGCTACTTTTGCTCTTGATACTTCTAAGAATCAATTCCTGAATGCTTCATTATCCTCTTTTTCTGGGGAAATGTAAAAATGATTGGGATATTTGATTTCTTTCCTTCCTTAAACCAGGGACTAGACCAGAGGTTGGAAAGTTACTGGGCACAATAAAGAGTGAGTAGTTGTTTTCAATGTCTCTTCAACATTAATACCACCCCAGAGAGGGAAAAATAAGAAAATTATGACATTCTTTTTCTTTTTAATGTTTATTTATACCCCTGAGAGAAAACAAAGCCTCTGGCCAGAAATCTCTGAAAACCAGACACTGAAGCAAGAAGGGATTGTTTGTTCTTTTAACTTTAATGAAAAAGAACCAAGCAAATGTAAATACATTCCTCTATTAATATTTAAATGTGGGGCCTTTGCTAAGTGAACTGCATGAACTCTGCTATGGGATAATCTTATGGGATTGCTCCTCATTTCAGGAGGATTCAATGGATTAAGAGAGAAAGATTTTTCCTTTCTATTTCTCAAGATTTTATATCAATATTAATGTCAGTGAAAGTTGCAGAGAATAATAACAAAGATAAATAATTTTCAAAACAAATCTGTAGAGCTCTTATTGGATTTCAGAGTAGTTTTAGGTAGTACATGTGAATGCAATTTTATAGCAGTACTTTTATTCTACTATCTCCTCTGCATTTGAAATGTATTTGTATACCATTTTTAAGCTTATTGCCTTCATTTTCTTATTACCATGGAGATGAACAGATTTTTGTGCCCCTACAGAGAAAGACTTAGATTCTGTAAGGAAACATAATATAATTGAGGGTTAATCATAACTTTCTCCCAAATATACATTTTAAAGGTAAATTATTAATTCCTAACCACCAAATAGAAAATAGCTTATACAAATATTCTCATCTTTCCCTTGCCATGATAAATTCATGAACGTTGCCAAGTTTGTATAGTAGAAAATTCACACTTATGGAGGAAAAAATGAAGGCGATAACTACTCAAGGATGGTTAAGACTGTTAAGATGACATGTAGATGTCATTGGGATATTACCAGATAGTTCAAATCACGGCTTGAAGATAAAGAAAATACCTGATTCAAATGACTTTATATAGGAGATAATTTAGAAGTCCATAAATTATTTTGTTCAGGTAACTATAGCATGATATATGGTAATTTTAAAAAATATATAGCCACAAGTTCTTGGATGCTTCTCCCTGTGAGAGATGAAGTCTAATTTCCTTTCCTACTGAGTGTGGGTTGTATTTAGTGACTCATTTTAAATCAATAGGAGGGGGGCGGCATGGTTGCATGTCATATCCCAGATTAGATCTTAACAAGGCACTGTGACTTCCTCTTTCTCTCTCTTGGACTACTTGCTCTCAAGGAACTCAGCTTCCTTATTTTGAGGATATTCACACAAATTTATGGAGTGAATAACTGAATTTGCCTGCCAATAGCCAACAAGGAACTGAGAGGTTCTTCCCACATAGAAATGGAACCTCCAGCGCCAGTCAAGCCTTCAGATGACTAGCTCTGGCTGACATTCTGCCTGCAACTTCATGAGCCACCTTGGATTGAAGTTTTCTTCAAATTCCTTACCTATATCAACTATGAAATAATAGCTGTTTCCTGTTTTAAGCCACTAATTTTTGCACCTTTCTTATATTAAAATAGAATGCTAATATAACTATATCTTGAAATCATTAGTTCTAGATGTGAAAGACAGGAGTGGGAGTTGAGAGGAGATAATAAATTGATGATACATAACTCTTTATAGTTTATAGAGTACAGTCATAAAAGTAACATATTGGTGGTATAGACATCTTATTTCTTTCCTTAAGAGTATATCAAAAATTATCTTAGATCAGCATGCTATGTTACTCCCTCAAGCCTAAATTGAAGACTAAATACAAATGCATAAAATGATGGATCAATTTACAGGCAGAATGAAATTTTATATCTCTCTGTATTTGCTTCATAATAGCAGCAAGTGTCTGCTTCTTAACTAATGATTAATTTATATCTGTTTTAAAACAAATTTTATTTTTATTATTATGCAAGAACTGGGGTATAGGCCAGGGGGTGAGAGGATTCACCAGAGACAAAGTGGGGAGCAGAACAAGTGGATCTACTGAGATACACTGATGAGGGGAGAAGAGGACTAGACAGAAGAGGTCTGCTGCACCACGTGGGTCAGCAACCTGGCCAGGGATTGAATTCATGGCTGCAATAACTGGCAATAGCTTGATGGCACTGAGACTTCAACCCTTGCACTACCAGGGAGGCCTGCTCAACTTATATCATAATTCAGTTACTGTGCTATTACACACACACAAGTACACACACACACACACACACACACTAATGGAAAAGGATTTTAGAATAAGAAGATCCTGGCTCATGTTGTGTCTTGTGCACACAACACCATAGTAAAGATAACATTTCACATTGTGACTTAAGTATATAGTATTCTGTATTTGTTTGAAAAACAAACCAAATAATATCTGCCCTGACAAAATCACTTTTAAAATATATAATGACTGACCTTGATAGAATAACTGGTGTCTTAAATATCTTATAGGATTCAGGTATCAGATAACAAGCAGAAGAGAACTGTGATACTTGAAAGAAATGAGACAAATGAGGTGGGTTTTATATTTTCCTTGACTTTTGGTTCAAAGGTTCTTTCTCAATTGCAATGCAAAGAGGTAGGGTACAAGCAGACAGCAGCAGTCTCACCTAATTGAGGAACTCCAGAATGGAGCTTGTTTGTTGCTGAAGTGGTTGGAATTTTAAGGCAGTGTATTATAGAGGAAGAAACTTGGAAGAGAGGGTTACCCAACTGTCTGTATAGATACTTTCAGGTCCTTGGCTAAGGATTGACTTGTGCAAGCAAAATGAGTTTCAATGGCCTATAGAAACCTATAGGATACTGTAAAGTTGAAAAAGAAATGGAAAGATTTAGTTCACAAAGTGCAGAGAGAAACTGAAATTTGACCCAGTCAATTTTCAGTTGAGACCCCCAAAAAAGCATATTTTTGGGGTAAGGACAATTTCCTAAGATAAAGAACTTGCTCTAAATTTGAGCACACGGGTGAATTGGTGATCCCCCATGGGGATTACAACTGAGATGGACAAATGCACAAAATGAAGAAAGATGTAAAAAAAGATAAAAAAGGAAAAAGAAAAAGAGGGTATATATAGTACCCAATGTGTGATAGTCAGCCTTAAAATCCCATAAAGTGGAGATCATACTCTTATTACTTGAATGTTATTATTTAAAATATGTTTAATCTCAGAGTTATCTTCTTGCTCTAGAATTTATCACTCATAATTATATAGCAAAAAAATTAAAGAATTCATGTTGTCATCTTAAAAAATAAAATAAAATTGAGCACACAATTAATCTAGCAAGCATTAAACCAAGACTCATAAAATTTTAACTGTGACTGAATAAAATTTGACATTCTTTATATAGTAATAACATAATACAGGATTCATATATTGCAGTTTCTAGCATTGAATGAGAAACTCTTAGGCATAGCAGAAATGGGAAATATAAGATACAGTAAAAAAAAAAACTCAACCTATTGAAACTGATCTTGATATGATTTAATGTTGGAATTAACAAAGACTTTAAGACAATTATAAAAAATATGCTAGAGAATTTAAAGAAAAAGGTGGTACAGTGAAAACTCAGGATTTCAGAAAAGTAAAATATAAAAAAAGTACAAAATAAGAATTTTAGAACTAAAAAGTATACTGTACAGAATGAAAAATTCACTGGATTGTTTTAAGAAAAATTTGGACACTGCACAAGAAAGTTTCAGTGAATTTGAAGAAGGACTAAGAAAAGATCTAATTTATAGAACATAGAGAAAACATGATTTAGAATAGTGCCTAAATCATTTAAGAAAAAAAAAGAATAACATATCTGATGAGTGCTATAAAGGGAATAAAGAGAATAGTGTACAAACAACAACAAAAATGTTCAAAAAACAATAGTTTAATATCTTTCAAATTTGATGAGAAATACCAACCTGATGATCCAAAAAACTTAGCAAGTCTAAATAAGGATAAATATAAAGGAAAAAAAAAAAAACTTCACATGTAAGTGTAAAATGGCTGAAAATAAAAGGATAGAGAGAAAATCTTAAAAGATATCAACCCCAGAAAAATGATATAATATGTTCAGGGAAATTAAAAAAAAAAAATGAGAGTATGCTGACCTTTGAACAGAAACAATGAAGGCCAGAAAACAATAGATTTCTGTTTTTAAAGTGTAGATTCAACCCAGATTTCTACATTCAGTGAAAGGCTTTAAAATACATGAATCCATATCTGGCAGAACTATAGACAGAAATAGGGAAATACACAGTTCCAGTGGAGATTTTATCAGTAACTGACAAAGTAAGTGAACAAATTTAACTTAACATTCCTGATACTTTTTGAAAGCTATGCCAATTACATTCTGCTATTGTTTGGAATATTTTCAAGTAGTCTACACTTTTTTTAAAAAATTACACATACAATGTTTACCAAGATAAATCAAATGGAACCAGAAAATATGACCCAATACTTTTCAGAGGTTTGAAATTTTACAGATTACTTAAGGTTCAAACTCTGTCTTGGCTCAAATGATCTATGTAGTATATTAATTGCATTAGAAGTCCCAAATTTTCATCTCTCTTTATGACCATGGACTTCGTTATGTAACTTCATGGTTCTTCACAAGAATTCCCTATTTACACAAATATTTTATGATATGGCTGCATAATTTTTTTAGTCAATAGAATGTAGTAGAAGTGCTAGTATATCCGAATCTAGACCAGAAGAAATTTTGCATAGTTTTGCTTATATTATTGTTCTATTTCATTTGCAGAAGAAAACCATCTCCAGTGTAGCTGATGAATTCTAGGATGAAGATAAGAATCCAGTGGAGCACA
This sequence comes from Condylura cristata, assembly GCF_000260355.1. Classification (NCBI taxonomy): domain Eukaryota; kingdom Metazoa; phylum Chordata; class Mammalia; order Eulipotyphla; family Talpidae; genus Condylura; species Condylura cristata. The sequence goes on along the minus strand of NW_004567115.1, from coordinate 5,793,696 downwards.
GCTCAGTAGCTCAAGTCATCTGACCTGAAGCTATCCTACTTCAGTATATGACCAATCCCTGTCATGATCCAACCCAGCTAAGAATTCCAGATCTGTCTAGTCAATTTGTTGCTGATCAAAATTATATGAACAAGTCCAAGTCAAAGCAGCTACACCCCATAGATATGAGACAAACAAGTGTTTATTTTTGCATGCTTTTGAGATTTTGTGGCTGTTGTTATACATTACTAATGTGGCAATAGACAACTGATCCAATCTGGCTCTTGTTTATGTCTGACAGACTCATATCCCATCCTGTTCTCCGTCAGTCACCAGCAATGCTGGCCTCTTTGCTATTTCTTAAATGGGCTGAACTTGCTCCTGCCTCAGGATCTTGGCCTTTTCTATAAAGTTTTCCCTGAGACATATTCATGAAAAAAACCTTTAGATTGGTTGTCCATTCAAGTCTCCTGGGCAGAAGTAACAGAAAATAATACATTAGGCTTCCTCCAACTGAAAAACAGTAGAGCATGCTATGCTATAAGAAGGATGACATGGTAGTAGGGAAAATTCTCTCTAAACAGTAGACACAGCTCACTGGAAATGGGGATGTGAAGGATTCTACATTGAGATCATCAAAGTAGATGGTGAGAAATATGCCCCAGCCTCTTGAAATGAGAAATGTTCTTGAGATTCTTGATGGAATTGGGAAGTTATGTTAGCTAGGAGTAATAAGGGAAAGTGATATTCAAACATCAACTGAAGGAGAAGAAAGTAGACTATATATTTATAGACTGAATAATTACCCTTGGAGAGGGTGAGATGAGGGGATAGTGAGGATGAAATACTTCTTGGCTTAGCATTGGCTTAGCACATCAATGGCTTGTTGCTTTGGGAAAGTCACTTAAGTTCTTTTAACTTAATTTTCATCATTTACAAAAGGATGTCTTTATTGGGCAAAAGATTAAATGTGAATGTATTTATGGTACCTCATGTAGAAAAAATATTCACTAATTGTAGCTCCTAATTGTAGCTGATGTCTTCCTCCACTTCCTAACCCTCATTATCATTTCTATTTTGTAGAACATGTAATTGTAGTATGTGAAGGTAAGATAAATATTGGGTTGTCAGAAGTCATGGCACATTTTTTTAATGTTTTTGAGCAGACATGCATCATGACTTTTCTGACAACAAATTGTGAAATTTAGTCCTAAGCAGTAAAACGGTAGTGTGGGAAGGGCATGTTTTTGGATGTATAAGTCATAAGTAATTATAACCAAAATTAATTCAGTGTTATTTAAGGGAAAATATATAATATTTGCTCTGAAATACTCATTTATTCAAAACACTATTAGTTATAATGTAACATAAAAATCCTCATCTAGGTCAGATAAATTTTAGAGTCTAGCATTCCATTTCTGAAATATTTATAGAGGTGTAGGATGGAATTTACAATAAATTAAGAAAACTAATAGTATTAAGGGAAGTATTGGCAAATGTTGATAATTATTAAATCTATCCTTATAAGTAGATTTAATAATTTAGCTTAACATTACTGATACTTTTTGAAAGCTAGGCCAATTATATTGTTATTGTTTGGAATATTTTCAAATAGTATATACTTACTTTTTTAATTACACATACAGTATCATCAAGATAGGTTAAATGGAACCAAAAAACATTTGTGCAAATTATTTGTGGAAATCATTATTCTGTTTTCTATAACATTATTAGGAATATTTGAAAGTAGTCAGAAGGAAAATGAAATTTTACTTAACACCAGGTGTTTCTACTTTTGTCTTTTCCCAAACCTACTTAATTTCTAATTCTTGTAACTCTAGGTGACCAGGAGTAATAAACATCAATAATGCAGAAGATTATGTACTTTTTATTCTTCCCAAATGTACTGTCTTGGGTTCTAAGAGTCTTTTAAGTCATGGTTTTTAGAAAGTTGGCAAATAAGTATTCACTCATCTTGCACGCTCCATATTTTTATGAACACTCTATTGTATCCCTCCTTAGTGCTGGTTTTTCTGCTGAAGAAACTAATCCTTTTAATCGCCCTCTGCTCAGTTATTGAAGTTGCCCTTCTTGGCCTTCTCAGCTCTACTCTGACTTTCCTGAGTTGCAGTGATCAGAACTGATCCATGCAGGTTACACATAAGAATAAGTGACAACCAAAAAGAATTTCAATGAAGTGCCTACTGAAAGCACACACAAAATGAAAGCATACATAAAACTGGAAGTTAGTAAGAGAGCATAAAGAGAAGCAGGTGGTGTTAAAAAATAAAATTTTTAGAAAAGATGAAAATTAATAGTAAACATCATAGCACTTGGCAAGATAGAGATGGGGAAAAATGAGTTCTTTTTTTTTTTTTTTAAAACTTGCATTACTTTCTACAGAAAGAACTTTCATTACTTATAAGTTCCAATTCCCTAAAAGTTTTTTACTTTTATCAAACGTAGAATTATCAATAAATTAAAAAATTCAAATACCACCATGGCCAGTGATCTGTTCCTTCTCTCTCTCTCTCCCATTTCATTTTCATCGGCTTTCACCTTGCTCACTCAGCTAGCCCTCCAATTGGAGGGTCACTTTCTGGCAGCTTGCGGGTGGCAACTCCATCCACTGTGACTCCAGGACCTCAAAGTTTGCAGCACAATCTGAGTGGACAAGATCCTCTACACAGATCCTCCTCACACCAAATTAGTGCCAGATGTGGGTAGATGCCAATATTTACATGTTGTATAAACCAATGCCTGTAGGCAGGCCGACCAATTAAGAGTAGAAATTCTGGAGTCGGACTGTCTGGATTCAAATTCTACCTGTGACCACTATGTGTCTGTGGGAAAATTACTTAATTCCACTAAATATAATTTGCTAATATGTACAATAGAGCTAATAATAGTATCTCAGACAAATAAGTCATCTTGGAAATTAAGTGAGTGAATACTGATTAGTGCTGTCAAGAACAATGGTTGGCACTCAAGTAAATATTGGGCTGATCCAGATAAAATGGCAAAAAGAAGTGGCAGCCCTTCTTGAGTAGCAGAAATTTGCTACTAAAGGATTAAAGTGGGTGTGGAGGTTAGGGATTTAGCAACTCTGCAACAGCCCACTTCCAACTACACAGAATCAATTACAAGGAAAACTTCTTGTGGGAGGGTGTCTGAAAATGATTTGTTTCTTTCTTTTTATTTTGTTGTTTATTTTTGTACAATCTTTGATTTCTCCTTTCAGGTTTGCCCCATAAAATTCCCATCACCAAGACACCTCCATGAACCATCACCAGACTCTTGTGCTCTTCCCTTCCATCTTGATCCCTTTCCTTCCTGAAAGCTTCTAAAAAGCATATATATTTGAGAAATATAAAATGCACAACTGCAGTACTTGTCATTTCTCAAGGTATCACATTTGCAATAGTATAGATATTGAGGTTTTAATAGCTGCACTTGAGACATATTTTCTAAAGCTTTTGGATCTGGTTACAAGTAAGAGTGTGAAATAATTTACACTCTAAAGGTGTTACAAAGGCAAAAAGAAAACTTGTGACATGGCCAGTTAGTCACAACTACAACTTTATTTTTTCAACAAAAGAAAGTGCTTGAAAATATGCACAGAGCACTGCATATGTTTATTTATGCTTTTGAGAGTGTACAGTAATTGCTATAACTTTGTGAAGCTTTTAGCTTTTGGTAAAGAAGAATAATGTCTTTTTTAAATAGTTGACTAGTGCAAAGATGACTCTATTTGATAATGCAAACCCAGCTTAATAAGTGCAAACCAAGTGGAAATGAGCAATCTTCCTAAGAATTAGGCTGACACTTTCTATTCTGAAAGGGCAACTGATGTTGATGATGAGCAAAGAGGAGTTCAATGAAGACAGAGAGGTTCTTGACACAGTTTGGAAAGTACCACAAAACTCTACTGAAGGCAAATGGCAGCTGTGTGGGCAGTATGATCTGTTCCTTCCAACCAGAGTCCTGTTTGTCCTGTACTTGACATTAAAAATAACAACTATTCTAAAGTGTGGAGAAAATCTGAAATATGTCTATTCCAATGGCCAATGAGGGTCACAAGTAAGGACTCTTCAAGAACACTTCTCAAAGAAAAGAACCATTTTAAGCATCAGGAGTTTAGTAGGGACAGTGTGAACTATGAGGCTAGTTGACATTTAGATAACTCTTTTTGCGTCCTCTACAGAGAACCCAAAGTAAAAAAATATTGTGGCCCGAGAGTTTTGTCCTACTTAAGGAGAATGCAAAAATCTGATGTAATTGTCATAATCTGCTATAATTGTAATCATGTGGCATATTGTCGATCACATATTTCCCCTTTTGGCTACCAGAAAGCTGACTTATAGTTTGATTATAGCAAGTGTATACAAAATTCAAAGTCCATGTGAGTATACAATCTTATGATCTTCTCATTCATGATTTGATAATCCTTCTGGGTTTTCCTTTCTACTATTATTAATTTTTATTTACTAAATTTTATAATTCTTTAAAAATTACATACATTTTGATATATGTACTAGTGCTTCTTACCCTCCATAAGATGATAAGGGTTTAGCTAAATTGTTAGGCAGTTTTCATAAATACAATTTCACTCGACTGTCACAGCAACATGCAGAAGAAAATACTGTTATTCACATGTTACAAGTAGGGGAAATGAGACTCCAAGAGAGAAAAATCTTACCCCAAACACAAAAACCAACATAGTTTTCACTGTGCTATACCGTACTTCATTTCTCTACCAAAAAATATTTCCTACTGCTTTAAATATTTCTAGTAAGAGTTACCACTGAACTGATAATTGTTTGAATGAAGTAAAATAAATACATCTAAGTTGTAAAAGGAGTTGGGCTAGGAGGTAATCTTACCAAGCATTATACTAAGTTGTATTATATGCTCTTGTGAAGTATGTGGGGTTAGAGGAAGATGAGGAATTTTCTTTGCTGAATTCTGTCTCTTTTCAAGAAAAAGGTGAAGTATAAACTTTAGATAAAAGTTTAGCTTGAAGGAGAACGGATCAGTTGACCCAAATGAGATGAAATAGTTTTTAAAAGTCAGCCACCACCAGACCTCACTCACTATTCATTAGAGCCCACCAGGGCTAGGAAGGGCTTTGATGAGCTTTGGAAGGTCACCAGCTGGCCCCAATCCCAGTGTAGTGGCTCCCTGCTAGCTCACCCCTGCAGCTAGGTGTGTTTCTCAGGCAATGGAGCCTGTGAAAACAGCACCAGCCTGGCCTTGGAACACAGCTGACAGGAAAATTCAAAGTCCATGTGAGCTAGAATTGTCACCAACTTAATTTTCCAGCCATTTTTTTGCAGAGCTCAGGGTCCTCCCATCTTTCTGTCACTGTAACCAGGAAAGTCAAAGCATCTGGCCTGTTGGCACTAGCCAGCTGTGCCTCATTAATGGCAGGATAGGAAAAAACCATGAAATAAAAGAGAGACGGAGCCTCTTTTAATGCAGGTACGATCATAATACAATTCATTAAGTCCCAGCACTGATTTGTCATGGTAACCTAACTAGCATGTCATCTACCAGCAATTTCTGCAAACGTGCAAAATTACCACACAGTTACTTAAGTACTGAGTTAAAAATGACTAATGCAAAATTGCCAAGACAGATTCTATTTTGATGTCAGGTTCCAGGCCAGATTTGAGAATATACTTTTACTTGAGGGGAACAGATAATGGTTGCTCAACTAAGTCAGGGTTGAATCATCTAGACAGTTTTACTGTGCTTTTGCAAATCGTTCATATTTCTGCACTCCTAGGCCTGATTAACAAGAAACCATAATGGAGAAACAGGTCCCTTTGTTTTGTGTCTAATATGCATTGGACATACATGAGTAAACTTCACTGAGTTTACCTAGCTAGTTAGCAGGTTTCTGTGCAGGGAGTCAAATTCAATTGCCTTGATTCCAAGAGCCATGCTCTCGATCCTACTCATCAGAGCTTCTAGCCTTCTTGCTGCCACATAAAGCATAGAAGTGTATGCTAATCCTAAGTGCTCATGCAAAGATTAATGACATTCTGAATTCCTATGCATTTTGTAGTCATCGCCTTTGTTTCATCTATGGAGACAGCCCCATTTAGAATGGGGCTACATGCTAGATGAGAATGGAACATTCCAAAGAAGAAAACGCCTCAAATTTCTCTGTACATTGTTTCTTTGACTTGCCTGCTGTAAGGAGGGCTCCTCCTTCTGCTCTTCATCTAGGTCCACACCAACTCTGTTAAAGGAAATGGAAAAGTGGTAAGGGCCTTGCTGTGGATGACAAGACAGTCTCTTGTGTTAGATCCTGTGAACTGACACAATCCAAATCAGAGAGAAGCTTTGCCAGAAAACTAGCCAAGCTCCTCTTGAATAATAATAAAAAAATGTCAGATAGACTTATGGCAAAATGAAAACTTGTACAATTGGGCAGTAACAACCCTGGCCAGAGGGCACATCAGTAGCTGCTCTTCATTACTGGCTTTCCCTGAAAGAACAAGGGCTTAAGACCCTGGGACAAGGGCCTCCCTGATGGTGCAAGGATTAAGTGCAGCACCGTGGAGCTATCCACAGCCACTGAAGCACAGTTCAATCCCTGCCAGGAAGATGCAGCACACTGCTCCCCTCAGCTGTGTATTTCAGTACATTTGCCTGTTCTGCTCCCCACTCTGTGTCTGGTGAATGCTCTCACCCCCTCCACACACCTCTGATCTGTACCCCAGTTCTTGTATACAAATAAATAAATCTTAAAAAAAAAAAAAAAAAGAACCTGGGACAAAAGCTCTCAGGAAACACACCTTCACAGCCTTCAAAGTAGGGATCCTGGTAGGAAAGCTGCTTGCTTCCCAGGCAGGCCTTACTGACCTAGAGACTCTGGGGATGTGGGGTCTGGGCTGTAGCAGGGCCCTCAAGACAGAAAAGCTCACCCTTGTTTCAGTTGCTTATCAAGAAGTGGAGGACCCAGGCTTATGGGGGCTAGGGTTTAGACAACTGAGGAACTTAAGAATTTAAGTTTGAGAAATGAATGCAAAAATACAAATAGAAAATTAGATAGGAAAGTGATTCCTTAGAAAATAAATGACATCTACATAGACTGAAAATCTGGCGCATGCGATGGACAATTTAAAATTCAGAAAACACACAAAATATTCTAATTAATTAACTGCCTGGCACGGCTCTAAAATAAATGTTTCCTTAGTCAATTTTGCCTGCATACTTCAATATCCTCTTTATATGATGATTTGGATTAGAAAGAACAGGAAGATAGCATAGTCTTTCCCCTAGCAAAGTTCATGATATTATTGATGGTTGGGGTGCTGGGAGGCATGACAACATGCCTTCTCCCAGACATGCTGGCTTGTGTGCTGCACAGCTGCAGGTGAATGCCCTGCAAATATGAGACTCCCGAGAAACCATCTTTAATGCAGTGTAGAAAATGTATACACAGAAACGAATACAGTTTTAGTCTACCGGAGGGGAGCAAGGCCCCACCTGGCCACATCACACCCTGCTTCTTGGGTCCAGCTCCTTGTGCCTAGGCCTGACGGGAGAGGAGAGAGCCAGGGTCTGGGCTGCCACTCCGTGGGGGCTGGGTCCTCTGCAGGTCTGGGGGCTACCTGGCGGGTCAGGCTCCTCTGACATTTTGGCGACTGAGGTCCGACTCCGTTCCGCTATTCAAAGCCCAGGGCATCACAGCTGGGCAAGAGCAGGCCTGTGTCCAGGCCCTCCTGGTTGGTGCCCGTGATGTCCAGGAGGGAGGGCAAGAGGATCTCTGAGGCGGGGCTGCTGGAGGCCAGCTTGGCGGTAGGTGCCTTGAAAGTCGGCTTCCTCCGGGCCCCTGGGCAGGTCCTCTGCCCCTGCAGAGGTCCTCCGGAGCCCCTGGGGTGGGCCCTTGGCCTCCGTCTGCGCAGGTGTGCTCTCCTTCCCTCCGGGGGCTGAGCGCGCGGGGCCTCTAGGCCGCCACTGAAGGCTGGGGGTCCTTCACTGCCCGGGAGGACGCTTGGGGCATGGAGAGCCAGGAGGGCAGGCCCACCATCGGCGGCCTGAGGGGCGGCTCCGCACAGTTGGCCATGACCATCAGCTTGGCCAGGGCGAACCCCTCCACTGAGAAGGGCCTGCTGTGCTCCTGCGCAGCCCTGTCCAGGGCCAGCTCACGGGTCTTGACCCACTTGTGCTGCTGCCCCAGCCGCTTGACCCTGAAGCCGGGTACGTCCAGCACCGTCTCCTCAGTCTTGATGAGGGCCACGTCCTCCAGCTTCTCCTCGCTCTTCCAGCCGCCCAGGGAGAGCTCGTGGGCTACGCTGACCACCACCTTCACCCAGTCCCCCTTGGTCGTGCCGTCCGGCAGCTGCAGGGTGGTTTGCGCTGCCCTCACCTCCACCACCTCCTTCTCCCCGGTGCCCACGAGCGCCATGGGCCGGGGCTTAGCTTCTGGTGGGTGGGGCTCCCGCAGCTCCACCTCCGCGCTCCTGGGCAGCAGCTCCCGGTCTGCGGGATCCCACACCAGGGGGCAGGCAGCTGCGGGATCCGCAGCCCTCTGGGACAGGGCAGGTCGGAAAGGCAGTTTCCGGTGGAGAAGTGGAGGGGACACAGCCTTCAAGGAAACAGCAGGCACAGGCGGGGCCTTCTGGGCCCTTTGGAGAAGCAGGGCGGGCCTTCCGGGGTGGGGCAGGGGTGGAGGGGGCCCCGTGGGGAGTGGCCAAGCCTGGGGCCCTTCCGGGGTGGGTGGGCCAGGGCCTTCAGGGGAGCGGCTGGTGGCTTTGCCAGGTGCTCCGCTGGACCCCTTCTTGGATGGTGCGTCCACAGCTGGGATCTTGTGCGACAGTCGAGAAGGAAAGGTGCTTTCCGTGAGGCGGCCGGGACTTGGGGGGGCCTTCTGGGAGGGCGGCCGCTTTATCTTCCGCATGGACTCGAAAGGCCTACCCTTCTTGTGTCGGGGGAAGGGACCAGGTGTGGCCAGGTACACCGCTGGAGCTGGGGCAGCGGGGCCCAGTGAGGAAGAGGACAGGGTGCTGGACTTGGGATCTAAGAGATCTTGGATGTGTTATTGCCACAGTCGCTGGTCCAGGTCGTCATAGAAGCCCAGTAGAGATGCACTGTGGCTGTTGGGCCGGACACAGCTTGTGGTTGGCTCCAGCAACCCCTCAGGGCAACCTCGTTGGAATCAGATGAGCAAGCCTTGGCCGAGGACTGCGAGCTGGTGACGGTGTTGGAGATGATGCTGAAGATGGTCCGGATGGTGATGCTGGGCTTCTCTGGGTGGGGAAGGCAAGTGAGTACCCGGTGTGCAGGGCTGCGTGGGGGTGGGGGGTGCAGTGCTCACCGGAACCCTGGAGCGTGGACTTGGGCGGGTCTGGGTGGGGCGTCTTCTCACCCTGCGCCTCCTTGGCTGCAGTGTGCTTCAGCTTCGACTAGATGAGCGGCATCGAGTCGCCCACTGCCTGGGAATGAATCTGCACTTGAGGTTCAGTTGGCAGCTGGGAGCAGAGCAGACAGCTGGGCCCCCTCCCGCGCCACTGGCCCTCCCAGCCCCTGCCGGGCTCACCTTGGCCTTCTTCTGCTTCTGGGGGTCAGCACCGCGTAAGGAAAGGTGGGCTTTGCAATCATCACGGAAAGAGAAGGCTGCTGAGGACTCACATCCCACCAGGGGGGCAAGCCTGGGCCAATGAACAGTGCTGTGTGGCGGGATACTTCCTAAATTTATTTTTTGATGGGGGTATCCACGAGAGTGGAATCTTTCACTCCAAATTTTACACACCTTCTGAGTAGAATTATCCACGTACTAATTTCTGGCTTGCAGCATGTAAGAACTTGTTTTCCCTCCACTACCCAGACTTTCTGATGCCAGGCACACAGGATGTATTCTTCTTCCATTCAGCCCTGTGGTGCGTGGCTCTTTCCTGTGAGCTACTCCTGCTCCTGGATGCTTGGCAGAAATTTGCCCTTCCACAGAATTGACTGCAGACCATATACACATGTCCTGCCAAATGCACTCCCAAGGCAGCTTCCCCTTAGTCCAGCCCCTCTAGATGTCCACAACCACAATAGGGCCATGCAAATAGAGAAGCATCATGGAGCAGAAGCAGTAGTGGACAGAAACAGCAGTAGAGCTCAACTGTGGTTAAAATATATTCACTTTGCAAATCTTATGAAAACAAGATCATGGGAACAGCATGCTGGGGATTTTCCAGAGTCTTGAAATGCCCAGAGCATGTGAGGGGCCTTGGTGTTTTACTTCCTCCATTGTAGGGACTGGGCCTTGGCTGTGGTGGTGAGTGTGTGTTGGGAAATAGTTCAAGGTGCAGAATTCCCCCCCACAAGTCTCCCATGCCTGCCTCCCCCCCCCCCCGGAACAACACCCCCCTCCTCCTAATAACACCAGAAGTGTTTCTGTGGACAGAATTTTAGAGCCACAATTTCCAGAGCTTTAGAGTCTTTTCTTCAACACCTGTCTTTGTAAACACTTTTGCAGTTCTGCCCTCTAGGCGGGGGAAGGGAAGCCAAGGTAGGCCTGCTGTCTGGCAGATGCGTTAGCCTGTGGAGAGATTGCTGGCTTACAATGCCTCTGATTCTTCAAAAAATTTGTTCTCTGGGCTTGAGTAGCCCCTTTTCGCTAATACAGGTGGTGAAATGAGTGACTATTTCTTATATGTTGAAATTTTGTAGAGGGGACTAACCTTTGATATTCTCTTAGAGTAGAAAAGCCTATTTGATCTGTTTCATTATGTTGGAGGGGTAGGAGGGGGTCAGGAAGAGAGGAGGAGGAAAGAGGAAAAGAGAGAGAGGGGAGATGGAGAGCAAGAGAGAGGTGACTGAGGGGGTGAGAAGATGGAAGGGGAAGGACAGGGGAAAGACATGAGGGCTGGGAGGTGAAGAGAGTAGACAGGGGTTAAGGTCCCTGACTGCCAAGGTGCAGGCAGTGACCCTGGGGTGCTTATGGCCTGAATTCAGCCCCTTATGCAGAATGGGGCCCAAATGTGTAGGTGCTGGCCACTTTCTCATGGGATTGGGCCATCTTCAGGACCTGTGGTGGATCTGAGCCTCTGATGAATGGTCAGAGCCCCTTAGGAGACTTTATGACTGGGGAAGCCCAGATAACCTTCTCTCAAGGGCTACCTTTGCATTGAATGAGGGTCCTGAAGGCTCACTGCTACATCTTCTCCTCCCCTGTCTAGAAAACTAGGGAAAACAGAAATCGTCACCAAATACCCAGTGTGTCTAGCTGATCAGTTCTGAGGTATTTCCACTAAAATTTCAGTTTACCTCCCCAGCAACAATCAAAGCAGGCATTTCTAGTTTCAATTATTCTGGCAGCCAGATGGAGCCTAGGACTGAATTCTTTAGTTTTATGTGGGCCTCCGTAAAAATATCTTGGAGGCCTAAAAGACTGGGTGCAAGAGAAGCCTCCTCCTTTCTCCCAATTTCTGGGAGGTCACGCTTCTGGGGGCCTATTCCCTTGCAGGCCTAGAGCATCCTAAACATTTCAAGTGACTGGGTGAAAAAGAAACTCTGTTTAAGTCATTTCTCTACTGAAATAAAACCAGTCAATAAAACAGGCCTGGTCCCCTAAGTGTAGTTGGGCAGGCTTAATTAGACAAATTTAAAACAATTTATTATAATTTAGGTGCTATAAAGAAAAGTCATATAAGAATGATAGATACCTTCTTTCACTTGTGATTTTAGCTGCTTTTGATAGAAATCTTGCTGAAATAGCTTACTTGACTTCTCGTCTCCCTTAACAGTGTGATGGGGGATACGCAGACCTTTATGGAGATCTTAGTATCACCACTGGCCTCATAAAGTAAAACACTTGCTGAGTTATAATGATTTCTGAGAAGTGTCTGACCCTCTCATGCCCACATTAAATGGTCCCCGGCTACTATTCATTTTCTTTTTAAAATTCTTGTATTTGTCAGTCCAATGCCTTTATTTTCTGCCTGCAACAATGTTGGCCTATTGTCCTTATGCACCTCACCTTTTTAATTCACTATGGCACTGATAAACTGGTCATCATTTTAACAGACTTTTTCCTTTCAAGTTTTTAGTACACAAAGACTCAATAAAATAATAAAATTCAAATATTATCAAAGAGCTTACAATAACATAGAGTTGTTTTCTGCCCCACCCACCCCTGAATACTCCAGGCCAAGTCGCTGTTGCCTTTGAAGGCAATTTTCTGCTTTTTCTCAATTTGAAACATAAACTGCTATCAGCATGCATGCCACATTCACGCAGGGTCCCCAGGGTGAAGCAAACTTGGCAGCTGCATCTGTATCTCTTACTTTGCTGTTCATGAAAGCAAGTCTGAGTGTGAAAGTGACATTCATTAGTGTTAACCTTGAATCTACTAGCTTTTATGCATAAAAATAATTTATACGAGGGGTTCTTGAAAGATTATTAGAGGTTAGGGATGACTAGAGACTATTAGAAACTGTCACCCCAGTTTATGTGCATATAGCAGCTCCCCAGGTGAAATCACAGGTATATGGGCTGAAGTCCAAGCCCCTTACACGATATCCAGGTTCTTTAACACCTTTTCTGCAGTGTCAACTGTGAACCTTCCTGCTCATCTGATGTGGGCATAGGGTTCCAGGTCTGGTAACTGGCCCTGTCCTTTGGTCCTTCCTTCTGATCCCCAGGACCCAGTACAGTCTCTGAGCTCTGACTCCTCCCTGATCTGCCAGCGAGACTGAGCCCTCTGTCCAAACTCCACTCGGTGGTGTGGGTCATCTGCCAGTACTGGAGGCTCTGCCTTCTTTCGAGACCTACCCGCCAAGACCGTTCCCACCTGTGATCATAGTATGCCCAAACAACTCTTTGCCCTCAATTGGTATCAGAGCCACATCACATGTTCTTACTGACTTAGATTGCAAGTAGGCACACCGCTACCTCTGTTTTCTGCCCCCAGACAGAACTGCTTTTGCAACACCTCTGTGAGGGCCCTGCTCCATCTGGGGTGACCCTGCAGCTCATGTCAGTTCAAGTGATGTATGTAGGCCAGCCTGTGCTCTTACAGTATGTCAGGTTGGGATGAACAGCCACACAGTGCAAGAACATTTCTGCACATATAGAGAAATGAAGAACCGGGGTTAAAATTATTAGAGTCTGTGCCCTTCTTGGTGGCACAAGGGGTTAAAACACAGCGCTGCGAAGTTGGCCGCAGCGGCTTCAGTGCGAGTTGAATCCTCGATCCTGGCCAGGGAGGTGACCCACATGGCGTGGCAGACCACTCCTGTTCTGCCCACTGCTCCCCGCAGCAGTGTACTTCGTCGATCTGCCTGTTCTGCTCCCCACTGTTTCTGGTGAAGTCTTTCACTGCCCCTGCACCTCTGGCCTGTACCCCAGTTCTGTATGCATAAATAAATAAATATCTTGATAAAAGAACCTGGCACTGGTATGTGAATTGTATTGCTCAATGTGCCTTCGTTTCTTTATTAACACAACAGGACATTATCAGAACCTGCATCCCAGGGTTGAGGTGAGGATCAAATGAGAAAATACTTGAGAAGTGGCCAGTCCTATAAGCTTTCAAGAAACGTTTAGGTCTATTGTCAATCTTATTATTTTTGTGAATATCATTCTTTAAAATAACCAAAACAAACAAACAAAACAAAAACAAAACAAAAAAACCCAGCGGGATCAGAATTAGTCCTGCCATATTCTCTGCTTGCCAGTTTCAGAGATAAACCCTCCTTGCTCCCAGTTCTGCAGTGGGCAACTCTTGACTAGATTGGAGCTTCTCCAGTTGAGCCAAGAGTAGTTAGTGTACAGTGGTAACTCCCAGTTTCACAAGGCAGCATCGTGTCTATTTCAGGAGGGCCACACTTCCCAGGCTGGGGTTAGTCATAATTTGCTTGTGAGCTAGTGGGGTGAGAGGGCAGAAAACAAGTAAGGTGTGTGAAGAGCAAAGGGAGGACAGGGAAAGAGGACAGCTGTGGAGAAAGAGAAGGACGTAAAGAGAAAATAGCATAGTGCTGTGAGAAATAGGTGCAAGCGGAGGTCAGTCACTAGAATGGTGCAGGTATCCTGGGAAGGGAAGTCATTGGTGGGGGGCAGGCTTGGCATGGGGTAGGGGCTGTGCTACCTGATAGTCTGAATATTTCTAAATGCAAATTTGAAAAAATGTAAAAAATTGGAGAACTGAAGAGCCTATAAAGATTAAATGGCAACTGAAAATGCTAGGTAAAATTTTAAATGGTGTTGTGCATCTTTCTTGGTGCACCTTTTCATTTTAAGCAAGTCTATGTAGTGCAGGTATTTATGGAATGAAAGCAAGCTTTGCCCATATTCCCAGGTGTGTCCTCCAACCTCTCACGCTAGGTTCTTTGTTTACAGAAAGCACTCTGTTCCATTTTCAGAGCTGAAGATATCTCTGCACCATATCGCCCTGCTCTTCCTGACATGCCTTCATTCTTTGGGGTGTTATATTAGACATTAAAATCTCCAGGGGTTCCCATATCTAACCTCAGTCAGTAGGATGCTCCAAAGTTGGAGCAACTAACAAAAGGCTTACTTTTCCTATTAAAGCCACACAATCCATTCTGATCCTTATTGCTTAGCACCTTTGGAAAGGCCATGAAATATTACTAGGGCTTAGTCTCATTGTGTGAAGTCCAATAGTCTAAGGTATGACTTTGGTTCTTTTGAGTCCCCTGTTGACAGGTGCTGGGTGATGGGGAAGAGAGTGGTATTTCTTCAATGCATTGTATGTAATGGCTGAGTAAAACATGACACTTTCAGTAAGGGAAGAGCAACGGACTATTGAGAGCATAAATTTAGCAGGACAATGTAGGAGTCTGAAAAACACTGTCAAGGTTTGGAGACTACTGTGTCACTATGAGAATGTCATGGAAGGGCCACCCCAACCATACCCCATATTACCACCCTCACTTCATATTATTTGAAAAAGTAGGACCCTCCCTGGTGCTGCAACAGGTTAGGATGAAGCACTGTAAGCTAACTGCAGCCACTTCAGGGCAAATTCGATCCCTGGCCCCAGACGTGATCCACATAGTGCAGCAGACCTCTCCTGTCTTGTCCGCTGCTCCCCTCAGCAGTGTACTTTGTCAATCTGCCTGTTCTGCTCCCTGCTCTGTCTCTGGTGAATCTTCTTACCGCCCCTACACCTCTGGCCTGTACCCCATTTCTCTATGCATAAATAAATCTTTAAAGAAAAAAGTATAGGACTGAAATTAATCTAATACAATTCATCAATAGAGTATTTTAACTTTTCTTTGGGGAAGTAAGAAGATAAACTAAAGTGAATGGAAAAAGTTGTCTTGGCTCATTTTATTATTTCACTGTATGGCTCAGTGGTTAATGAAGAGTTGGAACTGTGCAGCCAGGCTGCAAGCGATCAAATCTCATTTCTATCATTTATTACATTTGTAACTTTAGGGAAAATTACTTAACTTCTCTAGCACTCAGCTTTCTCAACTATAAGTGGGGCTAAGTATATATGTATGGTATGGTTTATTCTAATGAAAATGAGCAAATACTATCAAGTGTGCAAAATATTCACACTGTGTGTAACATTGGTTGATCTTATTGTTATACATTTTATTAGGATCAGGGAGAAATTGAATGATAAATACAATATTGGCCAATGCCAAGAGTAGATATGCTGTAAATGATAGATGTTAGGATATAAAGGTCAGTAACAGAATTCTTGCCAGCAATCTAAGATACTGGATAAAAAGAACCATAATATGGTGAGATAAACATTATACACAAAGTCATGTGAACCCAACCGAGATGGGTGGGAGAGGGGTTGGGTAGACCTCACAGAGGAGCTGGATATTGAATATAAGTGTAGTGCTTGACATTAAACTTGTTCATTGTAGTGTAAGTGCCGGACATTGAGATTTTGATTGCCTAGGCTTCCATATCAAAAGAAATCTATCTTGAATAAACACTGCCAGCTGTATGGCACAGGTACTAGCAAAACAACTTGGTTAGGATTTAGGCTGCTGAGCCATATTCTCTTTCAGAGAGTTCTGGGTAATGATAACTGAGCAGTTTAGTGACTCTGATCTTCCCTTGCTATTCCCTAAACTCCCCACCACTGACACTTGATATAAATCACTAAGTTGTGAGCCTTCAGAAACCTAGACGCTACACTCTTGGACCCTTTAATGACAGGTCCAGGCTTTCTCTTTCCCCACAACCTAGCTCTGTGGCCTTGAGTATGCCAAGCATCCTTCAGGACCTGTGAGAAAGAAATCTTGTTCCTCAGAGTTCCTTGATGTTTTTTGCTGAAGTGCATCTTGTGGTTTAACATAAATCACAAGGGCAGTTCCAGCTGTTACAATGGCAATGTCTGTGAAGGCTGCAGGAGGGATTTGAAGGCCTCATGCATTCCTGGCCAATAGCAGCACCAACAATAGCCTCAGACCCACACAAGTATGAAGGAAAGTTTAGTGGTAACTGAAAAGACAATGAGAGGGATATATTTACAGGCTAAGGATGCAGCATGGTCAAAGGCACAGAAATTTTTTTTTTTATAAAAACTATAATTGGGCCCTCTCTGATGGTGCAGCAGGTTAAAGCACAGCACTAAGAAGCTAAAGCCACTTCAGCATGAGTTCGATCCCTGCCTGGGAGGTGACCCACATGGCACAGCAGACCTCTCCTGACCTGCTGCTCCCCTCAACAGTGTACTTCACCAATATGCCTGTTCTGCTCCCCACTCTGTCTCTGGTGAATCCTCTTACTGCCCTGTGTCTCTGGCCTGTACCCCAGTTCTGTATGCATAAAGAAATAAATCTTTAAAAAATATAATTAAAGCAACATTGGCTAACATTATTGTTTGCATTTTGGAAGTATTGACTTCCCTCCCTCAGGTATTGCCACCTTTGTGACCTCCCACCAGTTCACCCATAGCCTATCACCATGGTCCATTGTGCTCCCTTCCCACTCTGATCTCACTCCTCTCCCATCTTTTCCTCCTCGGGATTCTTTAAAAGACCTAAGCAGGTGGCCCTCCCTGGTGGCGCAGCGGGTTAAAGCACAGCACTAAGAAGCTAAAGCCACTTCAGCAAGAGTTAGATCCCCGCCCTGGAGGTGATCCACATGGCACAGCAGACCTCTCCTCAGCAGTCAACTGCTCCACTGCTCCCCTCAGCAGTGTACGTCATCATTCGGCCTGTTCTGCTCCCCACTCTGTCTCTGATCAATCCTCTCACAGCCCCTTCACCTCTGGCCTGTACCCCAGTTTTGTATGCATAAATAATAAATCTTTAACAGCAGCAAAAAAGACCTAAGCAGGTTAGGGACAAGGTAACTAATAGGGTCACTCAAGTTGAGGTGGACAGAGTTCTTTGGATGAGATTAGAAAGTAACTTGAGGCTAAATTATGAGAATTTGGAATGTAATGTCTGCAAAAGTGGTCTTTATTTCATGTACAGGAAAGGCTGAGATCATTAGATTTGTGTTCTAGAAAAATCACTGGTAGCATATATTTTATATTAAGGAACTGGGGACAGGGGGATCACTTAGTGTACTGCTCTACCAGTCTGGCTAGGAGTCCCTCCGAGTCTAAGCTAAGGCAGTGGGGGTAGAGCTAGACTTGAGAGGTGCGCATGTGGTGGGGTGGTGCTTGCACTGACTGTAGAGATGGAAGCGAGAGCACAGGGGTCACTCTGATTTTCTACTCAGGACCCTGAATGGTTCACCCCTGTCGCTAACCATTCCACAGGAGAGGAAGGCATGGTAATGTTCCCCTAGGAAGAGCCCAGTACAAGATGGGCCTGAAGTTCAGTCTGCAGTGAGGCAAGGTCAGCATTCTTTATTCCTATCTGCTCAAGATAAGGAGGCCTGCCTCCTTGGGTTTTGGATATTTGTTTGTCTGAGTGGAGGCTGAGATGAAATTGTCATGTCAAAGAATAAGGGAAGGATAACGGGCATCTTAATATCAGGATTAATGGGCATACTCATGGAAGCTGGAGAAGGGTCATGTTCAGTGTCTGAAGATAATTTGGACATCTTATTTAAGAAGGATGGCAGAGAAGCTCAGGAGAGTACTTTACTATAATCTTGGGGAGCAGGGAGAACATTTTCTGGATGAGGGTTGTGGCAACAGATGTGAATTATTTTGGTTTGGATTAATATACACAACAAGGACAGTGTCACATGAGTTACTTAAATTGAGTAAATGTGGGTACAGAATCAAGAACAACACCTTCCCAGTTTTGGATGCTCTGAAGCAAAGGATGACAGGTCATACCCAAATACAGCTGTGATTATGAATTGGGGGACTGATAATAGCAAGATATCTGCCACAGAGTGGAGGAGAAGAGGTCCGTCATTTGGGGACATGGATGACATGATGACATGAGCTGTCCCTGTGGGTTTCCAACCAGTGCATGGACACAATGGCATTTGTTGGTCTCCTGTCTGTTCTCAAGTTACATTTCCTCAGGCCTAGGACTGAGCTAATTAGCAAATTGTAAGAGTTTCATGTGTGACTTCTGACTGGCGCCTGAGGCTGCCCACATGGCATTTGTTTTTCTCAGGGTGGGAACAGATCTGTGGCACACAGGCAGTCAGATCAGACTGAAGCAGGTGCCAATATGCTAGGTAACAGCTAAGAGGCATTTGACATGACCATTAGGGGTTAGACCCCCATACTAGCTGGTTCCACTACTTGCATAACTTAGGTAAGTAACTGTGCCTCATTTTCCTTTTCCATTACATGGACTATGAATAATTACTCTATGGGACTGTTGCCAGATGATGCCTGTAAGGGGCTCAGCTCAGGCCCTTAGAAAGGGCTCAGAATCTATCACTGATCATTTTTATGTTGGTGATTGTTGTTGGGCTTGTCTTTGCTACTTAGCTCATCTAATAAAGATTTAGCTGTTGATATCTCCAGCATGACAACTATGTTTTATTTCATTTGATCTTACAGTCAATGTTTGCTGTGACTTCTGGTTCCAGTGGAGGCTTATTTACAGTGTAAAGACTGAGAAGAGTAGATGTGTTCTGGATGCTTCGATGAGCCATAGGCTTAGTGTTGATAATGTCTGACAATGTAGAAATGCCTCTGGGTATGTATAAATATGCTGAAAACATTATGTTCTTTGAAAATAAACATCAACAAACAAGTCCATGTCACAGACACAGATGCTTCCTACATCCTGTTCTTTAGGTTTGGCTAAACTTTTTTCTGAGTTTGGAGTACTTAGTTCTGCTAAGATGAAAGCTAATTTCAGTGTACAGAGATGAGTCATTTCGAAAGTGGATTGAGATAGAATATACAGGCTCATTTTTTTTTTTTTTTGACCTAATAGGAAAGAAAGCACACTGACACCTTTGGTGGGAAGACAGATATCATAGCTTATCAAGACATCTGGCTCTTCTTCCCTAAGGCTTCACTCTGGGTGCTCTGCCTGGGCAATTAGGGATTTATCAAAGCCAAGTGCACAAGCCCAGAAAAACTATCCTTTCTAGTGGATTTGCTTGTTTAAATTCTACTGTGTTACCAGGTGGGGTGTCTACTCAATGTCAGACTGAAGATGTTATATGAGGAAAAAAAAAGACGTTTTATTACTGAGTATAAAGTGGTTTAAGGAATCTGCTTTATATGTTGATGTGAAATCAAAAGTAGTTGAAAACAAATTCTAGACTGTCAGGGCAAGAAATGGAAATTTTAAGACCTGGAAAACAACTGTGGTTACTTCACAGGCAAACCAACACACTCATATGATGAACTAGACATGTTATCTTCTTTCCTCACTCTGAGCCATTTCAAGACCTGAGGAGGTCCACGTCAAAGTGTGGTCCCCTGTCAGGCTTCCATTAAAGACCATATTATGTGTGCAATATGGTTCTGAAGAGCCATCTCAGGATAACTCTCCACATTGCTATTCTTTAAAGTGCTCAGGTTTTAGTGGGAAGTAGCCTGGATGGAAATGTGTTCTCTCAATGTGAGGAATATATTGCCTCCTATCCCTACTCCCAATGAAAAAAATAATCTAGGGCCTCCCTGGTGGCTTAGGGGCTGAGTCTCAGCACCATGAATGTGAAGGCTCACCATGACAGCCTGAGTTTGATCCCTGGTAAGGGAGCTGACCTACATATAGTGTAGCAGGTCTCTCCTGTCACATCTAGGGCTCCTGTTAGCAGTGGATTTTAGTAGATATTCCTCTTCTGCTCCAAACTCTATCTCTGGTGAATCATCTTACCTCCTGCACCTCTGGACTATACCCCAGTTATTCTATGCATAAACAAAAGTAATCTTGAAAAAAATTTACAAAAATCAAGAATGGATGTTGACAATGAGGAAAAAAAGAAACATATATTTAGGAAACCAAAACAACAACAAAAAAATTCCTATATGCATTAATCCAAGAGAAAATTTGACATTTTCACGGTAAATGATGGCCAGGAGACATTGATATGGGATGATGTTCTAGAACTAAGAGAATAACAAAGCCTTGCAAAATTGAGTGCTTACTTACAGCACAACTGATGCAAAAAGCAAATTTCCAATGATTGGTTCTGCACCATCTATCCCAGTGACTTTACCTGTTAATAAAGTAGTTTGTCTACAAGATATTTTGAGATGTCTACCCCCGCTCCCACCCCCAACCCTGACCTTCTTTAGCTTCAAGGCCTGAACTTCCTAATGCTGAATCACACTCTTCACTCCCCATTGACAACTTGATCTAGAGATAAAGACTAGGGAAAAGGTAAAGCTTAGGTTTGTATTTATAAGAGTAGCACAGATATATTCCTGGGAGATGAGAACAAAGCCGAGAACCAAAGGGCACTGAGATAGTGAGAGAAGGCACCATGGAGCATAGAAGTAAGAGAGTCAAAATGTGAAAAGGCAGCTGGAGACAGGCAATAATGGCAGCTAATATACGTGCTTATGGAAGGCTAGACACGCACTAGGTAATAGTCATGCATTACTTAGAGCATGGGGACGTTGGGAAGAGGATCTGGTTACTATTGTAGCATCACATATTTTTGTAATTAAAAAGAAAAGAAAAAGATTTATAACCAATTATTTTAAGTTAGACATTAAAAAAGCACTTGCAAATGTGTTCTAGAATAATTTTGCACCAGTACATCTGTTGCTCCTAGCCATCCATCACCAACATCCTGCAGACGGCACGGAATTATTAACCATGTGGAGTTGTAACATGAAAAAGTAGCTAAAGAATATTGGTTCGCTAACACTAATAAATCACTAAACTGAAATTAAAACAACTTTGGAATAAATAATGGTTGTCTAAACCATTATTTAAGCCCACATTTGTAAGTAGAATGTGACCCATAATCTCTACAAATAAACAACTGAAATTTTATTCCCCTTTGAGCCAGTTAACACTTTGTATGGCCACAGGAATAGTATTAATAATTCATACCTCGCTTTGTCACATACATACATTTACTATTTTTAAATGAAAAAATATCTTCTCTATTCCCCAGAGAATGTTAAATCAGAAATAGCAGTTTTGATATTGCATTATCTTGATTTTTTTGGGGGCTAAAAATGAATAAATATCTTCACTCAAAGAGGAAACTGACAGGAAGAGATAATGGGTAAGCTAGGAAATCATTGCATGACTCATCAAAGAGAAGAAAAACTTCAATTTCTCACTGAGAGGTAAGAAATTCTCTGGTCAAAACAGCTGTTATTAATAGTGACATTGAGACAAGTGTATGTGTTTGTGGCTGCTGAAATCAATTGTTTGAAAGAACTCACAGTTAATGCTAGAATTACCTTGAAAACTGAAATTTGATTTCAGAATCAAAGGAAAGTGAGTGAAGAATTAATGAAAATACCATTAGAAACAAATTGTCTTAGGGCAGATGAGGAAGAGAAAGAGAATGGAGTGGGTAAAATTCTCTGTAAAGCAGGGTTTCAAATGATCACAAGGACTAGGGAAAGTGCACCACATGGGAACAGAATTAGCACCGATTTGGCAGAAAATAAAATAATGAGTGTTAGGTGAATGCTTATGGCTAATATGAAATGCAGGCTTTTTCGGTCTGCCATTCCAGAAGATCAAGATGACAGTTCAAATAGTTATTGAATAGAAACTTATATTTTTCCTGGCACAACACCCTGTACCCTAAGACTAAACCAAGTAGGATGGGTGGATTCTTTCATCCATATTTTCTCTTCTTCCTTCCTTCCTTCATTCATTTATGAATCCTGGTGAAGGATATATCATGCATAGAAGATACAGTGATGGGTATGAAAAACTTGTTAAAACCACATACAGCCGCAAATACTTAGGCTGAATTTCATCAAATTGAAGATACAATCACTTATAAGACTATTATTTTATGTACCTCTGAAAGAAACATGCTGTTAATTGTATTTTTGACACCATTGGTTATAAGACACTATGACTTCACAGATATTAAATGTGAAAAAAATGTGCCACTGGAATCAATGACAAACCTGGAAAAAAAAATCAAAATCCAGTGCTCAGTAAAAAGGTCAGAACTGTCTCTATTTCTAGGCAAGCTATCTGGGCATTTCGTGCAGGAGTTCTGTATCATCATCTACTGGGTCTATGGGAGAAAAGTCTAAAGAGATATTAAAAAAAAACTTTTACTGAGATGTTTTTTCTCCTTAAGGTCTCAAAGGCAATACATTCCTTTCTTAATTTTATTGACAGAAATCAAAATCGTTGGTTGAAATCAGGCTTGGAACTAGGTGAGGCAATTTAAGGTTGGCCTCTCCACATCATGTAAAGACTGAATTTTGTTCCCAGTCTTAAAGTTAGTGTTTTTGTTTCTCTAATGGTCTGAATATTCATGCCCAACTTGACCTAAACTGTTTCCAGCCCTAGGCTGAATCAGCTTTTCCCAGGGAATTAATACAGAAATCGTGATGCCTTGCAACTACAATGCTAGAGGTGCAGAACAGACCACCAAGTCACAGTAGGACTGAAACATGGAGAATGAAAGTGTGATTATATGTGCCAAAGGAAACATCTGGATTCTGTTAATGTTAAGACTTCTCAGAAGTCTTTCTAGAAAATGAAAGTGTGCCATCTTGGAAGAAATAAGGGAGATCTCACCAGCTCATATCTAGCACTCTGGATCCTTCTAAGCCATACTGAGTTTGGTGAAAATGTTTTCACCAGGCTCGAAACTGTTTAAGTGAAAGGGACCTCAGATCAACTGATCCCACCATATAATTTTAAAGATAAAAATGCCAAATCACGGAGATGAGTTTATAGTAAGTAAATAATAGAACAAAGACTTTTACCAAATTTTAGAATTAAACTGTTTTCTTTTCAATTTTGTATGCTATCTTAAAATGAATAATGAGAAACTATATAACAGATTATAAAGCTTTATATCCTCCAGTGAGAATGGACTTTTAGAAGAAAATGAAGATATTAGTGGAAGAAACATTTATTGGCTAAGATGCCATTAACAATGCAGAATGAATTTGAAATTTGAGAGCCCTATGACTAGTGTGGTATGATGTGGTATTTCTCAAACCCTAATAATTCATGATGAAATATTTGCGACTTAAACAACTGAAAGCCATTATTTCTTTGACATTTTTCTTTAAGTGAAGTTTTCTTCTGTCAGTTTTGCTTCATGTGTTTTTGGGTCTTTTGTTAAGAACAAATATATATTTGTATAGTTTAGATAGATCTAGAGAAGTTACAGCTTCTTAATGAATTGACTCTTCTTATCATTACACAAGGATGTTTAATAACATTTGTGTGTGTACAGTTCATTGTATCTGCTATTAGTAGATTGTTCCAATTCTTTTGTAGTTACTCTTTATATGATGTATCTTTGCTTCTTAGTCAATTTACATATTTGAATCTTGTTGAGTCTTGCTTTTTTTTTTGATTAGGTTGTTTACTTCATGTTTAATACTGTTATTGATACAGTCAGATTTCATTTCGTCATATTGCTATTTATTTCCTATATGATTTTCTATGATTCAGGTATTTTCTTACTACTCTGTTCTTCCTTTATTATTTTCTTTTGTTTTAAATGGATATTTCTTGGCACCATTTTAATCCTTATTGACTTAAAAAGTTTTTGAGTTTTTTCTTATTGGTTGCTCTAAGGATTGCAGTATGCATCTTCTCAGATTCTAGATTTATACTAATTTAACTCCAGCAAAATATAGAAAATTTGGTTTAATCTTTCCTTTATCCTCTCACTTGTACTACTGATATATCACATCACTATATGTTGCAAATACAACAACATAATGTTATAACTGTTGCTTTATATAATCTTACATGTTTTTAAGAAACTAAGAAAGCAGAAAAACATATTCATAAAAAATTTAACGTTAATTCTATTTAGCATTTCTGGGACCCTTCAACCTTCCTGTGGACTCCAGTGACATCTTACGTACACTCCTTCATTTCTCCTTTGTGATGATATTGTCAAATATCTACCTTTTTATGGTACAGACCTTGTAGTTCAATTTTATAGACTGCTTTATATTGATTTTTTTTAATGAATTAAAAGAAGGAAAAGAAACACATAATAATTTTGAGTTAATATATAATTTCTTTTGTAAGCAATTTTTGTTTTCCATGTGAATTAGCTGTGTAGTTAGTGTCACTTCTTTTAAGTTTAGAATTCCTTAAGCATTTTTTTTTGGTCAGGCAGTTTCTTCTAACTATTGATTCTCTCAGTCTTTGTTTATTTTAGAATTCTTTGTGTAATTTTTTTTCCATCTGAAAATAGATTTTCTGTGAAGCTCTTGGCTAACAATTGTTTTCTTGAAGCACTTTTAATATGTTACTATCTTGGGCTGCATTGTTTCTGATAAGTCAACCTCAATGTTATTGGGGTTGTTTTCTATGTGGTTAATCACTTTTGCCTTACTTATTTCAAGATTTTTCTCTTTATCTTTGACTTTCAACTTTCTGTCTATAGTATGTGTACATATGGCTCTCTTTTTGTCTTTTCTATGTGGAGTTCATTAAGATTGTACAGGTTAGAATTTTTTGTTATATATGCGTGGTTTCCAACAATAACTTCTTCAGATACTATTTCTGCCTCTTTCTTTCCCTCTTTCTGGGAATATGGCTGTTGGTATCCTTAATGGTGTCTCAGATGTTCATTTTTCCTTTTCTTCAGTTCATGATGTTTACAATTGCTGATGAGCCACCATTGAATTTGCTGACATTTCTTTTTCTGATTAAATATACAATTGAGCCCCTCTAGTGACTTATTTATCTTAGGTATTGTAGTTTTCAACTTCAAAATTTCTAATTTTTAATATTGTTTCACTTTATTGATGTTACCTATCTTTGCATTATTCTCATTGAATTTTTATTAATTCTTTAAACATATTTGTGGGGAGTTCTTTGAACATATTTATAATATCTGCCTTGGAGTCTTCGTCTCCTTCATTGGAGTCCCCTCAATTAAGTTTCTATTGCTTAGTTTTTGTTGTGATTTTCCTGTATAAGGATCACTTTATCCTATCTCTGTAGCTCATAAATTTTCATCAAAAACTGAACATCAGGTCCTCCTTGAAGGCGCAACGGGTTAAAGCACTGCACTAAGAAGCTTAAGCCACTTTCGCATGAGTTCCATCCCTGCCTGCCCGGGAGGTGACCACATGGCGAGGCAGACCTCTCCTGACCTGGCTGCTGCTCCCCTCAGCAGTGTACTTCATCGATCTGCCTGTTCTGCTCCCCACTCTGTCCCTGGTGAATTCTCTCACCCTCCGCATCTCTGGTCTGTACCCCAGTTCTGCATAAATAAATAAATAAATCTTAAAAAAAAAAAACAAAAAAACCCGAACATCATAGATACACATTGTAGCAATCTTGGATTCTGATTAGTTCCCTTTCCCACCTCCAAAACAGGTTGAGGTTGCTGGATTTTGCTAGTTTATTTATTTAGTACTTGTCTGATAATTTGGTTGACATTTATGCCCATTTTGGAAGTTCTGATAATTGATATTTTACAATTTTTTTTTCTTAAGAAATAACATCTATGGAGTTATGGTTTGATATACTAATTATATATTTTAATACTACTTAATCTTCATTATACTATCAGGCGTCAGTGCATCTAATTTTATTTTTTTGACTAGTTCTGTTTGCAAGTATTCCTGTTTAATGACCTTTTTCTTATTCTTTTCCAAAAAGTATTGCAAAATAGAAAGAAAGTCTTATTTATAAAGGAAAATAATTATTTTCTTTTAATTAGTACAATAGGTCCATTTGACCCTTTAAAAAATTTAAGATATATTATAAAATTTTAGTGATCCTATGTTTCCTGTATCTTGAAAAAACTATTACTTTGTGGTAGCTATATCATCAAGGTTCTTTATTCCCATTTATCTTAAACTATAAAATTAATAAAAAATAAGAAGACTGGCAGGATCAGCTAAATTCAATGGTGAAGTGAGTTATCATTTGGTCATATTTCAGTTTTCATAATAGGTTGCCCAGAATATTGCATTACCTGTCAAACAAATATAAGACAGCAGATACTTCCTTTGCAATCTACTTTTAGCTTTCAATGGACATAACTGAGAATACAGAATTTTTCATTTCTCATTCATAATGGGAAAAAGAATAGAATTTATGAAGAAAGATATTTTATAATGATTAGACAAATGAGAAGACAAATGCAAAGAGACAGCAAAACTCTATAAGGGTGATGGTCAAATTGATTATATTAGTAAAGCCTTAGACCATAACTCTTCAGATAATAGTATCCGATGAATTGTTTTAAATTCAGGAATGACTGACCAATAGTAATCTACAATGAAAGAAAGGAATTATGGCATTCTTGTCTACTTCTCATTGAACAGGAGAAACTTTGTGTATCATTTTGCAACAAGAACTTGAATCATCCCAGGTTTCTAAAAGTCATTGTTTAATCTTTGTGATATATTGTTGCCAAAATTACTTGATATGATTTGCAGATGGACAAATGTTGAATCAGGCATGTATATAAGGATGAGTGGAAGAAAATTTAAATAATGTTGAAACATTATCCTAATTGCTATTTGTAAATCTAAAATGGAAACATTTTGTAATGTGGAATTAAAAATATGGCCTTCCCTTCAACAAAATTACAAACAATCAAAGTTTCCAAGAAAAACTTAAGGTTTTTTTTTTTTTTAATTTTATTTTGATGATGCAAATGTTAGAAGAACCATAGTAATGATATGGTAGAAACTCTTAGTGATGTATATGAAATCTCAAATAAGTATTTACAAATTGAATATATTCCAAGTGTATGCACAAAATTGAAGGTCAATTAATTGCACTCCAAAGATGATACCATTTCACATTTCTTTTTTCACTCTCATTTAGTATTGACACAGATAAATAGATAAAAAGAGAACACATAATAATAAATTGTATTTGATAGGCAAATATCCTTAGTAAAATTTTGAGTAAAGTTTCTTTTCACCATTATTTTATTCTTCTCAAAATTATTTGTAAATTATGTTAAAGTATAGAAAATTAAGGTACATTGAATTTAGGTGGCCAGTGGTGGTGACTATTTACCCTGGTACACTAGGGCTTAAGCATAAATATCAAACTTAAAAAATGCTTGAACTTTATCAGTGTAACTTCCGTCCCCATATGTATCACACTTAAGGCCACAAAGATGTGTTAGGTAGATTTGGAACTAGGATTTGGATTTTGGCCCCAAACTTTTCAGCTGCATGACCATGGACAAGAAACATCCCTTTTACGAGTTCTAGCTTCATCTAAAATTTTTCTTCTAGGGCCCTCCCTGGTGGCACAACAGGTTAAAGCACTGCACTAAGAAGCTAGCTACAGCTGTTTCAGCATGAGTTCAATCCCTGGCCAGGGAGGTGACCTACATTGCATGGCAGACTTCTCCTGGCCCACCCGCTGCTCCCCTCAGCAGTGTACTTAGTCAATCTGCCTGTTCTATTCCCCACTCTGTCTCTGGTGAGTCCTCTCACTGCCTCTGTGCCTCTGGAATGTACCCCAGTTCTGTGTGTATAAATAAACCTAAAAAAAAAAGTTTCATCTATAAAAGAAGGCAATAGAACTTTATCTGCAGAGTCAACATCATATTTTGTGGTGAAGACAAGAGACTTAGTATATTTCCTAGGAAACAGCAAATGCTCAGTAAATGTCTGCTTCTTCCAATTTTCTTTTTGGGTGGTATTAAGCATCTTTGTTGAGGCATGAGTAGATTGTGCTTAATAGAAAAATAGATGTGTCTTTGCAGAAAAAATACAAATGATGATTACCATTGTGTGTGTGTGTGTTTAAAGACACAGTTAAGTGAAAATAAATAATCTTAATTAAAAAGGTGATAAATAACAATTTATGCATGAATGAAAGAGATTTGGAAAAATTATTTTCTGGGAATAATATAAAAAATTTGAAGTCAAATAGAGACCTTGATGTAATGTGTTAATATTAATACAAACCAATCCAGAGACAGCATGGCACTATCTTGGTTGTCTAATTTTTGGGTCTTGCGTGCTCTAGTTATCTATTGGAAGTTTAAGGGTTTTTTGAATATTGGTATCTGATTATTTCTTGTTTTTTCCTAGTGACATTTCATTCCCATTACTTGGGCAAAAAATGAAAGCAACAAGATGAATTGCTATTTTGCATTCAGTACTGACAAGGAAAGTAGAAGAGTGATGATAAAGAAGGAATGGAAACCAGAGAGGTTTTTCATCTTGGGCTTTATTAGTGTGAGGGAAATAAGTGGTATACACAGTCAGATACACCTGAATTTAGGAAGATACTTCATAATATTCAGAAAAGATGTGGCAAAACTGTCAGTGATATTAGAACTCACTGCCACTGTTTTGGAGAATTATTAGGCATACGTAAAAGTCATATATTGTTTGGCACCCAAAGTCTATATCTGAAAATTGCTCTTAAGATTAAAAAATCCAGCTGGAGTATAAAGTAAAATACAAACTAAAAGCATTATTATGTTCACTATAGAATATTATCAACAGCCCAGAAACCCTCTAAAAACAATGAACCTGTTTTGTCTCCTCATTCTTCATTTTAATTCCCCTAGGATAGCAGTCAGGAAATGTTTTTCCTTTAAAGTGCTGGCTAGTGGGAAATGGTTTAGGCCATATCCTGGTAAATATATATTATAATGCAGCTGTACCACGGACATTATGTAAACAAGTGAACATGGCTGTGTTTCAATAATACTTTATTATAAACACTAAAATATTAATTTCCTATAGCTTTCTCATATCAAGAAATTCCAGCTTAAAAATGTATTTTTCCAAACATTAAAAGAATAAAAAAATCACTATCAACTCTTGTATTATACAAAAACAGGTGGTGAGTGTGAAGGACACTACCAATAAATGTGGCAGAGAAGCAGTACAGACATGGTGGCATTCTTCCTCCTGCCTCCAGAAGTGGATCTGGATTTTTCTGGCACCAGTTCATAGTAAATATGTATTTCTTGACCACTTATGACCTTAGATGTCAATTTCTATTTGTATTATTCTTTTTGAAAAAGTCACATTTTCCCTTTAATCATTTTCTGACCACAGATCTATATCACCAAGTATATTGACATCAAGGAGAAATGAAGGGAAAAACAAGTATGTATCGATCACTTTCTAGATATGGCAAAATATCCAAGTTTTCTAAAATGGGATAAATGTTGTTCTGAGCAACAGAGCCCTGCAAACTTGACAGGCTCCCACATTGAAATGTGTACAGATATCACAAATAAAAGTAATGTACATATATAGGAGGAAGCCTCTGATATAAATCCAAAGAATTGTGCAATTTATTTAACTTTGCATCATGTAAAATTTCTGGTTTTCCTCTTGTAGCTTCCTCTTACAAACTGAATGCAACTTTCCAAATGTATAGATATTTATGGTTTTTAAGGAACACCTCTTCCTTTGTAACCAGGGCCTATGGATCCTCTTCATTTTAGAAATTAGTTGACAAATTAAGGTTGAGTAGGATTCATAGATCGAAAGGGAGCCAGGGTCTAACTAAATTTAAAACTCATTTCAGAGTCCATTCCAGTTTATGACTGAAGTTCCTTTTATGGGAAAATGAGCATCATAATAGGAAGATAAGTAATGTCAGAAACAAGGTCAACGAGAGTAGTGTGTTTGTCTTAATTTAATAGGCAAACTCATCACCTGAGGCCTTGGTAGAACGAAGAACATGATTCAGTGATTGTTTTAGTCAGCTTGAGCTGATGTAACAAAAGGCAGGGGACTGGATGGCTTAAACATCAGACATTGGTTTCTCACAGCTTTGGAGGTTGGGAAGTTGAAGATGAAAGTGTTGCTTGATTTGGTTTGTAGTCAAAGCTCTTGCATAGACAATCTGGAGAGAAGGTGATTGTCCTACTTCCTGGAGGAGGGAGAAATAGACAGTCACCTTCTCTCTATGTGCTTACAGTGAAATTCTCTTTGTCCATGGATGGAGAAAGAGTGAGTGAGCTCTCTGGTCTAGCTTCTTATAAGGACACAAAACCATTAAGTCTGGGTCCCTGCCCTTAAAATCACCTTGAACCTTAATTACCTCCCCAGACAAAATACAATTACACGGGGGGTTTTCAATTTTAACATATGAATTTGGGGCAGATGGCAACACAATTCAGTCCAAGGCAGTAGATTTGGGTGGGGTCTGAGGTTGTGATTTCCTAACAAGGTATCAGGTGATCTGGATGCTTCTGGTCTTTAAACTACATCAGGGAACTAAAGTCTTTAGTTAAAGAGCTTAAGTCTGCCCTGCTTCAGAACAGAGTAAGGATGTTCAATGGTGAATGAGATGACACACAACTAATCATCATAATAAGCCTTGTTCAGGAATAATGATTATGACAATGTCAGCCCTACACTGAATTTATATGTAAGATGTCATCAAATAAAATACAAACACAATGCCCCGCAAAGGTAGCCAAGTCTTCAACAAACAATTCTAAATGAGGGGCGCTCCATGGTGGTGCAGTGAGTTAAAGCACAGACCTAAGAAGCTAAAGCCGCTTCAGCATGACTTCGATCCCTGCCCCAGAGGTGATCCACATGGCGGGGCAGACCTCTCCTGGCCTGCCCACCGCTCTCCTCAGCAGTGTACTTCATCAGTCAGCCTGTTCTGCTCCCCACTGTGTCTCTGGTGAATACTCTAATCGCCCCTGTACCTCTGGCCTGTGTCCCAGTTCTGCATGCATAAATAAATCTTAAAAAAAAAATTCTAAATGAAATTGCCTTGATCAGTTTCTTCCAGGTATTTGGACCTTTTCTAAGCCATGTGAAATTCTTCAGGTGGTCATGTTTCATGCCTGCAAATCTGGAAGTCTATAATGAAAGCCCCCCCCCCATCTGGAATATCATTAGGACTTCATTTTCAGTTAATGCAAAGAGAAAAAAAACCTGTACCATATGGGATAAAAAGAGGGAAAAGAAAATCCTGCCTGAATTTCCAAATTTGTACTTCTATTAGCCTTGCCAGAGGTAGGTGCAACTCAAAAAAAAAAAAAAAAAGTAAAGAATTAGGCCATTTTGCCATTATTTCTTTGAATGATAATGAGCATCATCCATTAGGAGCAATGAAGACTGACTTTACAAAAGATCTGCATAAAGAAAAAAAAAGAAAAAAGGGAAAAGAATGCCTGTATAGATATATTTTAATAATTCCCCACAAATGAAACATTAATTCTGGACTCAGAAATACCAGTTTTCTCTAGTAAAAGGTAGTTGTTCTCAGAATTACTCTGGGTGTTTGTGCCTTTATTTCCTTTGAGTGTGAATTGGGTTTACCTGGATGTTAGATCAGGCCACTATGTTCATATTTAGTTACCTCTACTAGTCTCAACTCAATGCAAAACTCTGGAGGTTTCATTTGTAAACAGTGTGGCACACTTCTGTTTCTTTTGATTGAAAAATGATGGGCATCTGACCTTCCATGAGTTGACTGGGGTGAGCCCTCCTTAGAAAACTGCATTGGTATTCTCAGGCGCATGTTCATGCTGTGGGACCACTCTGAGGTCCCCGTGCTGTAAGCATCCCTGCCAGTCTCAGATAGTAACTCAGTGTCTCAGATATTTGTTTCATAGCCTCAAACAGAGCACCAGAGAGATTTGATTAAAATCAGCAGCCAGTACTCAAAATTCCCGCTTCATTCACAGTTTAAACCTTCTCACCAAGGACTAAGTTAACATGGCACAAATCAGTGGTAGAGGATTAAGCAAATATACTTGCCTGAAGCTAAACTTTTACATCAAAGAAAAAATCAAGCTGGCCTAAGTGGAGGCACAGGATAGAAGAGATTCTCTCTAGGATGTTCCTTGCCTGGCTCTTTTTTGTTTTTAAATTCCAAGCGAATATTATCATTCACTTGCTGTTTTTCCTAGAAGCTACACAGGAAGATTGACTTGGATGGAAGCCAGATGTTTGTTACCAGATTTACTTGAAAGAGTTATCTGAATATTAGGAAATCTGGACCAGACATTTTTTTGATCCCCATGATCTAGATTTCTTAATGATGAGTTGTTAGGGTTCTGGGCTGGTTGGGCAAGGGGAGAAGAAGGGACAAAGGAAAAATACATTGAGCTGAAGTGCTCTAAAGGCATTGAATGATGTGTTTGTAGTTAAGTGCTTTGGGGATAGTTCTCGTTCATTAAGTTTGGTTGTTTCCACAGTAGATCCTTGCCATGAATGATGCAGTCCTATTGAGGAGATGCTGTCCTGCTGGCCGTCCACCCTCCACTGTCTGTCTCCAAGGATAGTCCTGAATTGTGATCCAGGAGGTGTTTGGAGAGAAAGGAGCCTACTCTCACTCCTAAAGGTGGGCCAGACATTTTCAGTATGAGTTTATAATAAAACACACTTTTTTTTCTTTTTGTTATTTTAGCTCTTGATATGCCAAGTACAATCCTGGATTGGTGACAGAAGAATCTGGGGTCAGCAGAGACAAAATCAGATTGGCAGTGAGTACAGCTAGCATCTAACACATGCCTAGCCCAACGGCAGGTGCCTCAAATTGTTCCTCTTACACAGCTGAATCCTTCTTTGTTTTCTGTCTTATTAGTAATGTCGCCTCCATCCAGTGATCCCATCTGAAATTCTTACTTATCTCTGGCTGCTCTCATTTCTAGTTCTCTGCCTCTAGAAGCCAAAATCTAGAATCACTCTACTTCCAGGACGGCTTCTGACTCTAGGTCTTCTTGTCCATCCTGCTGTTCTGTATTTCAGGACATTATTATGTTTATTCCACCCATTGCTATCAGAACTGTCTTCTTTTATACTTTGCTATTCCTTAAGTTGGATAGGTTAAGGTTTATTTTCAGTTTTTCTGTATTGTAATTTTAATTTCCTTATTTTTAATTTTTTTTAATATGCTAAAAGCATTTGCAACATACATTTTCTTTTTTAAGCTCTGACCTATATCTTTGGTGTGTGAAATGCTTTTTTTTTAATGATCTAGAAAATGTTTCATTTTAGCAATGAACCAGAAAAGAATTTAAAAGAATGTTTCTTAAGTCTCAAGTAGGGTTTTTTTTTTGTAAACTTTTGTTGTTAATAACTTATAATTATCATTGGACTATAATTAGAGAATGGGGTCTACAGTATGATTCTTTCTTTTGCCCTTTCAGATGAATGATACATAAGCTGGTAATGTAATCTGTTTTTATTAATAATCATTCTTTACTTCTGTAGGTGTTATTTCAGTGATCTTTAGATTCTGCTATTTCACACGATGAGTAACCTGTTCTTTTTCAGATGTAGGATTCTTCCCCATCTTTGAATGTAGAAATGTCATTAGAGTAACAACTTTCCACCCCCCCTTAATAAGCTCTAGTTCACTTCTTTTATATATACATATATATATATATATACACACACACACACACACACACACAACATGCATGTATATATGTTTTTATTTATAACTTTTATGTATACACACATATATACATATATATATACACACACATACATACACACATACACACACACACACATATATATATTAATATATATATATATATTAAAATACAACTAGGTGGCCTTTTAAAAAGTTTTTAGTTATTTTTTTTAAAGATTTATTTATTCATACAGAATTGGGGTACAGGTCATAGGTGCGGGGGCAGTGAGAGGCTTCACCAGAGATAGTTGGGAGCAGATCAGGAAGATTGATGAAGTACACTGCTGAGGGGAGCAGAGGGTGGGTCAGGAGAGGTCTGCTGCATCATGTGGGTCAGCTCCAGGGTGGAGGATCAGTCTCACACTGAAGTAGCTGTATCTAGCTTGCAGTGCTGGGTCCTAACCTGTTGTGCCACCAGGGAGGGCCTCTAGTTGGCCTTTTAATCTGAATGACTATGGAAAGCAATTAATCAAATAATAAAAGAAAATAGTCTCTATTATCTACTGATTACTTTCCACATACCTGCTATTTCACATCTTTTGGAATTCCCTTGTGAACATGGCAGGTCCTCTGGATCTGTCATCTTTTTACTTTTTCCACAGGATTTCCACTTGGGAGTCTAGTTCTTCAACTTGATCTTCGCGAACACGAGTTCTATTCTAAGCAGTGATTATTAACATTTTTTAAACTATTTTTTACTGAACTATTAAAATTCATAAATATCATACTTAATTCCAAAACAGCCTTTTTGTGCTCTAATTACCTCTGTACTAATTACTTTTATTAATATTCTTTCTCTCTCTTCCGTGAGTTGAACCATAAATGAAGTTGCCAGCTCTGCTTGCTCAGCTCAGTCTTTCTCCCTCCGGTTACAGAGTTCATGAAGTGGGTTTAGGTTTTCATTGCCAACTCCTCTTTGTGTGCTCTGTCAAAATCTCAGCAGTTCAGACTGTACCCCATCAGCATAACAGAGCAGGGGACAGGAGACCTGTCTCTTCTGTTTTTGTGGCTGGTAGCTGGCAAGTAGCTGATTGAATCTTCTCTCCACAGAAGACTGGAGTCAGGGGGCCCATCCGGAAGTCCCATGTAGGTTCAAGAGGGTAGGGTTGGATCTCGTATGTATAGTCAGGATGGGCTTCTTCAGGGGGCCATAAATTCAAGGCCTTCACCGTGGGGCTACTCTTCTGTTGTTCCCCAGGAGTAGACGGCTGAGTGGAGCCAGGAGTCGCCAGCATTCCCTCCCCAGGATCCATCTTTTGGATTGTACTTCTATCTCACTCTTGCTGACTCCAGAGAACAGATTGAAAAGGACAGGGGACACTGTCATGATTTGATCCAGTAACTGCACCTCCAGGTTCCAAGTCATCCTCCTGAAGTATAGGCCTGATAGCCCCTGCCTTTCAGTAGCTTTCCATTTCCTATAACACAAAGTCCAAGCCCTAAGTGCTGTAGGCTGAACCCTCCTCTGTTCGGGATAAAACAGAACAAGGCACAAACTGTTTTCTGCCAGACTAGACTCCTCACTATCTCCAAGCTCCCTTCTGTGTTGGTGTACACATCCCCTTCATCTGGAAGGCCCACCAGTGTCCTTGTCTAGAGCTCAGCATCCTTCTCATCTTGAATTCAGATGCCACCTTTTACAGGCACCCTCAGCTGGGATGACTTTGTCCCTCCTCCGTGTCCTGTCACTCTTGTTTTATTCCCAAATAGTAGCAGCACTTAACCAACTGACCTTGTGTCAGAGGAGCTGTCTATCTACTTTGCTGTGCAGCTCCAAACCCTAAAAATAATATGAGGGCAGGGTTCCAAGCCTATTTAACTTTGTCCCTTCCAAATGTGTCTTGCATGAAATGGGTGCCCGATATTTGCAGGGCTGAGATGACAAAGGAAAACAGTAAAATGGACACTGTGGCCCAGTCCTGTGAATTTTTGCTACAAGAGGGAGATGCAGCTGGGAGCTCAGCTTGGCTTTAACAGAGAAGCCAAAGTCCTCAGCATCACCTTGCAGATTTTCACCCTCAGAAAGCCCCTGATTCCTACAATAGGGACTCCAGTTTTCTGCTGCTCCCTTGTGGAGGGATTATACTACAGGGAGTGATGGATGTGGAATCACAGAAACAGAGGTCAGTTGTGGTGACTGGATGTCCTATAGAGCCTCCTCCTCGCCTGAGAGGTGAGGTTAGTCAAGCAATGTCATCCCAGATTCTTGGGCTTTGGGAAAATCCATCCCAAATGAATGGTTAAAAAGAACTCTGGGCCCTCCCTGGTGGCACAGCGGGTTAAAGCACTGCACTTTGATTCTATTGCCCCTTGCGCATGAGTTCGATTCCTGCCTGCCCCGGAGGTGACCACATGGCGTGGCAGAACTCTCCTGACCCGCCCGCTGCTCCCCTCAGCAGTGCCCTTCGTCCATCTGCCTGTTCTGCTCCCCACTCTGTCTCTGGTGAAGCCTCTCACCGCCCCTGAGCTTCTGGCCTGTACCCCAGTTCTGTATACACAAATAAATCTTAAAAAAAAAAAAAAAAAGAACTCTGAGGCAGAAGTGCCTCTGACACTTCAGGAAGTCTGAAAACATACAGTGCATTGAGAGACAGAAAGATTAGTCAAGGAGGAAGAGAAAGTTCCAGGAAAGCAGAATGGTGATGCTTGTTCAGAACTCATCCCCCTCCTCTGAAGGCAGATTACTGCCTCACAGAGAGAAACTCTCCTTGAGGCAGGAGTCCACTGTGAGGTTGGTGTGTGGGAGGAGGACGGCCATGGAGGGAAGGACCAACACTTTCTAGAGAATCCTTCACCTGTCTCCAGACCTCTGTGTGATTTGGAAGTAAGCAAAGAAAAGGTCTTTGGGTGTGTAACAGTCTGGTCTTGACCTTGTATAATCATTTCTTTTTCAGAAGGCCTCTTGACACAGCTGGTCTCCTGAGGTCATTTTCTTGTTCTTATACTGGATGCCATATTGAAGGCATTAAATTCAGAGACTAGTATAATTACTGAATGTGTGTGTGCTTATTGTAAAGGTGCACTTGCATGCTCCAAGCAGCTCTCCCTGGGTGAGGATATCCACCAGTTCACGTGGAGAACACCTAATGCTCCTTTAAGAGTCCCATTAAGCATGCTGTTGCTTTAAATGGGCCATTTAAAGGTAAGGGCCACTGCCTTGCCCAGGGCCAGACACATAGCAGGTTCTTGAAAACTATGCTGAAAATAGAACAGTCAGTACTCAGTGGAAGGTAGAGATTGGGGCTGATCTGTTCTTTCTGGCCTTCATGCTATTTTTGCTATAGCATTCCAGTACCTTTTTTCCTCTTCACAACCTCCCCAGATTATATATGTGTTCAGGTATTCATGTGTGCATTTGTGTATGTGCATATGTGTGTACAGTTTGTATGTGCTTTGTGTATGTGAAGGTGTATATATCTTTATTGTATGTGTGCATACTGTATGTGTATTTGTGTATTTGTACATATGTCTGTGTTTGTGAGTATACTTGTGTGCTTAGGTGTGTGTAAGCACACAAGTATCAGTCATTATTTGTGGATATGTGTGTGTATGTATTTATCTTCGTATTGTGTGTGTGTGAGGGGGAGTATGAGGAGCAAGTGTGTGCTGTGGATGCACATACACACTGGCTAAATCCATCTCCATTTCTTTAATCCATCTCCTTTTCTTTATCTCTAGATCAGACAGACAGTTGCCTATCAAGCCATTTCTTCATAGAAACTAGATTGAAGAGTCTAACTGCCATCTTGCTTGGATTTATTACACATCTTGCAGCACTGCAGAAGGAAGCTAGGGAAGGGGAAAGAAGACCTGTGGAATGGTGGCCTCCAAGGCTCAGAGAATCCCTAACTTTGGGAAAAGCACATCTTGTTTTATGTGATGGTGGCAGCTTCAGAGGTTGGGACAATGGGAGAACTTCAGAGAATGATTCAGAGCTGGATTCTCTCACCCTTCAGCACAAGGAGCCTCACTCCAGGAACCCTTAGTGCTCCCCAGCCTGCTATTCTAGTCGTCTGTTTCCCATTCAGTACCCCCAGAAGAAAGAAGACCAACAGCTGGGTGTGTTCTGACATCAAAAGGCTGACATGAACATTTATGATTTATTATCTTTCCTTCCTACATCTGCTACCCAGTCTTCACAGCGAGGCTGCTGGGGTTAAGAATCGCTTCTGCACCCCGATGCCTGGTTCTGCTCTGGTCTGAATTATGGCAGGTTACTTTATCTCTCTGTGCCTTTACTTATCTGCAACCAGAGGATAATAATGCCATCTATCTTGTAGGCTTGTTGTGCAGAATCAAGAGAGTTAATCCATATAAACGATCTTCATACAGGGTAGACACTAAACTTGGGCTCTTACTACGTTTGGCTGCTCTTCTTTCTTGAGTTCATCAGCAAGGAACCAAAGGCTATTCCTGGATTGGTCACCTGGGTAGCTTGGGCCTGGACACTTGCTTCTAAAGGAAAGTGCTTCTTAATCTCATAAGAAGAAGATGGGAACAAGTGAAGTTAAGATGGCAGATTTTGTAGTGGAAGATCAGGCATCCATGCCCGTTGGCACATTTTTCAACGAAGTTTAAAACAAGGTCACCCACTGATGGGCAGTGTGGGAGCATGTGGTGAGGCAGAAGGAATGGATGAGGTGTTTGAGAGAGGTAATTGAGTCCACTTAAGAAACATATGAAGCTTACAGAGCATACTTAGAGTCAATTTGAGCCTTAAAATCAGGAATTGAAAGTGAAAACAGAGACTTAATTGTGTGAATTTCTTCCAGCACTCAGCAGCATAGGTGCTGGCAGGAGAAGGCATGGAGTTGTTTTCTGATCACTTGTCCTCATTTGCAAGGGTGTGTGCCCACTGTGCCTGAAAATTTGCTTTTCTACACAATGGCTGTGCCAATTTCTTGCCCAACGACATTATGTTAATGATGAAGAGAAACATATTACAGCCTTCTCACCTTGTAGTAGCTTCATTTTCATTTGCTGTCCCTTTCTCCTGAGACTACCTGTGTAAATTACCAGCTTATGGCAATTTAATTTGTGGAATGCTTTGGATAAAGAATTCATTTTCTTCATTTATGTGACTTTGGGTACTGTGTTTTCCTTTCATTACCCTATTGGGGTCTTTATCTCTACCAGAGTTACAAAGACACCAGATGATAACAAAGGCTCATACTTACAAAGTACTTAAAAGTGTGCCAGGTACTGTCTTAAGCACTTTAAATAGATCAACTCACTTAACTTTTGCAGCAACCTCCTTTTACAGGAAGGCCCAGAGAGCTTAAATAATTTGCAAGAAGTCACACAGTACATGTCACATCCAGGTTTCAACCCAGGCAGCCCAACCTCTATGTACCACTATACTTCTCTAATGTAATTGTGAAAATAAGTCAAACATTGATGTCTCTGTAAAATATTGACTTTCTGAGAAAATTTCGTACAGAAACTATCTGCCTTGAAATGTGACATCTCTTTTATTTTTCTATCATGTTGAATTTACCTCCCTTCATCATTAAGGATAAAGATTGGAGATGTCCCTTATCCAGCCAATCCTATCCTGTTTTAGCACAGGTGAAATAAAGATGACCATGATACTCCCTTACACCCTCAGAGCCACTTCTAGCTGGGATCAGACAAACCAATGGAGAAAAGACCAGCAAAGGCTACATGTAAACCTCACAGACACAAGAGCCTATGAAAACAAGCCATATAAAGAGAAAGGAGAGAGGATGATGCTGAACTTATTTTAACCTCACTGAGAGTTTTGTTTTATTTTATTCCAGAGCAGATGCCAGCTCCCCTATTGGGGAAACACCCTGGCAGTGAGCAGCCCCCCGCTTCTGTCACTGCATCCTTGCACTTTCTGGACATAGGTTATGGGATGGTGGGACCTGGCGATGTTCTGGGTTCATTTCCAGCATCTTTAATTTGTCTCTTTGACCCTATAGGACATAGCCAGAGTGCCACAAGTCAGCTGGCTCTAGTGGTATCCTGGGTGGTAATGGGATAAATGGAAGGAGACAATTATGGAGCCCCTCACACATTGGGGCCGATCTGGATGATTCCAGTCACTGCCTGCAGTCCTGGGAAGATATTTAAGCTTTCCAAACTGTTGTATGAATTGGAGAAAACTGCCTTCCTTGCAGGGACATTGTAAGGATTAAAAACGAGTTTGTAAAGTTCCTAGTATAATAAGTATTCAATCAAACAAAGTCATCATTTATTATTACACAGAGTTAAATGGAATAGTTAAAACTATGGCAAAATTTTCTTAAAAATATCATTTATTGCTGGAGAAGGTGTCTACACTTCCTAGTACTAGTTCAATTTGAGAATATTCCAGGGAGTGGAAATGCCATAAAAATGCAACTTACATTATTTGCTATTTTGGAAGTTTATCACTGAACACTACAGTACATGATCATTTAACTCAGTTTCAGGTGGCTGTTGGTTAGTTTAGTTTTCCAATTTTTCTAAGATACCCTGGGGGTAAACAGCATGGAAGAATGGCTGTGAGCCTGGTAAGTTGGGGCTCTTACTATCAGAGCGGAGGGTTATGCATATGGAAAGGGAAAACTGAATGGTGCTAGACTAGGATTGAAGATATTGGTATGAACTCATGTATATGTATAAATAGCTATATGCAGACCTAGAAATGATCATATATATAACTTTCTCTTTCTAAACACACACACACACACACACTCCCAATTCTTTCCACCTACAGGGCCAGACTTGAAACAACAAGACTCATACTCAGTGCCACATCTCGATTTCTGAATATCATTCTTTACTAAGCCAGGGCTGGAACCAGGAGGGTACAAAATGATCCTGAAAATTGCTGTGCTGATTAGCAAGAAAGGGCTCTAACATAATAAGGAAACATGTCTAAAACAGATTGAAGTGTCTTGCAATAAGCACATTAAAGACAATTTAAACCTCAAAATAAATAATAGTGATATCACATTATAATCCATTGAATAAAATAAAAAAGAAACCCGAAGTCCTTGATGATATAAATAATGACTTAGAAAGTAATATTTACTACTTCAAAGTACCTTTCCATGAAACAGGTATTAATTATGGAGGATAAAGAGTAATTTTGCAATGGGGAAAACTGGTTGACAGCATCTTAATTAAATGACTAAAGTGAAGATCAGCAGCAATGAGACAAGACCAAGCCGTGTGTGCCCTGATGGCCTCATGAAAGGAACTTGGCATCTGACGTTCCTGGTAAATATGCAAAAGTGGACTCTAATCATGAGGAAATATAAGACACACCCCAAATGTGGGGCCCTGGCAAACTATCTGGCCTGTAATCTTCAAAAGTATCAAGGTCATGAAAGCTAGCAAAAGCTTGAACTGTTCCAGATTAAAGTGGAACAATGTGATGTGACAAGTTAACACAATACATGATTTTGAACTTCAGTCTCTTGTCTTAAAGCACATTACCAGGTGAATTGGAAAACTCCAACGGGCGCAAGGACTAGATGGAAGTAATGTTTTGAATGTTAAACTTCTGATCTTGGTAGCTGTACTGTGCTTCTCTAGGAGCGTGTCTGGTTGGGTGGAATTATATGTTAATGTATTTCAAGGTGATAGAACAAATGATTTAGGGAAAAAGGGCTTTGTATTGTATTTGCAACTAATGTAAAATTTGATACTTTTTAATGTAAAAAGTTACCTTTTTAACAACAAAAACCTCAAAACACAAACAATAATAAAAGGAACAGTGGTGCTTCATGCTTGGGGTTACAGATTCTGGTCTGAATTCCAGCTATGCCAATTTTAACTATGGGACTTTTTAGCTTGTGCCTTATTCTTTTAGTCTGTTAAATGAGCATAAGGAAAACACCAAAATAGTATCTTCGTGGACTTAAATGAGCTGACATTGGTTTCAGATCATAGGTCTACAACTGGCGTGTTTGTTATTTTTATCACGTCAGAAGACATGATTCTCTGTGATCCAATTCCCACTCAGGGTATGTGTTGGAGAGAAAGATCTGTATATTCCTCTGACTGGTTCAGCTTCAGAAATACAATTCAGCTAGAAAATATTTGTTATATGATCAATTCTACTATTCAGGCAGATGGCTGAAGATTTCACAGACAGAGAATGTTTTAAATAACACAGGTATGTTTATAATCTTTGGGTCTACACTTAGTTTTAATTTAGGGTCTAGCCGTATTAGATTCTCTTCCTTTTAAACTATATATAATCATTGTATCAGGTCAAAATACTGTGCTGGAATT
This sequence comes from Condylura cristata, assembly GCF_000260355.1. Taxonomy (NCBI): domain Eukaryota; kingdom Metazoa; phylum Chordata; class Mammalia; order Eulipotyphla; family Talpidae; genus Condylura; species Condylura cristata. The sequence goes on along the minus strand of NW_004567115.1, from coordinate 5,751,616 downwards.
ACCGAGGCATATGAAGAAAATGTGATTATTACATTCATAGCGCTTAAGCAGTTCAAAGTATATATGCACGGATTATTATAAAGGCTTCAAGTATATCTTCTAAAAAAAAAAGAGGCTATGGCTTTCCTGGTGGCACAGGGGTTAAGGACAGCTCTCTCAAGCTGTTGCCAGCCACTGCAGCATGAGTTCGATCCCAGCTTGTCATGGTGCAGAGACCTCTCCTGCTAGTCTGCTGCTTCCGTAGCAGTGCATTTAAGTGGATCTGCCTGTTCAACTCCCCATTCTGTCTCTGGTGAATCCTCTCACAAACCCTCTACCTCTGGCCTACACCCCATTTCTTGCTTTTTTATAACAGTTTATTTTTACATCATTTTGTACATTTTTTTTTCCATCTCAATAGTAATCCCCGCGGGTTTCCCATCACCAAGTCACCCTACACCCCATTTCTTTATGCATAAGTAAACATAATTTTTAAAGGGTCTAATATAATGAAAATTTAAATTAAAAAATCAAAATTAAAGCAATGTTCTATTTGCAAAGGAAATGTAGTGAGCGCTTTGATGTTGATTCTTTCAGTGTATTCCCTTTTCTAACCTTTGGGTACTTAATACCAAGCTGCAAAAAATCAGTATGAGGAGCAGAGGAGGGGGAGGGGAGTAGGGTAATACTTTGTGAATTATCATTAAAGCATACATTTCTTTGTCCACTTCACTAAGGAAATTCAGTTTTAAAAACCTAGAGCTCTTTTCTAGTTAGCTTTGGTTGACATAAGAGCAGATGGCTTCTGACAAAGCCTCTTTGCTCTCTCATTTGGCAGTCTTTTAAAATGTTACTTTAAAACATTTTAAAGGTTCACAAGGATCTTTGCTAACATGACAAAATGGGCTCCTCCCCACCCCACAGACAAGAGTGAAAAACCCCAGCTGGGGCTGAACTCTGACCTGGCAGCCCTGGACTTCAAGATGCCCACTTGAATATGTCCCTGTTCCAAACTGAGGAGCACACTAGCCTTTTTTTTTTTTTCCCCACAAAAGGCAGAGAATTTTTGTTGCACCTTCAAGATTCCATTTATATCAGTGACATAATGGTGTCAGCTCTTTGAAGGAAGAAAGAACAGGCGGCAATGGTATTATATTGTTAAGTGCCCAAGAATCAATTACATCCTTGCTGAGACAAGAGGCAATTTTCCCATTTAAACTTCACAGATGTACGGACTGGGAAATTATTGTTGGATTGTTGCTTCTTTTATTATAATTAACAATTAAAAACACACGTTATAATGTAATTAGCTGTTTACTGGCTATTACTGGCTCAGGTCGTAGCTGAGACTTTACTTTCAAGATAGACTAAAAAAGTATTTTAATCAACCCTTTTATATTCAGTCACTGGTGTGGAACCATTTTGGCCGCTCACAATTAAGCCACTGGAAATTTCCAAGCTGATCCAGGTTTAGAAGAAGCATCTTGTGGAAACCTATCTGTTTCTTTTCTTAAAATACACATCTCAGTGCTCAGCGTCTCCCCGTCTGGGAAATGTGGCAGCAATTTTCTCTCATTTCTCCCTCCCTCTGCTCTTGTTTATCCCTAAATAAATTCTTCTATCCCAATGCAGGGTCGCATACATCATTTTTCCAAAACATGCACATATAACAATTGTAAGAAACTATTTTTGCGTAAGGCCAATTGAAATTTTTTGACTATCTTAGTGGACCACCTACTTGAGGGAAGCTAGTCATTTAGATAATGAACAGTGCCATGTTGGAGAAAGGCACTAGAAATAGATATTAAGTGTAACAATAGCTGACTGTCATAATGATAAGAGTTAATACTTCTAGAGAATTTATTACGTGTCAGGAATTGTTTTAAGTATCCGCATGTGAGCTCATCTAATCCTCAAAATGACTCTGAGGTAGTTTATAGTAGAGAGATGGGGGGCCCTTCCTTGTGGCACAATGGGTTAAATAAATTAGCACTATGGGTTAGCACTATGAAGTTCGCCACCTTCACTGTGGTGTGATTTCAATCCCCAGCCCCAGAGGTGACCCACATGGCGCAGTAGACCTCTCCTGTCTTGCCCACTGCTCCCCTCAGCAGTGTATTTTGGTCAGTCTGCCTGTTCTTAACCCCACTTTGTCTCTAGTAATCCTCTCACCCTCTGCACCTCTGGCCTGTACCCCAGAACTCCAGTTCTTGTATGCATAAATAAATAAATCTTAAAAAAAAAAAAAAGAGAGAGAGAGAGAAGAAGTGAGATCGGAGGGACTAAGTGCCTGAGCATTGGGCCAAGCTGCAGAACTCATGAGTGGCAGAGCTGGGGCTCGGACCCAGGCAGCTGGCCCCAGAGACCACACTTTTAGCCCTACAGTCTGCCAGTTCCTGCAGAACACAGTGGTTATTCAATGGAAGTCAAATTGTATTTTTTTTTTAAATACTAATAAAACGTAAAAGTAAAGAGATTGAAAAAGCAAATCCTGGTGATTGACAATTCGTACTGATAAGATTCCCAGGGAATGCCCCATTTGCTTATTGTGTTTCAGAATACAACATGAAGTGGGTTAAAGGTCCCAAAATATCTATGGAAATGATGGCAAAACCCATGCTTCTGGAGTGCAGTCACAGTCAGTAGTTTGCTGAAGTCACCTCTACCTTTTTATGTGGTCTCAGACTCTAGATTGAAGGAAAGGAGCCAGTATGTTTTGCCATATAATTAAAATTATTGTTATTTAGTTTAGATATTTAGGGAAGGTTTTGGCTGTTTGAAACTATCCTTGGATCTTCCTCCTGCTGCACTGGGGTAGCTCACATAAAAGAGGACATGGTCTTTAATAACTATCAGTTGAGGTGCTTCTTACTTGTTCCCTATCCTTTCACAAAATGGGCCTTGACTCAACTTACAAGAATGAGTGCAAGTATATCCTGTGATGAAATAGAGGTGGGGTGAGGTGAGGTGTGGGTAGAAAATGTTGATTCCAGAAAACTTAGGGCTGGACAGAGTTACTACAACTGAGCCCGGCTTTTTGTGCTTAACTGGCACAAGGCAATGATTGACTTTAGTGAAATGCGTCTTGGCTTCTGATGTTTCATCTTTTATCTTTGTTCCCTGCCTGACTACTGCCACTTAATGCTAGTATTTCTCTCACGCATGTCTCTTGTGGCTGCTTCCCCCAGGGTCTTTTAGCTGGCTGTCAGCTCATCTCTTAGAAGCCACCGCTTGATAGCTGCTTGAGAAACTACCTCTCCCAAGAGAGCTGGGGCAGAATAAATGAGAGCAATTGGGAGACTTTAAAAGGTGTTACAGTTAGTTATTGTTATTATGAATGGGACATTAAAAGCAGCAGTATTTTTGAAACTAGAGAATGGAATTAAGTGGGAAATCAGGCAGCTATGGGTTGGGGGTGGGGTTCTGAGGATGTTTAGACATTGTTTGGGGTTAGTGGCTTGAGTTGGACTCTTTACTATGACTGTGAATAAGGCAGGCCTGGTCTTACATTGTGCCAGAAGTCAAATGGCTGTGGTCGTATCCTGGGTGCTAACAGGATAAATGGAAGGAGACAATTATGGAGCCCCTCACACATTGGGGCCAATCTGGACCAGTCCAATTACTGCCTGCAGTCCTGGGAAGACACTTAAGCTGGAGAGTGGAGAGAAGAGGAGAGGTAGGAGAGGAGGAGGAGTTGTAGGTAGAAAACACCGGCCCCTTGAGTCTTATTTGCTAGCCACTGTGGTCTGCATTCAATTCCTGCCTTGGCCAAGGAGATAAGCCAGATGATACAGCAGACCTCTCCTCTCTTGCCCACTGCTCCCTTCAGCAGTGCATTTCAGCAGCTCTACCTGTTCTGCTCCTCATTCTCTCCCTGGTGAATCCCCTCATCCCCTGCATCTCTGATCTATACCCCAGTTCTTGTATGCATAAAAAAAAAAAAGGTTGAAAAAAAAAAAAAAAACCATACCTGCTTATTGGATCTACCTAGACCATCCTGAACTAAGTTCAAATTGCAGCTCAATCTCCTCCTCCATACTCAACTTTCACTCTTCCTTACTCTTCTCTAATTTTTCTGTAGCACATAGTACCTTCTAATATACTACATAGTTTACCTACTTGCTATGCTGATTGATTATGGTTTATTTCCTCTTACATGAAATCTTCTGAAGGGCAGGGATTTTTTGCCATTTTTTGTTTGCTTACTTATTTTAGTACCCAGTGCTTGCATATAAATATTTGTTGAGTATATGAATAAACTGATTCACATAATACTACTATGGCACTGAGGACCTACCTACTAAGCACCAAACCCTCCCTGTTCCTAGAGATGTAGCAATGAGATAGCATCATGGTCACTAAAGATTTTGCAATCAAATTGATTGTTTACCCAACCTAGTAGATTAGTGTCCTTAATAGGCAGAGGATATTTATTTAAAAATGGAGCAATGAGAATTTAAAACTGATTTCTGGAGGGATCATAATTCATTGGGAAGAGGAATAGATAACTCCAGGTTTTGGAGAACTCTGTGAAAAAAGATTTGGTTCTAATGAACCAACTGCCCAGGAATCAGGATTCCAAGTGAGAATGGAGGTCAGTTGAAATGATCTTGCTATTTTATGCCAAATGAAGATACTTCTCACCTTTTTGACTTATAGCAGAGGAATCAAAATCTAAGCTATAATCTGACTAGACGCACACTATCAACCACCTCCCTTGGGCATGAAGCTATAGCTCAAGCAACTTTCTTTGAACTTAACAATGAAAAGGAGAATTTAAATATAACCCTGCTGACATTCTTTGGGCTGGCATTCCTTCACATGCAAATAAAACTGGACTTGATCATAAGATTCACTCCTGATAAGTTTACTCTTGATGTTTTGGAGGAATGGACAGTTCATGTAATTCCTACACAGATTTCTGCTCTTTTCTAGCTTTATCCTGGCAGCAAGTGTGCCTCTGGCCTTTGATTTTGTAGCTTTTTCAAAAAGAGATGTCCTCCTCTTGGTCCTTTAGGGAATGGGTGCATCCCATTTCCAAGAAGGACAAACAGCATGGAGATTTCTCTACTTTTATTAAAAAATATCATGGTGAATAATTTTTATTGTATGTTGAGACTCTGCTTATCTCTTTGATGGAAAAGTACTTTATAACCGATAGGCATTTCAGCAGATCAAGGAGATTCATTACCCTGGCGGTTTTTCATTTTCAGATAGAAATGAGTAGAAATTATCCAATTTCTCTTTTTATAATAATGTCCAATACATTTAGTGTCCAATTTCACACTGCCCCTTGATTTATAGCATTTGCCAGATTAATCGAGATCTGCTGATATTATAAAAGGTTGGGTGTCTCTTAACCCTATAGGCCCCAGGAGGCAGGTGTATAGAACACCGCAAGAATAAGCCAGTCAGACTTCGAGCACACTCCAGAAAACAATTCCCTTATATTCTATTTATTCTTGTTTTGATGTTGTCCTATCATGCCCCAACTCTTAAGGACATGTGCATATTTCTGGCAGCATGGGAAGTCTCTCAGAAACCTTTATTAAAGCCAGCTGGCAAGTAGTGTAAAAGTGGGGAGGTGCATGCCAATACTTTATAGTTTCAATGGTTTTGGAATTTAGATTCCCTAAACCTCCATATCTTTGTATGCCACGTTTTTATTTAGGATGCCTTCCCCTCATATTTCTCCTCACTAAATATGAGATGCTGCAGATGGTCCTAGGGTAAAGCTCTGGCGGCACTGCCACTTACCCCCTATGTGACTCTGAACAAGTCACTTAATCTCTTGGCTTCCATTTCATTATCTTTAAACTGGACACAACAGGGCCCCCTTGGTGGCCTCGGGGTTAAGTCTCAGGACTATCACACTATCTCTACTGCGGCCTGTATTTGATCTTCAGCCAGGGAGGTGACCCACATGACACAGCAGACCCCTCTGGGCCTGCCTTGCTCCCCTCAGCAGTGTATTTCAGTACATCTGCCTATTCTGCTCCCCACTGTGTCTCTGGTAAATTCTCTCACCCTCACACCTCTGGCCTACATCATGATTCTTATATGCATAAATAAAAAAATCTTTTTAAAAATAAAGAAAATAAGATGGGCACAATAATAAGGTAAAAACCAAGGATAGGACACAGAGAAGTACTGATAATACCCACCTCTTCCCCATAGAGTTTCCCTTAACTCAGCAAACTTTCAAGTTCCTTTCAAGTTCTAGTACCTTTGTCAGGTAGTCTTGATCATGGACCACAGTATACGATGGTACTTAGACACATGGATGCTAGTCTGTCTCTGTGAATATACTGAGATTGATTTGAGGACATGGACTAAGTGTGAAATTATACTCCTTTGGTTTGCCCTACAGTGTAAACGCCTCACAGATTTTTAGTAACTACTATTAGAGAGGTACAGTAAGTCGCAAACTCCAAGCCAGAAAATGGCTTGCTGAATGAACTCCATTCCTGCCAAATTTATGGACTCTACCTCTCCACCTCCATGTTGATGAGATTTCAAGAGCTAAGGACTATACTTTCCAGCATGCCATGACCCTGGCTTTCTGATCAGGGACTCCTAGGAGCTAGGGATATAGTTAAGCAGTCTTGCTGGGCTGATGTTAAAAACTTAAAGGCTTTTGCTCTCTTGCTTTCATGACTTCAACTTGTACTTTGGTAGTGCTGGATGGATATACTTAGACACTTGAAAGGAGACATGTTGAGAAGAGGGATGTAGAGACTTAGGAAAGATATTCAGAAGAGATGCATGGGTGAGAGACACACAGGGAGGCTGCTTCCACTCCTTGGGAGAGACACTCTCAGCCATTATCTTGATGGGGTCATTTTGAAATTGGCATCTTTTCTTCTGTCCCAACTCTCTGGGCCATGCCTAACCTCTTTCTTGTGGTTCTCTGCCAGAAGGTAAACCTTAGACTTATGGCAAACCTTGGACTTTACTGGGCCTGCTTCAAGTGGGTCTTATTTGACTGGGTATTTACCCACAAAGAGATGGGCAATTTATTGGCCATCTGTTATTTGAAGTCCTTTCTTCTCTCTTTGCACACCAATTCTACTGAAAAGACTTACACACTAAAAGTATGCTTATGGTTATTGTTTTTGTTTTTTGGATTTTGGAAATCCTCTGAACTGGAGAAGTCTTTATAGAATCACTTCCTGTAATTTTCCTTTCCAACCTCTATATTAATGCAGTAATCTTCCTAATCTTCCTTCCACATCTACTTTGGCCTCCTCTTACTGGCCATCCAGCCCAAAACATGAGTTGAAAGAATAATCTTTTCTACATTTTATTTCTTCAGCATCTGCCGATCAGGCCCAACACATATTTCTCTCCCGCTGCCTTATCCTCAGGACAGACCTTTCCTGTTTACCTCTAGCCTTTTTCTGTCGTTCTCTTTAAGTTCCTGACAACCACTTCCAACATTGCTTTTCCAGAAGCTTACTCTGGGTGTCTGTGGGAAGAGCACTGGGTGGCGGCAGAAGATCTCGTCCTACTGCTGATAGGCTTGGTGTGTAATTCCTTCCCCAGCCTGCCCCTCCCTCAGCCAGCTGGCTAATGAGTCAGACCCAGCCTGTGAAAATTTATTATGAGAGCACTTAGTATTAGCATGAGGCTCTGTTGCCTGTCACTGCTCACAAAACATTTTGAGGCCTTCAAGTGGAAAGTGCTATAAATGCAAAACAGCTGCAGCCAGATCTTGTCCAGTCCATCAGCAAGTGATAGGTGAGTTACTATCCTGCCCCATGAGCCCTTTCCAATTTGGTTAGATGATTTGTGAAAATGGGAGCAGAAGCGAGGTCTGCGTCATGGCTCTCTTCACGGTGCAGATGGGAGACAGGGCTCTGGTTCTTGGTCTCACACAGCAAAGTAAAACATTTGCGCTCATGTACTTTAATTCATGGTAATTAGGTATGAATGCATTCTCACTGACCAATTCTAATGCGGCGGTCAGCTGGCCTGTTTCCTAGTGGAGCAATGGGAGAGAAAGCCGGTGCTCACCGCTGAGATGGTAGCACCCTCCCTTAGCCACCTCTGTCTTAGCATGCTGCTATGGTGGGCCTGCCTGCAGCCATCTTACACCTAGTGACTCCGTGGTCTGCGGTCTGCAGGCCTGCCCCCACTCTGCATGATGCCTCCTGGTGTACTATTCACATGTAGCTCTTTTTATCAGAGCATCAGGACGTATTTGATTCAACCTGTTCCTCCAACTAGACTCTGAACTCCATGTGATGGGAGAAGGCTTTCCATCCTTCCTCCAGCTACAGTGGTTACTAAGTGCTCAATATCCACTTTTCGAATGAAAAGAATCACAGATGGTTAGCACTAGTAGGAACATGAAAGCCCCCAGATGTGATATCATTTGTCCAAAGACACTGTGTTCTTGTGGGAAATTATATTTTCCTGATTTTTCAATCCACCCATTCCTTCCTCATTTCACTTGTAAGCCTCCTTCTCTTGGGGTGAAACAGATAATGCGAGAACTACCTGACCCTTGATGAGGCTCAGCTTCCGGAACACGTGGTGGCTGGAGGAAGGAGATGCGTAGCGAGGCCCTGTCACAGCCAGCACCCTCAGACTGCTAACGTATCCTGCTTCCTTTGAGGCCCAGGGAAACTGCATTGAGCTAAAGATCTAAGACTTTAACCCAGAAACACCTGATCTTTAGCAGAAGAACATTTGAGGCCTGAGGCAGCTCAACAGGCAGAAAAGTAGGTCAACTTAATCCTCAGGGGAGATTCATGGTTAAATGATGAGAAACATGTTATAATCCCACTGATAGGGTTCTTGGCAAAAGAAACATTTTCACCCCTCAACTACCAAACTGGAGCTGGGAACAATTTAATGACTTTACTTACCAGAAACAACTATTCTGTTCAGGAAGAAAAAAAAATAGCCCATAAGAGGGTTCACACAATAACTTCAATCAAGAGCAAGGTTATAAACATAGCAACATGAATGGTTCAGAAAAATATGGAGAGTCAGGTGCACCAGGAAACACTGTTTTTAAGTTAAATGGTTGGGTTCTCTTTTATGGTCACTAGAAAATTATAGAGGGGAGTCGTTAGCTTGGCATTTCCTCTTTCAATAGTAAATCAATGGATCCTTCATTTCCACTAAATTGTTTTCCTGCCCTCTAGGGAAAATATGACACAAGCATAATGCAGATGCGGAAAGGAAAGGCCAGGCTGGGACAAAACATTTAATTAAATCCCCTTTTATAAAACAACCTTCCTTCAGCTTGACAAATGGATGAAACAGAATGTGCTTATACAGGCAAAATAATTAACCAGGTCCATAACAGTTTATAACTAGCATGGATCAATCGTAGGTGGTGATTCATTCTGCTGCTTGGCATGTGTGTGGCATGAGGAGGGGGTGGGGCGCTGGGAAGGTCCAGGGGTTTTAGAATGGTGTCTTCCAAGCCACTGTGGCCTGGACTCTTCACTCCTCTCACCAAGCAGAGTGTGTGTGGAGTTGCAGTGTTCACGGATCTGGGCTTCAGTAATAGGACAGAGACCTATTCTACTAAGTGTGAGCGAGAATGGGTGAGGTGTGAGAGGGCAAGGTGTAGGGAGCTCCCCCAAAGAAGGGCACTCCAGTGTTCCATTCTGTAGCTCCATCTACCATCCAGCGTGAGAAATGGGCTGGCTTAGTTATTCTAAAACCTGTGTTAAGATTCACAAATACCAGGGGAGTTTTCAAAATGCAAAGATCCCCAAGGCTCACTCCAGATAGGAGAACCTCTCTTCTAAAGAAGAATTAAAACACTACTTTACAGAACCTTCAGCCTGAAAGCTTGGGGTTTGCTGGTATGTCCAATGGTTTATGTGTGGAGATTGCAGCTACTGCAGTGACAGGCTCAGTGCACGACTGCCTTCTAAGTCACCTTTAGGTCACACCTTCATCAGTCTCCAAAATGTCTCCAGTCTCGTTGGGCTCAGGGGCTCCTTGGACTGGCCAGGTTCACAACATCTGCTGAATGCAGGCCTCCTGGCATGAAAGAAGGTCTATTGCTACAATAAGATTCTATTTCCTGTATCCACTCTAAGGTCCATTCATTTGTTGATTCAGCTTTTTATGCAACTGAAAATCATCTCAATTTGTTCAGCACTAAACATATGTGATTGCCACTCTGCTAACCACAGCTGCAAGTGAAGGAAGTGGGCACTGTCTGAACCCTGGAGAACTGCACGGTCTACTAGGAGTCCTGAAAGCAACAACACACAATCTTTGTAGGAAGTTTTCACACACTAGGCATCTTGCAGAGCTTCTATGGGATGACTCAGTGCATCCCTGCAATAGCCCTGTGCAGTAGTTGCTGCTGGCCTGTTTGGCAGCCAACACAACAGAAATGCAAAGCAATTTTTCTCAGGCACACAGCTAAAGACACCCAGATTAGAGCCCCGGTAGTTGGGCCTCTGAATCCTCTTCCTAGCTATCACCTTGGGATGCTCTGGCTAAAGCTCATGGTACCTTCAGAGGCCAGGAGGTACACAGGGGGCGAGGGATCGGTTCTCCATATCAGGAAAGGTTCATGGAAGAGAAATCGCCACAACTCAAATTGCTACGAAATCAAGTGGGAGGTGGGACAGGTGAGGCCTGAAGAAGAGTGTGGTCAAGATGGCAGTCTGAGCTGTGCAGCTTCCAGGAGCTGGAGAACCTCTCTGCAGTTTGCCTGCCACACCCTACCTGTGGTGTCACTTCACTTTTACACACATGTAACCTGATGTCCCCAGTGAGGGGCCAGATTTTGGGAATATGTATTCTCCTCTGTATCCTCTCTCCTCCAGAGCATCCAAGAAATACTAGTTGAATGGAAAGAGGGGACAGGATAGTGACATACAGCAAACTGGGCGCTGAATGGTCTGGGATGGGCTCTGGGGAGGAGGCAGTATGGGAGAAATGGGGCGTGGCCACAAGGAAGAAGCAGCAGCCAGTGGTGCTGGGGGCAGAAGTGGCTATTCTAAAGCCCTGGTACCTGCATCGGCCTGGGCGTTAAAGTTTAGACCACAGTGATGCTGGGCTCAGGAATTCAGAATTTGGTGCCAAATTCAGTCTGCCCCTGATACTGCGGGTCTTCCAGGGTAGCAGAATTATCCAACACAAGTTGCCTTGTTGTCATGCTCACTTAAGCCACATTCAAACTGTGATTTCAGCAGGAAAGGGATGTTAAGATGGAGTGAATGGCGCAGGAAACAAGAGGAGCATGTGCTGTTGTGAGCATGTATTTGTATTTGACTTTTGTTTGCCACTTTCCTCTGCAGGGGAGATATACCTCAGGGCTTTACAGGCTCTGAAAACACAGCAATTTCATGTTTCCTGTAGGAAATCAGAAGGACCTATAGGCATTCTAAAGATTTCTTTAATTGCCACTATGCTAATACTGCTTGAATTCTAGCAGTTTATTGTTGACAGCGTGGAGACACACCCCATTGGGTACATGAAGCTATTTGTGAAATGAACCATGGAAACCTGGAGAAGCATGCCAAGTCTTTGCTTCCCAAGGTCATGTCTTTACTGAACACAGTGATTCTCTTGCTCTCTTTATGTGAAATTCCGGAGTTATCACACAGATCTTTGAGTTGAAAACCCCCAAAGGAGCTTTGATGGCAAAATAGAAGTTATTTAAATATGTTAAATATGTACAAGAGTCTTTAAAATAAGGCTGACATGGCTTTTTGGTTGGTTATTCTACAGAGTTTGGTCCACAATTATAGAATTAAAAGTGCCGGTCTTGGGGTTTCAGTCTACTGACTAGCTGAGACCAGCTCCATTTTTGATGGCAAAAATTCTGTTGTACTTATGTTCTACCCATTCAGCCAGGCTAGTCTTCTCCAAGATTTTACTATGCTAAGAGAGATATTTTGTTTATCTAGTTTTCTTTCCCCATCTTTCTATCTCTCCTCTCTTCCATAAACACACACACATCCTAATTTTCATGTTCTCAGGTCTTTTCTGTTTGCCGGAGTGGCCAATAGTAACATATCATGAATAAAAGGAAGGAGTCAGAATCCCTCTCAACTCTCCTCCCAACTTCTTTCCATTTTGTAGTAAAATATCTGCTTTTAACTACTCTTTGAAGCCTTAGAAGACATTGCAGCCTGCAGAAACAGGGTACTGAGCTAGGCCAACGGATGCAGGACAGGGGTGTATAAATAAGGCAGCTTCAGATGAACCATTTTGGCATCAAACACTGTCATAGTTTAAAGTCACAGTCTCTCTCTTAGTAGCCATCATTCTCTTTATTTTCATGAAATGCCCAATGGCTAGTCAGAGACATCCTGACAGGCAAATGTGCATATCTTAAGTATTAAGGACAACCCAAGATTGTAATTGCTAATTTCATGTGCGTTAAATCTGCATTTTCAAAGAAGAAAATTTTCTCATGTTTTATTGCACAAAACTATATTGAAATGGATCTTCTGAGCCCAACATGGATGGACTGTGCAGAGAGAAAGTCTTTATGCCAACATCTCGGTGGGCCCCTTTCCCAGAATTTCTCACTTCGGTACTGTATTCCATTTGGTTTTATGTGAAATGCTCTTTAAAATATTCTGTGAGCAGCAGGTCCGTTACCCTCCATCCCTCTTTTTTTTTTCACCCTCTTTCCTTTCTCCCACCCATCCATTTGTCCCCCCATTCATCCATCAATCCATCTATTATCTTATTGAATCTGGTTACTTATCACTCCCTTCCTCAAAATCTTCCAATAGCTTATCACCTCTGAAATGATAAATGCAATTCCTTGTTGTGGCTAACAAGTTCTACATAATGGTCCCCTCTCTCTCTTACAACTCTCACTCTCTCACATGAGCTTATATTTTTTATTCTGTTCCTTGAAAGCCCTTTCACTTACTATTCCTTCATGCAGAATCTTCTTCATCGAGACACACAATCCTTTCAGGTCTCTGATCAAAAGTCACTTTCTCAAAAATGTTTTCCTTTCTAAAAGAAAGTCCTCTTCATAGTACACTCTTACCCCACTTTACTTTACAACAACACTTGTCTGAGATCAGCACCATAAAAGGTCAAAGATATTATTTGTTTTCTTCCTGTCCACTCTCTTTATAAGTTCCAGGAAAGCTGGGTGTTAGTGTTTTCTCTTCTGTCCTCTATCCCCAGAGTCTACAGAAACCAAACCACAGTGAGATGTCAGTAAGTATTTTTGGAATAAATGAGCCTGAAGGCAAACCCTATGTTATTTGCAACTTACAGACAGAACAATTGAGGTTCAGAAGAAGATTCATGTAGAATGTGATGAATCTAAGATCCGAATCTAGGTCAAAACTCAGGTCCACTGTTCTTTATCCCCTAAACTCAACGGTGCGCAGCTCCTAGGCCTTTTGTTAGGTTTCCAAAGAGAAACAGACACAATTACTTCCCTTTGAAAGTTTGCAGAGAAAGTTCATAGAGGAGGCCTGACAGTAAACAGACAATTAACATAAGGGAGAATAAGTATCTGGAAATGGAAGAGACAGGGACTGTTAACTTCCTGTGAACCTATTTAGCATGGAATGTAGTCATTACTCAAAAGGTTGTGCAAGAGCACTGAGGTATGAAGTGTTTGGAATCTTAAACATCTTACGGGACTTGGTCTTGATGTAGTGGGGAAGGGTAGAAACATGTGTGGGTGTGTGGAGAGGGAGCAAGGGCTATAGATACAGATGTTAGCACAACAACTTAAGACCAAATGCACATGCAATGATTAGATGATACCTACAGATGAACTTGCTACAGAATAGTTTCTAAGAGACTCACTACACTGTTACAGAGTGCATCTCAGAGGAGATCTGCCCCGATTTTAATATAACAGATGAAGCATATTCAGCTCTCCAGTTCAGAAAGCTCAGCAATTTCTCACATGCTTAAAATCCAGATAATTGCAGCGCTGTCAGCTTTTACAACTGGCTTGCTACCCATACAAACCCTAGCTTTTAAGCTAATATGTTTTAAATAACCTTTATTAAGGTGGGCTGGTAAGCCAGTTAGTAGCCACAAAGAGATTTGCTTAGGTGTGCCAGTCAGGATGGAACAGTACTTGGGGCTGTATAGGGAACTTGGGCTTTTGTGGGATAGAGTGAAGTGGGAGCTGGGCAGGAAGGACCAGGATTTTCCTATGTCAGCTGGAGGAATATTCTCTGAGGTTATGAACCTTTGCTTGTTTCCTACTTAAGCATGCTCAGCTGTCATTTAAGCCGTGACTAAGGACTCCACTCCAGTTACTCCTGGGATGAAAGAGGGCTTTGAGTCCTTTGTAACCTTTTCTGGCTGAACAGACATGTGAAAACATGGTGTACAACAATTCCTCCCTTAAGGTGAACGGAGGACAGCAGAGGTGGGAGAGCTGGAAAATTATGTTTGGAGGCTAACGTTTCTGTATCCCCAAATGTTTTTCACTTATTTTCAGTCACCAACCAGGCTTTTGCACTCCTTGCACGGATAGGGGTCTTTGCACAGGTAAGGGGACTGATGTCTTAAGTTTTAAATATAACAGTATTTTAAGATGTAGACTCATTTGCTGCTCTTTTAATTGCTGCTTTGTAATGTTTTATCTGTTTTAATTACTGCTTTAATGTACTGCATGGACCCCCAGGTGCTTCTGTGGATACCATTTTAGGATATAAAGAGCTAGATAAACAAATTCACAGGTGAGGGATCACATTAGTCAAGCCTGTGTCTAAATCAGCTTTTCTTACTTGACAAGTGCTCAGTTTTAAGGAGCACTAATTTCTCCTTTAAGTGTAAGGGCAGAATTGTGATATCCAAGGTCACACAAGAAGCATGGCAAGAATTGGAAGAGGAAGGCAATATTCCCAAAGGTTCTCTTCACTTCCAGCAACCATCATATTTAAATGTAGTCTTATGTTTTCAACAGTTATTGAAGGTAACCAAAGCTGTACTGAAGGCAAATGTCTGTATCTATTTTTCCACTTAACTCGAGTCACATTTTAATTGTAGGTCTCTTGGCCAGGAAACAGATGCCATAGACCCAGCTCTTAGCCTGAGTCATGTTACCTTAGTCACACAGTCAAGTGCATTCCTGGTCTAAGAATGTAGAAAATGGACCATTGGCTTAGTGTTTCCTGCCTTGGAGTAAGAGTGCAATGATATAACCCTCCCC
>NW_004567115.1:5711576-5735923 GCF_000260355.1 Condylura cristata | reverse complement strand
CCCTGCTTCGAAGACTTCTCTGTGAGCTCCACAGGAAACAGGCCTCTGTGCACTGCCTGTGGCCTGGGGGCTGCCTGCAGGCAGCACACTGAGGTAACAAAGCTGCTAAACTCTAGCTCTAAGGCTAAGGGGTCCCTATTTGATGCACAGGGAATCTGTAGACTTTATCACATTCAGCTTTTTCTTTTTTTTTTCTTTCTTCTTTTTTTTTTTTTTAAGGGGTCCTCTGGTCAATTTTAATTGTAGAGAATCTTAGTTGAGTAGTGGCTAAGATCAGTCACACACTAAAATCTGAATTTCCCTCAAAATGAATTGCCACCACCAACTTGGGCCTCCTGCAAGGATCTCTCTTTCTCTTGGTTCTCCTGCTCTTCCCCACCATACCCTAAGGTTAGGGAGGCAGGAGGTAAGTGCATGAGACAGGTTTCATCTGCCTGGGATGATGATGGTAATATTTCTCATTGGCTCTGAAGGATTAGATGTTGCAAACTTTCTCATGTAGGCATTTGTGAGGACTCTTCAGAGGCCCACTCATTCTGGGGCTATAGCCTGTGACCCCAGCTATCCCCTCCTAGGATCCTGAACACCTGACTGTACAGCTCTAACTTTCTTTGCTGTGGCCTCCTTCCTCCCTTGTGACATTCTCGGGGAGGGTCTAAGACAACTGCACACAGGTTTTCTCTACTGCATCAGGCACATTAATCAATAGGAAACAAACTTCTCACCTTCCCAAACTGGGGATCACACTGCATTGCTTCTGCTTCAGCCAGTTTCTGCTGCATTCGATTTCTCAATGAGTCAGGCTGCACTGAGTCTCTCAGTCCTCTTGGGACATGTGTCAAGCTTTTGGATTGTCTCACTGAAACCCTATCTCTTGGGCTTAAGATGAAGGACAAGACTTATCTGTGCTACTGCTTTCTCAACGGAAATGCAGCTCACTGATCAGTCTGGACACTGGGATGTGAGCAGACGTGATACATGTCATGTCCATACAGAAGCTTTGAGAGACTCTGGGAGTTCCAGCCGCTTTGCTCCTGTCCTTTGCTTGAGGATGCCTTGTTGCAGATATGCCTGTTGCTTACACTAGGTCTTGGACAAGAATACAAAAGGCAGAGCCCAGCCAAGCTGCAGCCAGGTCAAACTGAGCTGAGTTGCAAATGAGTAAAACCCAGTCATCCCATACAGAGCCATACTGACCCTTAGTCTGGTAGCTGGAGCAAGAAATGTGATTCGTTTACTGTGAACCAGTGAGATATTAGTGCCACTGACCCTGAAACAAAAACTAACTTATATTCTTGCCAAATAGTGGCCAGAGAGGTAATAGGAAAATTAGGGGGAGTTTACCCTAGAGTCCAAGTAAAGAAAGTGTTTCAAGTAAGAAGGAGGATCATTTGAGGTCAATGTTGTTCAAAGTCCAATAAAGACAAGTGTGAGCTGTGGCCATTTGTTTGTGCAACAAGGGCAGGGACTCAAGGACAGTTTTGGTGGAATGATGGGGGCCACTACCTGATCAGAACAGATTCCAGAGAGACCTAGGAAAGGATTTGTAGACACTGTGAGGCAAAAGTTATTTGCTTTATGGGGCCTCCCTGGTGATCTAGGGGTTAAGTTTCATCACTATCTTCATTACAGCCTGACTTCGATCCCTGATCCCTGGTCAGGGAGCTAATCCACATGGTGCAGCAGACCTCCCCTGTCTTCCCTCAAGCAGTGTATTTCAGCAGAGTCACCTGTTGTGCTCCCCACTCTGTCTGTGGTGAATCCTCTCCCCCCACCCCCATACCTTTGGGGCATTTTCTAATGACCGACAGAGGATGTGATTAATACACAAGCATAAGAATGGGTTGCTGAGGCAGTGGTGTTAGTTGGCTGTGGCAAAACCATGGAAGCGGTGTGTGAGGGCACTGAGGCAGAGGTCAGGAGATATAGAGGTGAAATTGTGGAAGTTGTCTTGTGATTGTTTTTATTCTCTTAGTGTTGAACTGGATAAGCTGTGCAGCAGAAGACTACTGAAGAGGTGGCAGGGGCCTGAGGGGAGCTGAGAGGGTATGGATGAGCATGTCTACTGGAGTGGGACTGTGAATGGGAAGGGGAACTTTACTCCCCAGAGGCCATAGAGACCTACTGTGTGCCTGGTGTAGTGTAAGAACTGGAAGACAATGAGGAAAGATTCAGACCTTCTCTGGGGTGTGAGGCAAAGTAAAGGGTATTGTGGTACAAGTCAGAGGTGCAAGGGCAGTGTAGTATTCACCAGAGCATGGAACAGGAAAGAATATATTCTAGTCAGAAAGTAGGATGCTGCGGATACAAGGGAGGTTCTTACACGGAATGAAGTCTCCTAGTATGAAGCAAGAAGAATGAGCACTCATGGAGGCAAGGAGGCAGAAGACTGTCCTGGTAGTATAGCTGTGTGAGGTCCATAGGTTTCCTGTTCCACTGAAGGAAGGGTAGAGCTGAGCAGAGATGAGGAGCTGAAGAAAAAGAGAAAGAAGCAGAGAGAAATGGGGAAAGAAGACTAGAGAAGACACATGGAACAGAGACAGATGAACTAGCTCTTCTTGCCTACTAGGCACTTGGGTAAGAGATGCATGAGAGAAACAGAAACATGGGTGAGAAACCTATGGGAAGGCTGAATTTTGACTTGTATTTTGATTTCTCTCTTTTCTTCCTAGACTTGCCTGGTCCCTTCTGTCCTTTCCTATGATTTCCCATGAGGATGTACCTTAGACCTGTGGGAAGCTTCCTGAGCACAGTGGCCCTGTTTTGGGCCAACCTTGTTTTTCTTTTTTTCAAAATATTTATTTTTATTTATTTATGCATATAAGAACTGGGGTATAGGCCAGAGGTGTAGGGGGTGAGAGGATTCATCAGAGACAGAGTGGGGAGCAGAACAGGCGGATCTACTACAATGTACTGCTGAGGGGAAGTCTCCTGGTGGAGAGACAGGAGAGGTCTGCTATGCCAAGTGAGTTAGCTTTCTGCCCGGGGATTGAACTCATGCCAGAGTTCCTGGTGAGAGCTTGAAGCACTGAGATTTTAACCACTGTGCCACAAGGGAGGCCCAAGGATATTGGCACCAATGAGGGAATGGGTAACTTTGGGTGCTTCATTCGCAAATTACTTTAAACTATATCATCTCTCTTCTCTCTAGTGAACACTAATTGCATTGAACTTTCTATTAAGAAATTTTTTCTTAAATATTTATTTATTTATGCATACAGAATTGTGGTACAAGTCAGAGGTGCAAGGGCAGTGTAGTATTCACCAGAGACAGAGAGGGGAGCAAGACAGGCAGATTGATGAAGCACACTGATGAGGGAAGCAGTGGGAGGGTCAGGAGAGGTCTGCAGTGCCATGCAGATCACCTCCTGGGCCAGGGATCGAACTTGCACTGAAGTGCTGTGGTCAGCTTGCAGTGCTGGGTCCTAACCCGTTGAGCCACCAGGGAGGGCCTTAAACTTACTTTCTATTGAAGGTCTTAAGCACTATAGTATGTTTTGTCTTTATGCTACAGATGGCAGAGCCCATTTATAGTGTGCTGGTTTAAGGCTCTTGGGGGTGCCCCTCACCTTGCCCATTAACAGAAGAGACAGACACCTCTGCTGAAAAGACAGTGTGGTATGTTTGAGGGGAATGAAAATATAGATGACCTCTCAACAACAGAGGTTTGAGCTGGGTAGGTCTACTGGCAAAACATTTTTTTCTACCTTCTGGGTTCTGCATGGATTCAGCCAACTGGGTATGTTTGTTTGTAAAATCTGTGGATGTTGAACACACAAACACGGAGGTCAACTGAATGACTAAGTCATAATGGGATGTTTAACTGAGGGTGTAGGTACTCCAAGCCCACATGAGATTTAAGGGTCAACTGTGTTTCAATATGACTGAGATATAAGAGTGTGTGAATGAGTCAGTGGTGTGCGTGTATGTGCATGAGCATATATATGCATATTTGGGACAATGTTTATGACCAAGAGACTCGCTGAGCTACAGGCACTGACTTCTGCCATTAGCAGCTGTCTGCCTCCCTGCTTCCATTTGATGCAGTCACCCATGTGACACGACCTCTGTATGCCCCCCAAGCCCCACTTACTGCAAGGATACTTGGTGAAAGTCAGAATTACAGTGTTGTTATTTATGTTTACAGCATGCACTAAAAGTTGTGGAACACATTGAACAGCCCAATGGGAAGTTAATTGTAAGATGTAAACACAAGCCAGATTTCCATTTCACCTTCATGTCCTACTGAGTAACACAGGTTGGCGATTTGGCTCAGTGAATGAGAAAACTTCCTGGCCAAATGTCTGTGTTAAAGATTGGAGGAAGACATATTAAAATATATATATATATATATATATAAAATATCAAAACCATACTGTCAATATACATGAATAACTTTACAAAACACTATGGTTTTCTATCTTTTTTGATGCCAACAGAAAAATTCTCTGAAAATCATTGACTCAAAGTTTTACCTTGAAAAAAGAAAACACAGCAAGTCATAGTTTGAAACGCTCTGTGTGACTTCCATTTAAAATGGTTTCCAGTTAGCAGGCCCTAACGGTGCCCCCTGAGAACTTCCTGCTAAAATGCTTTTGAAGACTCAGAAATGGCAAACAAGTCCACTACTACGGAAAACCCCAAGTAACAGACAAGCCACTGTTATATTTTCACGGGGGTTTTCAATAATCATTGTCTGATGAAGTTATTTTGAGAACAGCAACCAGGTTCCTTGCCTATCTGCGAGACATCAGAAACATACTTTGTTCCTAGCCTCACTATCTGTCCAATTTTTAAAAATTTGTACATGAATCAAACAACCAGAAGGTTTGTAGCAAAAGTCAGGGCAGAGATGGAAGGTAGGATTTGCAGGTTCTGTATTAGTTACACAAAGACAGGGCTTTTGTCTTGTCTACTTGTGCTTTCCTTGACAGCTGCCATAGAACGGACACTCAGTAAGGATTTGGAGCGTGAATGTTAGTGAAAGAAGGAAGGGCTTGGGACAGAGGTAGGCACTGACAATTATCACTGCACCCTGGGGTGGGGAGAGGTCTATGTCTCGGATAGTGTGGTAGCCACGGGAGTGGAGTGTGCTCTTTGTACAGAGGGCAGAAAAACTAAACAGTGAGGACAAGAGAAGGTTCAATACACGGAAGACATAGATTCAAGGCTGATATACACATGATCCTATGATCCTAAGCTTTGGGTTCTAAATGCTGCAAAATGACTTGCTGGTTCTGACTTCAAGACTAGAATGTGATAAACTACCAGATGGGCACTGAGGAGTTGAGGGGCAACCATCAGACCTGTCATTAGCAAATTTTTGTATCTGGAAAGACTTCCCCATATTTCAACTAGCAACGACAAAGAAGCTAGCACAAAGCTTATCAAGATGTTTTATAGAATGAAGAAAAGGACTATTTGTCGGAAGACTAGAAGAAATGAACTTCTGGAATCAGCACAAAGGTTTAGAAAAGTACTAGGCATCCTCAAACCATGAAATAATAATAAGACCCTGGTTGAAAGGTCACCAGAGAAAGAATAAAATCATTGCTGGCATTTAAATGAATTCAATATTACTAGAAAGCAATTCATTAAAATATATTTTGAGCTTTAAAAAATATGCTGCACTTGGACTCTCTAATCCCACTTTTAGTAATTTATTCTAATAAAATAATGAGGTACACAAACTTTTATATGCACATACATGTATGAAACAATCATGGGATAATTGATAATAGTTTTAAATTGAGTCTAGTGTAATATCATGCTCTTTTAAGTTAATATTTTTATATATTCATGATTCATATAATAATTTTGTTATCTAGCCCTTGGAAGACTATTTTTGAGAGATAGCTAATAAGTTAGGAAGTAGAATGCTTATATTTTTAAGAAAAAAATAACAGAGTGCCTGAATTTTGTAAAAATATTGACTGTGAAAAATGTATAGGAAAATGTACTAACATGTTTAGAATAATTATCTCTGTGTAAAGGGACTTTGGGCGAATTTTTTCTGAATAACTTTTAAAGCTTTCTGATTGTATATAATACGTATGTATTAGGTTGTATTCATAAAAAATCAATACCAGTTTAAATACCAGGAATTGGTTAATGAAAAATAGAATTACGATTACTCTTTTGAACATAGATATTTTCTCCCTTCCTTGGTATTCTACTGTAGTAACTGCAGTACAAAAACAAACAGATCCACGGTGACAGTAAATTAAAATCAATAAGTGGTGGAATTATTTAGATGATCTTACCAGGGCACCCTTCAGGGACAAAGGCTACCAGCAGGCAGTTCTGCGCCTTGCCAGAGCCCTGGGTGGTCACACTTCCCATTATAAAGACAGGCTGCGAGGAGGAAAGGAAGAGGGGAAAGTGGAGGGAGAGAAAGAAAGAAGAGAGGAAGAGCTAATATTCTTCCAAGCAGTCCTCTTGTACTGAGGACAACGGCATTTGCATTAAAGCATATTTGACCTCTAATGAGCAATTCTCTATCTCAAGCAATTTTTTCAAAGGGATAGTATCCAGTACTTACTTTTAAAACCTTCAGTTAAAATCCCATATTTGGATTATGTAATTGATCTTTAGGGTGGAAGCAAAATGGTAGTTTTATTACAATTCTTGGATTTTACAGAGTAATTTTTCTTAAACTATTTCATTAAGGTTTAAAATGCATACTAACAGGTAAAAGATTATGATAGATTAAAAAATAAGACTTTTATTTTGAAAAGATGGTAATGACCTCAGGGAATTAAATGATGTCGATGAAAACATTGAAATCTATTCCAACCAATACTAACTACCTCACTTATTACCAAAATGAAATGGGGAGTCCCCACTGCCTAGTGCTTATAAAAATGACTTTTCCATACGGTTTCCAATCTACATTACCAGGACTAGAGTATAGAAAGGGAACATGAAAATATAAGAAGACTATGACTATTTCAAGTTTTATTTCTAGAATGAGAAAGATATATCAGACAAATGCAAAAGCAAATTTGAAGATTCTCTATTATATCTCTCTCTCACACACACACATGCACACACAAAAAGAAAACATAAATATTCATATCAGAATATATAAAATTAGAATGCAAAATATTACTTAAAATAACTATCATGAAAAACTTAATGTATCTCTTTAAGAATCTAACATCTAGTAAAAATACAGAGAAGCATATAGGGAATTAGAGGAACATAATCAAGAAACTCAATTTAATACATATGTATAGAGCTTTTTTTCTTAAAAATAGCAAATAAACATTTTTTCCTGTTTGTGAAAGATATACCTAAATCAGTCATTACTTGATCACAAGAAAATCTTATATTTAAAAGTAGATTATAGATTATACACTCAAAATTTGATAAATTAGAAATTAAAACATTCAAAATGTATTCATTTGACATACTCTGTCAAAAAAATCTATGAGAGAGAAATAAAAAATGAATCATGTCAAATACAATTAATGACTCAGGCAAGGATCCACAATGGATGCTACTAACACTGGATAATATTTGTTGAAAACAGTATATTTGTACATTGGACAGTGCTTATGCATCACCCTGAAGATTAAAAATTAACTACAGAGGTAAAATTATACTTTCACTATGAAAGATTGTAACTGCAAGTATCTGATCAAACAGCATCACCATAATGAGGTAACCTCGCGTACCTGCTGAGCTGAAACACACATTAGCAGACCTGCAATGTTGCCAATGAATATTCTTGCCAAAAATGTTCAACCTGAATCTCAAGCTTTGACCTAATTTTCAGTTTTATGGAAATATAGCAGTAAGAAGAATATATAAGCTGATGCTCTGAAGAAATAAGTCCAGAATGTGGCATAGTGTCCAAAATAACTGATCTGATTACTTCTGAACATCAAAATCAGAGAGAGGGAAAAAAAAAAAAAGAACTAAAGAGACTAAAATGTATTTTTACCAGATGCAGTTCATAACCTTGATTGGATCCTGAATTCAAAAACATCTAGAAAATACTTTTTTTACAATAGCTGGCAAAATCTGAATAGGTACTGATAGAGCTATTGTTTTTATTTTTTGTAAGCACGGTGATGCTATTTTGGTTATCTAAGAGAATGCGTTTACACTTTGAAAATATATGATTCGGTCTGTAGAATATATATGAAATCTGTTCTTACATTCAATGAAGACTATAGGAATGAACAAAATACTCTTGTTTTTAATATATGTGGATATGTCTATAATGTTGATTTCAGCCTTTAGCAGAATTTCTGGTCAAACCATGCCAGACCACTGGCCTGCAGAACTTGAAGGCATTGTTTTAAGCCTCTAAGTCCTGATAAATTTTTTGCACAACAGTGGAAACCTACTACAATAGCCATAGGCTAAACACTGAACCTCAACCTAACTTCAGACTTTTTTTAATAAAGATAGCAAAAGTTAGTAGTAAAGGTAAAATTAAGTTGATAGCATATGGAATACTCACTTTACTCTTAGGTTGAACCATATGAAGTTACCAATATTTGATTATTTTTGAGCTATAAAATGACAACCTCATAGTTGGACACACACATTCCCACACATGAGACACTAGAAAAGTGATTAAATAAATATTTATCATTAAAATGGCTCTAGGGACTAGACAGCTTCATAACTGACTTCTAATTAGGCTTTAAAGGAGATCATTTCTATGTTATACTATTTCAGATACAAAGAGACAGAAAAGGCTTTATTTCATGTCATGAATATAGCATGGCCTTAGTAATAATATCTAAATCTAAGAAAGACACTCCTCTTCACCTAAAAGAAACAAATACAGACTCATCTCAAGTTATTATAGATATAAAATTTTAGGGAAAAGTAATCATTCTGAGAACGTAAGGATAATTCCACCTCAAGACATCTGTTAATATGATTCATTATATCAATAAATTAAAGGAAAAGTATATGATTATCTGAACATATGCTGAAATGCTATTAAAATTCATCTGATATTTCTAATAAAAGATATGCATAAAATGAGTAAAATTGAATTATTTAATGAGTTCTCAGTACATGGATTTGCTCATGTAATCTTTACCCATTTACTCTTCAGAGGCAGAAGCTACAGGATTCCTGTTTCACTCTCTATGCTGAATATCTAGGGTAGGCTGTGCTGAGTCAGAGTATATATGTTTAATTTTTGAAGAAACTGCTGAAATGATTTACAGATTTGCATATCATTTTACATTCCCACCAGCAATGTATTTTTGTCTATAGCTTGTATTTTCATTCTCCTAACAGTGTTTCTGGCAAAGCAAAATATATTTAACAAAGTCCAATTTCTCTCTCTCTCTCTCTCTTTTTTTTTTTTTTATGGATGATGCTCTTAGTTTAATACCTAAGAATCTTTGTGTATTTCAAGCTCAACATGATTTTCTGTTATGTCTCCTTCTCAAAGTTTTATATTTCACTTTAGCATGCAAAATCCATTTTGAGTTTACTTTTATAAAAAAGTCTGATAGGCCAAGGTTCAATGTTTGGCCTACAGCTATTGTAGTAGGATTTCATTATTATGTAAAAAAATTACCAGGACCTAGAGGCTTAAAACAATGCCTTCTAGTTCTGTAGGCCAGTGATCTGGTGTGGTTTGACCAGGAATTCTGCTAAAGGCTGAAATCAACATTATAGGCTGAGCTGGGTTCTTATCTGGAGTTCTGGGGGAAAATCCACTTCCAACTTAATTGTGGTTTGCCAGCTTCAGTTCTTCATAATTGTAGCCTTGTTGCTCCACCTCTGTGCTGGCCCAGTCTGCCAACCAGGGGCACACTCTCATGATCTCTAAGCTGCCTGTATTCTTTGCCCTGGGGCCACTTCTATCTTTAAGAAGCTCCAGAGCACCCCGTGCTTCTTGTGTTTTGAATGTCTGATTTCCCCTTCTATGAACTGCCATGTAACTTAAGCACAAGAGTAAAATCCATCACATTTCTAGTTTTTAGGACTTTGCAAGGAATGTACAGCAGCGGGGAGAAGTGGCAGGAATTTTTTTTTTTTATTAATTCATTTATTTGTGCATACAGAACTGGGGTATAGGCCAGAGGCTCAGGGGCGGCGAGAGGCTTCACCAGAGACAGAGCGGGGAGCAGAACAGGCAGATCGACGAAGTACACTGCCGAGGGGAGCAGCGGGCGGGTCAGGATAGGTCTGCCACGCCATGTGTTCTCCTCCGGGGCAGGTGGGAATCGAACTCATGCGGAAGAGGCTTTAGCTTCTCAGTGCTGTGCTTTAACCCGCTGCCCAAGCAGGAAGTGTTTTTTGGAAGTCGTTTTAGGTTTCTGCCTACCACATGTATCCAATGATTCCAACATCATGTGTTGAAAATACTATCCCTTTGCTATCGAATTGCCTTTGCACCGTTGTTAAAATCAATGGCCATCTTTGTGCAAGTCTATTTCTGAACTGTCTACTGTTTAGTACCACATTTCTTTGAGATGGCAACTTTAAGGTAAGTCTTAAAAATCAAGCAGTGTACGTACTGTAACTTAATTCTTTTTGAAAAATGGTTTAGCTCTCCTAGTTCCTTTGCCTTTCTATGTAAATTTCAGTCCGTTTTTCTGAATTCACAAGATATTCACTTGGGGTTTTCATTCAAAACACATTAATCTATGAATCAAGAAATAGGGAATTGATATCTTCTTTTTTTTTTAAAAGATTTATTTATTTGTGCATACAGAACTGGGGTATAAGCCAGAGACTCAGGGGTGGTGAGAGGCTTCACCAGAGGCAGAGTGGGGAGCAGAGCAGGCAGATCGACGAATTACACTGCTGAGGGGAGCAGCGGGCGGGTCAGGAGAGGTCTGCCATGCCATGTGGTCACCTCCGGGGCAGGCGGGAATCGAATTCATGCTTCTTAGTGCAGTGCTTTAACCCGCTGTGCCACCAGGGAGGGCCGGGAATTGATATCTTAACAATATATATTTTTAGATTTATCCCTAAACAATCAAAATATTTGAATTTATTTTAAGAAGTATTTTAAAATTAACATCTGTGTCCAGCTGTTCAATATTAGGATCTGGAAGTGCACTGGATTTTTAATGCTAAATCTTGTATCCTCAATCCTAACTAAACTCTTATTGTTTCTAAAAGCTTCTTTTACTTTTGTAAATTCTTTGTATACATCAATGACGATATCTGCAAGCTGGGCAATTATCTTTCTTCCTTTTCATTATCTACAAATCTTAGTTATTTTTATTTCCTACTACTATAGTTAGGATTACTATTACAGCATAGAACAAAATTGTAATAGTGAATATCCTCATCCTATTCCAGATATTAAGAAGAAACTTCACCATTAAATATGTGTTAGTTTTGGATTTTTATATATGTCCATTACCAGTTTAAGGACATTTAATTCTATTTCTAGCTTGCTAAAAGCTTATGTTTTTAAGCCTGCAGGAAAAGTTTTTTCTGTCAAGTACTTCTTCTGCACCAACTGATACAATTATGTTGTTCT
Source organism: Condylura cristata (assembly GCF_000260355.1). Taxonomy (NCBI): domain Eukaryota; kingdom Metazoa; phylum Chordata; class Mammalia; order Eulipotyphla; family Talpidae; genus Condylura; species Condylura cristata. The sequence goes on along the minus strand of NW_004567115.1, from coordinate 5,724,444 downwards.
TTAACATGTTATACGATAGATTTCATTATTTAATATTTGAACATCAGCCTAGTTTTGAAATTTTGCCATCAATCCCCCGTACTTGCAGTGTTTAGTCATTTTATGTATTCATGCATTTGATTTGCTAATATTTTGTTGAGGATTCTTGATTTCATGAGAGACATTGGTCTATGATTTTACTTTCCTGTAATGCTGTCTGGCTTTGGGATTTGTGTTATTTTGCTCTCTTGAAACAATCTAGTCAAAAAATAGGCAGAAGAGCTAAAAAGACCTTTCCAAAGAAGAAATGCAAATGGGCAAGAGACATATGAAAAAATGTTCAACATCAATTATAATCAGGAAAATGCAAATCAAAGCCACGACATACATCTAACACCAGTGAGAATGGCACATATTACAAAAAAAAAAAAAAAAAGGAAATAACAAATGTTGGTGAGGATGTGGAGAAAGAGGAACTCTCTTACACTGCTAGTGGGAATGCAAACTGGTGCAACCATTATGCAAAGCGGTATGGAGATTCCTCAAACTACTAAAAATGGAACTACCAGGAATTCTATTCCTAGGAATCTACCCAAAGGACAATAAAACAGTAATTCAAAAGGCTACCTAAACCTCTATGTCTATTTCAGCACTGTTCCCAATAGTAAGATATGGAAACAATCCACCCAAATGCCCAAAAATCGATGACTGGATCAAGAAGCTGTGGAATATATACACAAAGGAATACTATTCAGTAATCCAAAAATATAAAAATCATGCCATTCCCAGGAATTTGGATAGAGCTAAAAGGAATTATACATAGTGAAATAAGTCAGAAGGAAAAGGAAAAACATGGTTTCCTTTTAATAATAACAAATAAAAAACAATAAACATACAACTATGAATTAGAGACACTGTAGGGGGAGGAAAAGGGAAAGGGATTAAAACAGGGGAGGGAATTTGGTCTTATACAAGGGACTGTGGTGATGGTGTACTGGTGAATTGGTGATGGGAGTTTTTCAGGAATTATACCTAAAAGGAGAAATTATGCTTTGTAAAAAAAAAAAAAATGAAGGATTATGTAAAATATATATAAAATAAAATAATTTGGAAAATGGTTGTATCTTTTAGAAGAAATTGGTTATAATTGATGTATTTTTTCCCCAAAGATTTATTTATTTATGCATACAAGAACTGCGCTACAGGCCAGAGATGTGGAATGGGGAAAAGAGAGGATTCACTGGAGAAAAAGTGGGGAGCAGAATAGGCAGATCTACTGAAATACACTGCTGAAGGGAGTAGCAGATGAGGCAGGAAATGTCTGCTGTGACATGTAGGTAGCTCCCTGGTTAGGAATGAACTTGTGCTGTGGTGGCTGTGGATAGATACACAGTGCTGTATTTAACACCTTGTGCCACCTGAAGGCCCTTATGTATCTTCTTTCAAGGAAACATTTACCAGTGAAATCATCTGAGTCTATAGTTTTGTTTGTTTTCTTTTCTTTTGAAATGTTTTAAACTATGAATTCTGTTTCCTCAGTAGATAATGTGAAAACTGAGTTCATCTCTTTCTCTTGAATGAATTTGGCAGTTTGTCAAAAATTGCCAGTTGATACAGTTCATCTATTTTGTTGAATTATGTGGGTAGGTTGTTCATGGGATTCTCTTACTGTCCCATTAATATCCTAAGGTCTGTCATAATACTTCACTTTCATATTGGTGATTTGGACTTTTTGTTTGTCAGGCTAGACATTCATCAGTTTTATGGATAGCAAAAGAAACAATTTTTGGTTATTGTTTCTCTATTATAATTGATTTATGCTCAAATCTTTTATTATCCTTCCTTTTGCTTGCTTTGGGTTTAGTTTACTCTTTCAATCTTCTAGTCCTGGAAGACGAGGTTGCTGATCTGAGAACTTCCTTGTCTTCTAATATGAGCATTTAGTGCTATGAGTTCCTTTCTGAACAAATTTTGATTGTTTTCATTTTTCCTTAGCTACAAGATATTTTCAAATTCCCTTGATATTTTATCTTTGAACTATGTTTTGTTTCTTTTCTTTTTTTTTTAGAATTGTGTTACATTTCAAACATCTTAGGATTTTCCATTTAATTTTTGTTATGTATTTCTAGTTTATATTTGCCATGACAGAGAACAAACATTGCATCATCTGAATTCTCTTAAGTCTGTAAGTTTTGTTTGATGACCTGGAATGTGCCTATTTCACTCTCTCTGTGTGCACTTGAATAGAATGTGCATTATGCTGCTCTAGGGCAGAGTGTTCTATAAATGTCAATTAAACTCAGTTGGTTAGTGGAAACATTCAGTTCTTTCATACTCTTGTTTTTGCTGTCAATTTGTGATACTGATTACATGTAGGAGGTACTGCAGTTGTCAGCTATAAGTTTATTTCTCTTTTCGGATTTGTCAGTTTTTGCTTCCTGTGTTTTAAGGCTCTTTTGTTAGAGGTAAACATTTTTTATGTAGTCATGTTTTCTTGATAACTTGACTCCACCATTATGTAGTATTGTATCATTCCTGGGAAATGTTCTTCCTCTGAAGGCCATTTTGTCTAATAAATTTGGCCACTTCAGCTTCAATTTGATTGTTGTTTACATGATTAAGCTTTTTATCCTTTTATTAGCCTATCTATATTATTATACTTACTTTCTTGTATACAGTATATTAACATATAATTGAGATTTCTTTTTTCACTTTGATAATTTAATTCTTTTAATTTTTGCTCTTATACCACTTAAATATAAGGTAATTATTAATATGTTTAGATTTAGAGCAACTACTATCTTATTCCTTCTTTTTTGCTTGTTTCTTCTGGGCTTTCTATCATTTTCTGCTCTGTCTTCTTCTGGGTTATTTGAATTTGTTTCATATTTCATGTCATTTATTGGATTTTTTACTACATTTTATTGTTTGGACTTTTTACTGGCTGATCTAGAAGTTGCAATATAAATACTTAACTTTTCATGGCCTACTTTGAACTAATATTTTACCACTTCAAGTGGAATATAGGAAACTTATTACTTTGCAGATCACTTTACTCTCTCCCTTTATCAAAGCCTCAAGAAACATGCCTAATTTTTTTCCCCAATGACCATATATAGAATAAAGATTTTATGAGGAAAAATAGTCAGTTGTATTATACAGATATTTACAGTTTCTGCTGCTCTTCTCTATTCCTGTAGTTCAAAATTCCTATCTAATATAATTTATAGTCTTTCTGAAGGAACCCTTTTAGATTTTTAGAGCAAGTTTGATGGTGAAAGAGTTCACTCTTGCTGTTGTACTGATTGGAATTTCTCATAGTCTACTTTCAAATCCACAGACTTTCACCAGTAATCCCTTATTTTGTTATGCTATGCTTTTTTTTTTTTTTTTTTTGGCTATTACTTTTTTGGTTGTTACATTTTCAGTTCTAAAGTTTCCATTTATTTATTTATTTATTTTTTGGATCTTTTATTTCTCTACTGATTTTCCCCCTATTTTTCTGTTTCTTACCATTATGATTGCTCTTTGTTCTTAGAGCATGGTTATAATGGCCGTTTTAACGTCTTGTGTGTTATTTCAACATTTGTACTATCTTCGGATTGAAGCTGTTGAGTATTGTCTTTTCCCATATGAAATAGTAACATTCTTCTGGTTTTTTGTTTGTTTGTTTTGTTTTTGTTTTTTTTTATAGGCTGAGTGATTTTGGATTTCTCCTGGCATTTTGAATATGATTACATTAAGTGACACCAAGCCTGATACGTTGAACGACATAGCATCTTTTTTAAGGAGAAATTTCATATTTTCTTTTATCAGAAATCAGTCATATTAGGCCTCAAGTCAAGTTCTTATGTTCCATTGCCTATGGTTCCTCTGTCAGCTCAGTTTCAAAGCCATTACCGTGCTATTCAGATCTGTCTTTCATTTGTGCCATAGAGAGTCCATTCTGGTGCGCTCCCCTATTGTTTGTCTTTGGAGTATTGTTTGGGGTCATTCACAGCATGCACAACTGGGGGGTATGTCCAAAAGCTTATTATTTACAACTTTATTGGATCATTTTCTTAAGCTCCTTCCATTCCAAAATATCCTTCACATTTTCTGGCTTTCCAAATCTGGGTCGTTAGCTTCCCTAACAGGATACATATTTCCAAAGGTTAAAAAAAAAAATAATATTTGCATTTGTTTCCACAAAAAAAGGTACAATAGGATTTCTCCTTCAAGACCTCAGGACCTCAGTATCTCTGTCGGAACTTTAGGCATCTGCCCAGTGTTGCTGACATTACCACCAGTGCTATCTTAGGATTCTCTCATTCACTGGGACGAGAAGGTGAAACAAAGAGCAAAATCAGAGGATTGTTCCTGATCTTACTCATGTGGTTTCTTATCTTCTTCCTTTGCCTGCCTCCTTTTCTGAGCCCCCAGACCAAAGATTTCATTTGCAGATCTTTCTGTCTCCTTTTTTTTTTTTTATAGTTATAGTCTTTGAAATGCTTTGGAGTTCCAATCAAGAGATTCCAGTGGGAAAACAAGGGAAATTCATCATAGTATCCTGAATTCATGTTTCCTTCCCCAATCTGTCTGCACCATTTACTTTTAAGCATCTTCATCCTCAGAGACTTGCTGCATGCATTCTGTCCAGAGCTTGGAGTTGCATTCAGTGGAAGAGTTATGGGAGGGGGTGATATATGCTCACTCTGTCTTACCAGAACTGAATCTCTCCCAAAGCTGTTTGAATAACAACTTCTATCTATTGCAGTTAATTAAAATCAGTTTTTTCCCTCAGACTTAATCTATTACCTGAAGTAAAGGCACATCTATTATTTAAAGTAAGGTAACTATTTTGGGTCATATTTTATGTTAACAGCTTAATAATTTCTCTTAAATAAATCAGAAGATTCACTAATAAGCTTAAAAATGGTTATTGCTATTGATATACTCAAGAACATGTTGGAGAAGATAAATAAGAATGTACCTCATATACTAAAGTGGACAGTTTTGAAGTGAAACTGTACTTTTGAAATTCAGAATATTCTGTGCATAGAAAGAAAGCATGTTCAAGCCTCCAGGTGGTTAGGATCTGCTAAAATTAAGGATGTGGTAATTCATAATACTCATAAAAACCTAGGCTATTTGAAGGTCAAATTAAGGTTCCAATATCTCTAATGGAATATGTCAAACTAGATTGATTTGAACAATAATTATTTGGATTTATGAAACAATTTTAGAAGTACTAAGGAAGGCAGAACAATTTTAAATGGGGGCTAGGAGGAATATAAAGTATGAATCTATATTCAAATGAGAAAATTAGTTTTCAGTATTTCATGACAAAAGGTATTTCTCAGACCTATATGCTGAAAAAAATGATATAAAATATATAAACAGGTACAGTGTCAATGCAAAATAATGAAACTGATAAAAAGTAATGAAATGATACAAATTAAATATGTGGAAGTATCCCAAGCAAAGATTATTATGTTCAAGAAAAAGAAGCAAGCTTTAGAAGGAATCTTTCTAAGCTGCTGGATAAATAGCAAACTTTTGCCAGCATTTTTCTTTAAGAAGCTTATGATTCTGAATCTAGAATAAGAAACTGCTCATAGAATTGATGAATCGAGTTACTACATGAAATGAACTAAGTTCTGCAGACTATTTCTTTCTATTTCATATGTAAGCCATGCTTTTGCAAACATAATTAAATACTAGCAATTTATATATGAGTATGTGTGTGCATGTATATCCCATAGACAATAAAAAGGTGTTTAGATAAGAACAGGTTCTTAGGTGGTCATTTGGGAATTGTTTCAGCAACATTTGCTGCATACTCATCGTGCATCCTAAATTCTTTGTAGATATAGTACTTAATCTTCATAACAATCCAGAGAGGTAGATATTACTGCTATTCCAATTTTCAAATAAGAAAATTAAGGCACAGGGAATGAAATTTATTGTTTAAGATCATACAGCTAATAAGAGAAGGAGACAGGAGTTGGGACTCCCCAAAATGTGTGTGCTGATTTGCTTCATTAATATACCAAATGAAACAAATTATTAAATATGTATGAGACTGTGAATGCTAGGAAGGAGACTAAACACAACAATGATATATTGAGGGAAATTAATTATACTATACTTCCATTTTATATTAAATTAATGTTTTCTCACCTCAGTAATAAAGAAGGTCTGTATGTAAACAGAAGTATTTAATTCTGCTATCATTTAAGATTTAAAAATACTACTAAGGACAGTTCTCTCTTTACCTTCCTGTGCATTGTTATGATAGTGGTTATTAAAAATTGTGTAGTTAAAGATGCTTTGATAAAGAAAATACCCTCAGAAGCATAAAAAGAAGATGGGTTAGAAACCCAAAGTAGAATTTAAATGCTTAATTAAATAATGATAGTGAATGCATCATACTCTCAAAAAGTTATTTACTCTGCAATTGATACAGGCCAGCTATACAGACATGTACAATTTTTATTTTATTTGTGGCAGAGGCAAACAGCAAGCTAACATAGCATCCCAAATGGGGCTAGGAAAGGGATTTGTGAGGGCCATAAATCTTATAACTAAGGAAGACAAACACCTCTGTCATCCCACCTTAGCTACTTTGGAACAGGATTGACTTGTTTACCTTTAACTGTGCTGGGCCAAAGAGAAAACTTGCATAAGAAAATTTCTCTTTGCTGCATGGGCAGGTCAACTCAGTCACTGAGGATGGATGAAAATTTCCCATGTTTGTTTCCTTCAGGTCTGTCTTGGTTATAAAAGCACACCTCTTTCTCCTCAGAGAATTTGTTAACCAAGTAGATTGCAGGGTCAGGGATAAGCTTACTTATTTAGGGTGACAAAAGAAAGCACTGATTGGGCCTGCAGGTTCAGGGCTCAGGCTGTCAGGGGTGGTGGCCGGCTTTGCAGAATGTGATGCGGCCCTGAATCACTTTGCCAGGCTGGTTTTGCCTGGCTTAGGAGGTAGCTTCTGCTAATATCCAGCTGACTCACAAAGAGGTTATGTGCTTATATTTCATTATTTAATATCTGGCATAGTGTAATAAAGCTGCCTCTTATTGTTCGAGATGTTAGAAGTCAAACTATGGAAACTGAAGGAGTCATGGGGAGACCACTGTCCAGTGCCATCTGGAATACAAACTCTGTACGGCTCTGGTTGCAAGGCTTTCTGCTCTAGTGCCCAGATATTTTGAAGAGATGGTTTAGTGTTCCTACTAGGGGAGCTTAGGAATGATTTGCCCGGTGGTATCATCTCTATCCTCACGTGCTTTGATAGTTTCATGTGAGATGGCCTATCTCAAACTAAAGATAGATTATACCCAAAATGAATTACCACTGCCAGAATGTTCTGCCCTGTTAGTTTTTGAGGTTTATTTGTAAATATAAGTGCTCATTTGGTAAATAATCTTGTTTGCTGATTAACGGCAGAGTTGGTCCTTGGAGATTGAGAGGTTGAGTAAAATGTAAAATGTATTCCACTGCAGGCAGAGGTCCAGATTCTAATCAAGAAAGTATTCTGCCTCCTTTTATGTGAAAATCTCCAAAATAATACTGACGGCATCTTTTCTTTTTCTCTAGAAATTTGCGAATCAAAGATCGGTGATTTATTTCAAATGCTGCCTTAAAATATTTTATTATTTTTAAAGAAAATGACTCAGTTTAGGACAAGAAATGTGAATGTTTAGGACAAGTCTTAAAAATGAAGAATTTGGGCCCTCCCTGGTGGCGCAGCGGGTTAAAGCACAGCACTAAGAATCTTAAACCACTTCCACATGAGTTCCATTCCCGCCTGCCCCGGAGGTGACCACATGGCGTGGCAGACCTCTCCTGACCAGCCCGCTGCTCCCTTCAGCAGTGTACTTCATTGATCTGCTTGTTCTGCTCCCCGCTCTGTCTCTGGTGAATCCTCTCACCTTCCGCATCTCTGGCCTGTACCCCAGTTCTATATGAATAAATAAATAAATCTTTAAAAAAAAAATGAAGAATTTGTTTCATATGTAAAGATCAGTCTGAGTTTCTCTAAGCATAAGATCATTGCTTTCTCAGTGACTCCATAAAAGTACAACTTCATATTAATATATCAAATCTTATATAAAACATTTTATTTCTATTGTGACCGTTGTATTTTCATGGCAGTTTTATAGGGCTAAAAAAATCTCAAATACATGCCTAATAGCTTAAAAGAAAAATGTGGAATTGAAAAAAATCAAGAAGGTAATGTAGAGTATGTACATAAATAATATGTCAAGTGAGGATGTTTGAATTCACAGGACATTTGCATTTCTGTCTCTTGATTTCCCCATTCGTGACATTTTATTAAAGCTCTAATTTACTTATATTCTGTTATTTTATTGAAAGAATCTGACATGTAAGCTGGTTAATGAGACTTGGCTCTGCAAACAAGCGAAGTCTAACTAAATATAGTCTAAATCATGGACAACTATCATTTACAAATGATACATGAGATTGAGGATTTTTTTGATGACATTATAAGCCATGACAGAGAAGTGGAACATATGATGATATTGTTATAACCAAATTTATGCCATGTTTGTATACGCAGTTGTACATACACTAACTTATGACCCTGTTCTTTTATATTATTCTAGAATTCTCTATTTCCCTTTCACTAATAATGCTCCTTCTCCTCTAGTTAGTCCCTGCCTCCCACCACTGTATGTGCTAAGGAACTCAAGATGCAGGTTAGGTGTGTCTGTGGGCAAATCTGGCACTATTTACTATGAGCTCCTTTTCATCTTGGGGTTAGGAAGTCTAAACCAACAGTTGGTTTCCAAGTATGATGCTGGAACCAGCAGCATCAGCATTGTCTGGAATGTGATAAAAATGCACACTCTTAGACCCTGACCCAGACACACCAGATCAGAAACTGGGGGCTTAACAACCCCTCCAGGTAATCCCAATGCTCATGTTTGAGAACCATTGGTTTTAATGTGGCTCTGTTGTCCTATCTTCTGCCTGTTTGGGGTGACCTCCTGGGTACTCACATACCTATGCACTTCAGCTTCCCCACTCTGATTTCTACATGGGTGGTCTGTCTGCCTAGATTTCAGATCAACATGCTACTTCCCAGCTGACATTTCTACGTTGTGTGCCAGACTGGCTTTCTACCAGCTCCTTTTTTTTTTTTTTTAAGATTTATTTATTTATGCATACAAGAATTGGGGTACAAGCTAGAGGTGCAGGGACAGTGAGAGGATTCATCATAGATAGACTGGGAAACAAAACAGGAAGACCTACTGAAATATACTGCTGAGGGTAGCAGCAGGTGGGTTAGGAGAGGTCTGCTGCAGCATGTTGAGTTAGAGATTGAACTCCTGCTGCAGTGGCTGCGGATAGCTTCATAGTGTTACGCTTTAAGCCTTCATACCACCATGGAGGCTGTCAGCTCCTTTCCCTAAATACTATACCACACCTTCCTGCCCTTACCACTCTTCTTTTCTGCCTGCTGGCCAAGGCTGTCGCTGAATTTTTTTGTGCCATTTGGTGTCAACTCCCATAAGGGACAACCCCATGCTGTGCCTCCCAGCAGGCCAAATAACACTGTCCTCAACTGACCTTCAGGCCTCTCCCCCCTGGATGCTAGGGTTGACATAACTACCTTCCCTTTTTAGGCCCTGTCCAATAAACTGGATAGTTGCTTCAATCTGTCTGAAGCTCCACTATTATACACTTTTCTCTCTGGTGATTCAAAAATCAGGATACTGCCTAACTATGACATTTATTTGAAGCCAAGGATTGCCTTTGGAAAGCACTGTTCGAGAGTTAAGTAAACATTTTAGGATAAACTAGGTTTTGATTTGGGGTCAGCCTCTGTAGGGGAAAGAAAAGTAATGGTAGAAAGTGAGTTGAATTACTCTAAGAAAATGCTCATGTGACTAATTTAGGTTCTGTTATTCAATTTACCTGAGAGGGTATTCAATTCTTTTTCCTTTGTGGACTGGTATATTGCAACTTTGACTTTCCAAGCCCAGTTTTTCTTCCTGCATGGATCTACCTATTGAATTTTATTTTCCATCAACCTGAACACTCTACTATCTTACTGATAGTTCACAGGGGACCTAATGCTGTAGTTTAGTGCAATGTGTACTCATCCATGGGAGCCTATTGGTAACCACCACTGTGCAAGAAATTGCAGGACATATTTATATGCCTAGAAAAACAATTCAAGAATCATTTCAAAACTCTCTTCATTCAACTTTGGTCAAAGCCCCTTATGTGTTAAGCAATATTTACATTACCCCAGGAGGCCTTTCTCCCCCTGATTTTAGTTTAAAGCAGTCACTTGACCTAGTTTAGACATTCTTCTTGCATAAAAGGTGTGAGTCCTGCTTCTGTTTTCTCTTTATCAAGTGGATAGAAAATTATCAGTAAATGCTTAACAAAACAATTTACACTTCTGGTTATATTCACTCAATTTTCAGGTAGCAATTATTTATTCTATCCTCTCTGTGCAGGTACTAGGTTGTGCTGGAGCAACAAAGTCCTTGTCTGAAATAATCTTGGAAGTTCTTTTCCAGTCAGCTGGATCTTTTCTGGTCAGTTGTGGTGGGTATGGATTTTTCTTACAGAGGATGGGAGGGGACGAGGACAGGTTTGCATGATCATTAAGGTGTATAGCATTGAGAAATAAAATGTGATTTACCTAGAGCATTTTTGAATACTGGGGCATATAAAAGTGTGATACATGTCAAATAAACAAAGACAACAACACTTTGTAATAGATTTACACATTTTCATTATTGGCACAGACTATTCATTTTTGTCAAATCATCTAATCATCTATTTTAGATTTATAGCAATCATCTTCAAACACTGGTTATGTGGGGACCTTGACTGAAGGCTTGACTCACATTTCCTTTGAGAAATTGTCTCTTGTGTATATACCATCATCTGGCTGAAAAAACAACTGGCCAATCAAGTGTGTTATAGTATTTTCTGTGTCCCCAATCATACCCTAAGTGCTGTGAGGGATTGAAAACTAAACAAATTCATATTCTCATTAGTATTATAGTTTTTTTTTTTTGTATAAATTCTATTGAATTGTGGGCCTCTTGAGGACATGATTTGATTTAACCACTCTGTAAACTCTATAGTACTGAATGGGTATTATTAAATGAAAGAATTCATACATAAGCTCATTTCTAGGAACAGACAGTAAATAGACATCACCCTGAAAGTTCTAGAATTCTAGGAAAATTCATTTTATTTGTAACAAGTCACATTGTTTTACCTCATGAATGAGAGTCCACTTTACCCCAAGAAGAGCTTATGCACAGACTTACTATTGTGCACTCGACCCGGTCAGCAACATCAAAAATGCAACAGCACAAATTGTGTCTATAATGATTTCTTATGTTAAGCGGCACCACTCACCTGATCTGCAGCCAGGTCAGCATGGGCGTGGTCCCTCCTCCAAATACCCAGACTGTGAAGAACACAAGGAGAAGCGTGGTGGTAAACATCATTTGTTTGGGCTGAGATTCCGTGTTCCGAATGGCCAGGGCAAATGCTATTGCTCCTCGCAAGCCTTATAGGGGAAATAAAAAGGTAAAATTTCATGAGTCTCTTTCTCATTTTTTGGAATTCATCTTTAAAACTTGCTGACAAATAAAATTACTTTTTTAAATTAATATTTTTTTTTTTGCTGGATTCACATGCAGTTGGAAGAAATGAGACATTCCACCTAATGATAATATTTTACAAGAGTATAGTAGAATCACACAACCAGAATTTTGACATTAAATTTTTGTTGCCACTTAGCTCCCTCATATTGCCTTCATTTTTCTATTAGAATTATCTGAGAAGTATATGTCTCAAGATATGTGTGTATGTAGGTAGGTAGATAGGCAGATGTGTGCAAGTAGGTAGGTAGGTAGATGTATGTAAGTAGATAGGTAGCTGAGATAACATTGTTGCTTGTGCTTTAGGGGTTCCCATACCCCGGAACAGCTATAGTACTACACAACAGTCTGTTGTGTTTCCTTCCCACTGTGTTCTTGCCCCGCCCTCTCTGGTAGCTTCCTTTCTACCTTCAGATTGCTAGTAATTAGTTTGGCTTTTTCTGATCCTTGTCTTATTTTTTTCTTTATATTGCACATATAAGTGATACCATCTGGTATTTGTCTTTCTCCTTCTGGCTTATTTAGCTTAGTATAATCCCTTCCAGCTCCATCCATTTTGCCACAGTGAGAGTTTATCTTTCTTAAATGCTGGGTAATATTCCAATATACATATATCGCATCTTTTTGATCCATTCATATAGTTTTGGGTACCTAAGTAGTTTTCATAGATTGGCTATTGTAAATACTCCTATGGAATGAAGTATATATTTTCTTTTGAAGTGGTTTATTTATTTACTTATTTTTTTGTATTTTTTGGGTAGAGACCTGCTGGAATTCCTATGAAATGGAATTACATATAAAAGATCCACTTTTAATCTTTTGAGACCCTCCCTCGAACTGATTTCAAAATGGCCCAGAACAGTCTACATTCCCACCGACAGTATAAGAGCATTACTTCCCCCACCCCACATCCTCACAAATACTTGTTTTTGTTCTTTTTGCTATATCTCCAACAGCAAGGAGACAAATGAGAAAATATAAACAATTGGGGCTATATCACTCTAAAAAGTTTCTGTATAGCAAAAGGAGTTATTACTAAAACAAAAAGAAGCCTTGCTGAATGGGAGAAAATATGTGAACACCATACAAAAACACCCCCTCAAAAATTAAGTAGAGGCCCTCCCTGGTGGCGCAGCGGGTTAAAGCACAGCACTGAGAATCTGAAGCCGCTTCCGCATGAGTTCGATTCCTTCTGCCCCGGAGGTGACCACATGGCGTGGCAGACCTCTCCTGACCCGCCC
>NW_004567115.1:5684877-5709898 GCF_000260355.1 Condylura cristata | reverse complement strand
TCTATTCCTGGATTCTCTATTATGTTTCATTGACCTAAGTCTCTATTTCTCTTCTAATGACACACCATCTTGATGACTATAAACGCATAATAAACCTTAATATTATATAGAATGACTATTTCCATCTTATGTTTTGTTTTCAAAATTGTTTGACTTTTCTAGGCTCTCTGGCTTCTTAAAACATTTTATAACAACTTAGCCTGTATTTATTAAAAAATCTTTCTGAGCATTTAAAAAAAAATCAAGTACATGAGCTGACAGGAAAGCCAAACTTTTAAACCATTTGAATGTAATAAATAATTAAAGAACATTTAAAAATTAAAACCCCTCCCTGGTGGCGCAGTGGGTTAAAGCACAGAACTAAGAAGCTAAAGCCACTTTAGCATGAGTTTGATCCCCATCCCCGGTGGTGTTCCACATGACTTGGCAGACCTCTTCTGACCTGCAGGCTGCTCCCCTCAGCAGTGTGCTTCGTTGATCTGTCTGTTCTGCTCCCCACTCTGTCTTTGGTGAATCCTGTCATGGCTTCTGCACCTCTGGCCTGTACCCTGGTTCTGTATGCATAAATAAATAATTCTTAAAAAAAATTAAACCTGTCTAGTAAAACATGCTCTTTTTTTTGTTTTATTTTTCTTTAGTAAAAATGTGCTAATTGAATTTTTATGAATCCATATTAAATATATTTGCAAGAAAAAATATATTCGCATGAAGAGGTATTAAAGATTAAACACTGACATTTCAAATCAAAACATGATGACATTAATAAAAAGAGATGTAGACTTTGAAGATGAGAAAGAAAACACAAGCAGTAAAGTAAAAAATAGTTAAAATGAAGGTCTCTCTTGGATAACAGAAGACTTGCAAAACATTTACAAGTCCTGCTATAGCATATAATGAGACAAACATTTATAATGATAGCGTTATGTAAGTCAAAGAGGTAGCAATTTGGTAATTTTTATAAGTGATTAAATCACATACATAAAATCGCAATGTTCTATTTTTATAATCTGCATCATCTAGGCTTCTAAATATCCAAGTCTTTACAATGTATTAAAGGAACTCTTGATCCAGAGTAAAATGAGGAAAACTGCTATCCTGATTTTTATCCCTAAGTTCCAACTTAGAATATTTTACTCCTTTCATACCTCGACGCTGAGAATATACAAGGGACAAAAAGCATAACACAAGATCCAGAAGATTAGACTAGAGAGACTTAATGTATTTTGCCTGAAACAAGGAAACCTCAGAGAGAGAGGAACATACACTCTGATTATAAAATACCTTCAAGGAACAAAATGTAATGTAGGAAGGAAATTATTCTAAATCTCCATGTAGACAAGGAAATGGCCTGGAGATAAGGAAGATAGCATTTGAAGTAAATATTAATAAAAAAAAATTCTTTTACATAAGCAATTCTTAACACTTGAGATGATGACTCAAAACCAAGAGCCCACCCTCTCTTCTTACCCCACCCCCACACATATCAGAGATGTTCATGCATATAGGTGAGGACAGGAAAGTAGAGATATTAATAACCTTTAATACTGAGGAATACTTTAAAAAATGTTCTCTCTAGGAAATACAAATGATGTCATTAGGGAATAAAAGCTTAAGGAAACAGTCTAACAACAGACTTCTGCATCGGAGAGAAAATTTATAGGTCAAGGTAAAGCTCCTTGGCAGTGTTTAATCACAGTACAAAGCTGGGGATGGAAGGTGATCTTTTTATTTTCTTTCCTCAAGCTTACATTGTTAGATAGAAAATGGAATAAATGTGAAAAATTGGATATATCACAGATTTAAAACTCTTTCATGTTAGATGTGAACGGTAAGGAAGTAAATGCAACCTTTATCTTCTTAAATATGCTTAATGATATATTGTTATTATGTTAAACAAGCATAATTTGGCTCTTTAAGCTAAATTATCTATGTATGAGCATTTCTTGGCTTAAAAATATACTCAAAACAGACCCACTATTCAGACTTGTGTGTGTGTATACATACAGATGTATATATGTATATATGTACTTTCTGGAGATGAGTTTGGAGGGCAAGGTCCTTGGGTTCACTTTGGGAAAGGTTTCCCCAGAGCTCCACTTTCAGCAGCATATGGTGAGTTTCTTCACAAGACAAAGAAATTAGTTATATTTAAAGAGCAGTTTTATTAGGGAAAGAGGACAGAAGAAAAAGGGACACTTGCATAGACACGAGTGGACAGAAGGTGCTGCCATAAAAGGGAGATGGTGGCAGGAGGACGGTCTTAGGGGAACAGTCTCTGCTGAGGGAGGTCAGTGAAGAGAAGCCCCTGCAGAGAAGCCACGGGCAGGCAGGAGGCTGTTGCCCTGTGCAGGGACAGAGTGGATGGAAAGAAACACCTGTACAGGCACAGGTGGGCAGAGGACTGCCCCAATAGAGTCCTTTTCAGAAGGGACGCACTCCTTTGTGGAGTAGCCTGTTTGCTGTAGATTTTGGGTAACTATGTGTAATCATAAAGTGACCTGAGATTTCACAAGAGGCCCAATCTCTGTATCATTACCTTCAGGTTTGTGCTTCTGACATTCTCGACAGCAGTCTGATACAGGAGTCTGATACTTGTTGGGGTGCCTTGTGATAGGGCACTAAGGGTCTTTATTTCTATGACTGAGTTAATGGTCATGCTAGTCCCTTCTGCCCCCACCTCCTAGTGTGAGTCATGTTTTAACCTTGTGATGTCTCTTTCAGGTTTTCTATTCTTTCCTCTATCATTTCATATATATTTTCTACATATAAGACTTTATATATTTAGGGTCCTCCCTGGTAGTGTGGCACTGCAAGCTAGCAGCAGCCACTTTAGTGCCAGTTCGATCCCTGGCCCCAGAGCTGACCCACATGGTGTGGCACACTTCTGACCCACCTGCTGCTCCCCTCAACAGTGTACTTCATCAATCTGACTGTTGGGCTCCCCACACTGTTTCTGGTGAATCCTCTTACCCTCTATACCTCTGGCCTGTACCCCAGTTCTGTATGCATAAATAAATAAATCTTTTAAAAAATTAGAGTTAATTAAAATATACATATATATATAGAGAGAGAGAGAGGGGGGAGAGAGAGAGAGAGAGAGAGACGATTGTATGGTAGCAAAAATCTGCCATTCCAAAATATATCTTTGGCAAAGGCTGCTTTCTTGGGAGGGGCTCTGAAGACTTTGTGGAGGTAGTTTTATAAAAAGACATTTACACTGTGAGGTGTCTACTTCATTGTACTGGGAACACATAGTCTGCCTTATGCATTTTCAGTGCTGCTGGTGTAACATAAATATCTTTGATTACTGTGCTTTTCTTGGCTAAATACTTATATGACTTTCCTATTTGTGTCCGGCCTTCTACTTCCCTTGTCTTAGCTAACCTATTTAAGAAGGTGCCTAAGCTACTTAAGATGGTTTCTGAAGCTAAGTGGTGACTGACTAGGACATGCTGGGTCTCTCCCATGTGTTCAGCAGGTAGACCTATTATTATTATTAGACTTCTTTCTGATTTTTTCTCTTCTCACTCCATCAGATACTTGTTTAATTATTTCTCTTTTGTAGAATAACATAGAGGGGTACAGAATGATTTCCTCTGGGTCCTGACACAAAGCATATTCTTTACTTCTCTAACATACCCTTACTACAGTTTGCCTTTTTAAGTCATGTTTTAGGATCATGAGCCCAAAATAGAGGAGCTCAAACTTCCTCACCACTAAGTCTTGTGTAAGGTTTAGCACATAGTGAGTAATCAATAAATGTTTAAGGATTTTCTTTCTTTCTTTCTTTTCTTCTTCTTCTTCTTTTTTTTTTTTTTACTATTTCATTGAGTCTTTAATAAAAAATGTCATAGGGGTACTTATCTTCCTGTGATTTAAATGTAGCTGTATCTGATCTTCACCCATTCAAAACACATATGCCAATTTATAACAAGTTAAGTTTTACTTTTGCTCTTTAAAGATAAACAGGAAACTGCACTTTTCTGCAGCAGGAGTCCTCGCTAGAAAGCTTTCCATGGTTCAACAGTCTTCTATTGTTATGAATAGAACATCAAAACAATTAACATAAGAATCCCTTAGAGGCCAATTTTAAATGAAACCACATTTAATTGCAGGTAATTCTTTTATTCCCCAAGATGATGCTAACTTTCAAGCTAATTATGAGAAATATGTCAAATTTATGCAAAGTAAACCCATTTAAAAGGAAATGGTATAGCCTATAAACCAACATAACCAGAATTATTTCCATTATTTGGTCAAAACAAAGAGGAAAAGATAGTTAAATCTAAACGGTAATCTAAAATTCTCACAAAAAGAAAAACAAGTTTTGGAAATACAAGTTTTGGGCTACTAAGCAAAATGGTATGTGTTTTTGGGAACTAGTATTTTGCCTAAGAACATCTTGTCACTATAAATTTTTCAGTTCTAGTAGTTTGTTGTTAGTCTCAATAATAAAAGTATATTTCTTAAATCCATTAAGAAGAAGAAGATAAGTGTTCAGAAGATAAGTTTCGGGTATAGAGCCTACTCAGAGAAGGAACCAGTATGTATTGCTATGGGCTGAGTTGTTTGTTACCACATTCATATGTTGAAGCTCCACCCTGATTTTGATGAAATTTAGAGTTTGAAAGATTATTAGGTCTAGGTAATGCTATGTGGGTGGACCCACCGCCCCCATGATGAAATTAGTACTGTTATAAAAAGAACATCAGAAGTTTGCTCTTATACAGGGAGAAGCTGGTTTTCTGCAAGTCAGAGAGACAAAGCCCTCATCGGAACGTAGTTATACTCATAATCTGGTCTGAGACTATGTAAAAGGCATAGAACTATGTAAAAGGCATTTATGTTGTTCAAGCTACAGTCTTTGTACTTGGTTATATCTGCTCTAGCATACTAAATGTGCTAATGTAACAGGGTGGTCCCCAGGAAAAGGGGAGGTTCCAGGTTCCCTACCCCACCTAAAGGAGGGTGGAGCTGAACACGGAAGAGAAGAATCTGGAGAGGAGACTGAAGGGGATGGAATAGGAAGGAGGCCAGAAGAAGACCTGAGGAAGCCACATGAAACAGAGAGACCTATGAAGAAGCGGCTTCTGTTTCTTGGTCCTGGACTGGGTGAAACAGTGTGGGTGAGAGACCTGTGGGGAGGTAACAGTGGCAGCTTTTATCTTGATTTTGATTTTTGTTCTTTTTCTCCCAGACTTGTCTGGCCACTTCTGATTCTTTTCTATGGGTCCTGGCCAGAAGGTGCTTTAGTCTTGTGGCGGGCTTTCAGGCCTTGCTTTGGGCCAGTCCCTTTTGGGTGGACTTTTATCCATGAGAGGCTGGGTGACTTTGGGTGTTTAATTTAGAAACTCTACTTTTGTCTTTTCTGTATTGCACACTCATTGTATTAAAGTTCATTTCCACTAAAGGTCTTACATGTTTTGTATTGATGTGGTAGATGGCAGAACCTATTTAAAGCAAGCAGGTTTGGGGGTTCTGGGGTGTCCCTCTCCCTACCCTGTAAGACAAAGTATTGAAAAAGTAATGAATAACCTTTGTTTGACAATTGTCTTGGCTCCTAATGTTCAATGAATAACTTTAGAATCAAAATGAATGAGTGGTGCATAGGC
This sequence comes from Condylura cristata, assembly GCF_000260355.1. Classification (NCBI taxonomy): domain Eukaryota; kingdom Metazoa; phylum Chordata; class Mammalia; order Eulipotyphla; family Talpidae; genus Condylura; species Condylura cristata. Next base: position 5,704,286 of record NW_004567115.1, on the reverse strand, counting down.
AAGTTTCCTTATCTTAAGTTCTAGATTAGCTTCACTTTGTCAACTTAGCAAACTCATTTTTCTCAGCTCTTCCTCCCCATGATTTTGGCCAGCTATGTGTGTACTGTAGCACATGGCCATGGCTCTGGTCAGATGGTCCCTTTTCTTTTCTTTTAAAAAGATTTATTTATTCATGCATACAGAACTGGGGTACAAGCCAGAGGCACAGGTGCAGTGAGAAGATTCACCAGCAACAGAGTGGGGAGCAGAATAGGCAGATGGACAAGGTACACTGCAGAAGGGAGTAGCGGGTGGGTCAGGAGAGGTCTTCTGGGCCACGTGGGTCACCTCCAGGCTGGGGATCCAACTTGCACTAATGCAGCTGTGGTCAGCCTGCGGTGCTTCATAATAACCCATTGGACCACCAGGGAGGGCTGGCTTTAGCTTCTTAGTGCTGCACCACCAGGTAGGGTCCCAGCTGGTCTCTTTTCTAAAACGATTTCCATGGCTTTTGAGGTGGTCTTCACATTGAAAAGGCATCCTTTTTAATCCCTTAGATTCTGAATTCAGTTAGCATTTTCCTAACCTGCTACAAGTACAGGCAGAAGCTATACCTATACATTTCTTGTTTTTTTTTTTTGCACATTTTGGAGTCCAAAGGAAATCATACCATCTCTCTCTGTGTTATTCTTGGGTGGCAAATAATCAAACAGGTATGACATATTGATAAAGGAAAAAATAAAAAAGAAGTTTAATAATAGCATGACTACCTGCTGGATATATGGGAAAGACCCAGTCTGACTGACTCACTTATCGCATGGCTTTAGACACCATCTCAAGTAACTTAACTAAGACAGAGGATGTGGAGAGCGGGCAGTGGCGGGGCGGAGAGGGGGTAGAAATAGGAAAGTCAGGTAGGTAATTTACCTAGAAAGGCACAGTAAACAATCATACTTAATTTATGCCTTTACCATTGGAAAGAGATGAGAGAGAGAGCAGGCATTCCCAGTACAATGTGGTGAACACCTCACCGTGTTTGCATGAAAGTGTAATTTTCAGAGGCTACTCCACCCACCCTTCAGAATCCTTCCCATGAAATGAAACTTTGCCAAAGATGTATGCTGTGGTGGCATACTTTGCTCCCCTAATCTTTTTCTTTCTTTCTTTCTTTTTTTTAAGATATATTTATTTATGCACACAGAACTAAGGTACAGGTCAGAGATGCAGGGGTGATGAGAGGCTTCACCAGAGTCAGAGTGGGGAGCAGGATAGGTATATCAATGAAGTACGCTGCTGAGGTGAGCAGTGAACGAGACAGGAGAGATCTGCTGTGCCATGTGGATCACCTCTCTGGGGCAGGGGATCGAACTCGCACTGAGGCAGCTGCTGCTAGCTTGAAGTGCTGTGTCCTGACCCTTTACATCACCAGGGAGGGCCTCTCCTAATCTTGTATGTATGGTCTGATGCAAAAAGTATAAGTCTGCTAAATATTATGACCATTATAAATAGATGTGACACATTTAAGACAATAAACTGTTGTTGTTGTTGGTGGTGGTGGAATTTCTTTGCTTGCAAGTTTTTCTGAATAATTTTCTCCCATTCAAATTTTCTTTAGATCTTTTACCTAAAACCCTCATGCAGACTTCACCTAATTCCACCTGAGCAAAGTTTGTCTAAGTCACAGCGGTCTGTATAAAGTCTTGTCTGAGTCTGGGTTGGACTTACTTATAAATAATCTGTCCTAGTTATATGTCCCGGTCAGATCACTTGTGACATTACCTTGTGATGATCTGAATCTTTGTTTATCTACAACATCTGTGGCAAAGTCAAGCACATGCTAAAGGCTCAATAAATACTTACTGAGCAAACCAATGAATGGGTTACTGTTTTGGTTCTTCATGATTCTAGATTACATAAAGTGACTGATACTGCCTCACTTAATAGAATTGTTGAATAATTGCTTTTGCAATTTCAGTATTTGTTCCTTAGTATTTATTGAGATGCTTTAACCTTATGTTGAAAGTCAAGAGAACTGGGATATATTCTCAGACCTATCACTGACACTCTGTGTGATTGTAAGATCTGCATTGTCACATCTCTCAATGTTGGTTTTAAGACTCAGCTTACACATCAGCCTCAGTTGTACATTTAAAAAACGTATGCACCCCATGGTGATTACAATTGAGATTAAAAAAAATGTACAAAATGATGTAAAAATAAACTGTTACATTATTAAAAAAGAAAACACAGGCACACACACAAAGTATGCACTCACTCAAAATAGAATCCTGACTCTAATAGTTTGTATTCAACAAAGAACAAATATTTAAAACCGGAGGCTCAGGCCCTCCCTGGTGGCACAGTGGGTTAGGACTCAGCACTGCAAGCTGACCACAGCTGCTTCAGTGTGAGTTCAGGTGACCCACATGGCACGGCAGACCTCCCCTGGCCTGCCCGCTGCTCCCCTCAGCAGTGTACTTCGTCATTCTGCCTATTCTGCTCTCTACTCTGTCTCTGGTGAATCCTCTCACTGCCCCCTGCACCACTGGCTTGTATCCCAGCTCTGTATGCATAATCAAAAAAAATTCAAAGAAAAATTATTAAAAAAAACAAAAAACCCTGAGGCTTATTGGTCCAAGATCCATCAGCTTACATGCTGACCATGTGACCTGCCTCTGACTGACACTGTTGTCTTTTGGACTCAGAGTCCTGTCCTTTCCTCTTTCTAGACCCTCCATGTACTAGAGAACAGTATTTTCTCCCACCACCTAGCTTTATGAAGCCATGATTTGATGCAGCAACCATAAGTAGCTTCCTGACACAGCTATGCAATGTCTATCGACTGACCAATTCTGGGTAGATGGGGAAAAGCTCTGAAAAATCAGAATTTCCACTGCTAATATATGTTATGACCTCCCTTTTTTGTATAATCATAATATCAAAAATATTTTGGCAACATCAGTTTGTAACTGGATTGCCTTAGTTCTAAATTGGCTACCTGGCCTGGGCAAAGTATAAGCTGAGCTGATCCTGGGGAGGAAATTCCTTTGACTGAAGACAAAAGGCAAGATCCTGGAGAGATAAGACCCCAGAGCATCAAGACTCCTGGAAAGCTTCCTTGGTCTTTTGACAAAAGGCGAATCTTAGATAATTCCCAGGGCATAAAGACCCATGGACAATTTCCTAACATTATCAACACAGGTTTTACTTAATGCATAACTATGTGACTTCCTCTTAATTTACTCTTTTCCTAAAACAAACAATAGCTACTCTCTACTAACCTTAAGTTAGCCAGTAGCTTTTCTTTAGACTATCACTGACGACTCTGCTAACACAATTTATTTCTTCCCTAGGACTCCTAAATCCTTTGCTAACAGCTCATCCTATCCCAGACCCTGATCCTTTGAAGTCATAGTTAAACATCCGTATATATGAAAGCCATCACAAAGCTGTATAGTATATAGTATGCCATAAAGTAGGAGGAGGATGCATTGTTCACCTCTTCCTTTAAAACTTTTATGCTGATTTCTTATTAACTTATCTGATGCATTATAGTGACTAAATCTTGCTAAACAGTATAAATAAAGACCTGCAAAAGGATAGGCAGGAAGACTTGCACCCAACTCCGATTCCCATGTCTTCCTCACTCCCCTTCCCCCTTTTTCTCTTTTTCACCCTTTTTTTAGGCATCTCCCCTCGCCTACTCCTTCCCACCTTAGGGTCCTGCCTCCAGACACCTCGATAGTAGGAGCTGGTCTCCAACAGCTTCCCATGTTCCACGGCAATTTCAATTAGACTCTCTCACCTTCCCCAGTAACCTTCTCTTCTCCACTGAGAATGCTGCATACCCACAAGATGATTTTCTGTGTTCCCTAAAACAGTTGTTATCTTTGTCGCTGTGCTATGACACCACTGTTAACTCCTTGCTTCACTTTTTACCTCTCTCCCACTTGTGTAAAAATTTCCAAGAATACTCTAGTCCACATTGTTCTTTCTTTGTTAGATATCCTATAAAACATATTATTCATGTCACTTGTGTTATTAAATAATAGTCTGAGGTGAATCAGTAGCTTAATACAGTCTGCTCTTTACCCTCAATTATTTATCTTTTAAAAGACTGGCTTTACACCTTCCTTATTTCTCCTTAGTACCCAAAGCATGATACTTAGTGAATACTTTAAAGTAAGTGAGTGCAGTGATTTCAGGCCCTTTAGATATGAGTTGGTGGTTATTCATTCATCCAGGGCCCAGGGGGTGACAGTAAAAAGGAGTTGTTATCTGCCTCAAAGGAGTTTCCAGATTAGCTGGAAATTACATACACACATGTCCATTATGTGTATGCATTATGTTGTCTGCTTTGAAAAGGTCATAGATTTAGAAGATAGAGGATAGATATGTGTGAGAGACTGGGAGGGTTTAGAGTACTGAAGAAAGCTACTGTTTCTTAAGTAGATGACTTGAGTTGATAATGAGTTAAGTAGATCACTTAAGTTAGGTGACTTGAGGAACAATTAACATGATGCGGGAGAACATGTGGGCAACTGAAGATAAGCATCCCAAGGTTCTGGAACAAACTGCATGATCTCTGACACAAGGGTGTGCCTGGAATGTTCCTACAGCAGCAGATGGGTTAGTGAGGTTGGGGTGGCTGAAGTAGAATGTGGGAGGAGGTGAGTAAATGGAGATAATGTCAATGAGGTAACAGAGTCAGATGTGGGGCTCTTAAGTAGCAAAACTTTTGACTTTTATTTTGAGATGGAAAATTTTTGGAAGGCTTTTGGTAGGGCAATGGTATGATCTATGCTATGCTTAAAATGGTCATTCTGCCTCTCATGTAAAAAACAGATTTGCTGGTGGAGGTATGGGGGCAGGAGGGAGGCTGCCGTGTTCGTCCAGGCAGGAAGTGAAAGTGGGTCGGGAGGTGGGGGTAGCATGGTAAGTACTAGTGAAATGTCAAAGAGTGGCTCTTCTTGGTGGCATACCAGGTTAGGGCGCAGCACTGCAAGCTAGCCACAGCCACCTCAGCATGAGTTCGGTTCCCACCAGCCCTGGAGGTGACCCACATGGCGTGGCAGACCTCTCCTGATCCACCCACTGCTCCCCGCAGCAGTGTTACTTCATCGATCTGCCTGTTCTGCTCCCCACTCTGTCTCTGGTGAATCCTCTCACCGCCCCTGCAACTCTGACCTGTATCCCAGTTCTGTATGCATAAACAAACAAATAAATAAATCTTAAGAAATGTCAGAGGGTCAAAGGGTGAGCACATTTACAAATGGTTAGATGGAGAGTGTAAGAAGAAAGAACACAAGAATTTATTATCTGAGCAACTGGCATATTGGGAAAAATTGTGGGAGGAGTATGTTTGAGAATATGGTGATTTAGAGGGTTATGTTCCGATCATGTTGAATACAAAACCCTATTAGTCGCCAAATGGACAGAATTAGTGGGTGATTGGGTCTAAGAATCTATTTGGAGGAGAGAGGAGGGTCTTTTGTAGGAGAACATAGGAAAATAGGGAAGCTTAGAGTTTAAAATGTGCAGGGAGATAATATTTATTTTAAATCAAGATTGTCCTTGCTTCCCACTTCCAAAACTCCTCCCTTGGCTGCTCCCCGACAGCTCAGTCTTCAGAAAGGCTGTCTTGCCCAGGCCAGCCAAATGCTCCTCCCTCACCATCACTCAGGTCTTTTTGTGCATCTTTCATTGCACTTACCACCATCTGAAGTTATCACTTTTATTTTATTTTTTAATTTTTTAAAAGTTATTTATTTATTCATACAGAACTGGGGTACAGGCCAGAGGTATGGAGGGTGAGAGGGTTCACCAGAGATAGATTGGGGAGCAGAACAGGAAGATTGACTAAGTACATTGCTGAGGGGAGCAGCGGGCAGGTCAGGAGAGGTCTGCTGCGCCATGTGGTCACCTCCAGGGCAGGCAGGGATCGAACTCATACAGAAGGGGTTTAAGTGCTTCTTAGTGCTGTGCTTTAACCCGCTGCACCACCAGGGAGGGTCCCACTTTTATTTTTTTAATACCCGTCTCCCTCCCTGAGAAAGGAAGCCTGGTAAAAGACAACCCAGTGCCAGAATGGTGCCATCATCAGCTGTGGGTGCACCCTCAGAATTTGATGAATGCAGGAATGAATGGGTGAAGGAAATATCATATTTTTCACTTGAAATGCAAGGGGAGCCCCACCCCCCAAAATAATTATTAGTACATGAAAAAAATTGTAAAATTGTCTCTGAGAAATGGACCCATTCTTTAAAAGAAATGTTCCCTGGATGAATAAGTTTGCTGCCTTTCTTTCCATTTAGGGTAAAACACATTGTGATTCCTCTTCTCTTTTCACTGTAAGTACTGTGAGGGGGTTGATTTCAAAGATTTAACACATTCTTATCATCAATCTGATAAATCAAACTCTAGTTTGGATTGAAAATTGAATTATGTACTGCTTTTACCCTTGCTGAAGTCTCATGACCTTGCAAAGGATAACTACTTTCAGCGAAAATGCCAGTCTGGTTTCAAAATACATTTTCCAGGACAGTACAACCTTGCTACACAGTTCCATTTTCAGTTCAACATTATTTTATCACACAGAAGCGAAGCCAACAGATTGTTTCAGTGGAAAGGCCTTCTGTATTCAAAAATAAATTGAGTTTTTCTGGAAACCAAGTCTGTGTGAGGCAAGCAGAACTTTCTCTCCTTCATCTCACTTCCTGAACTTGCACCACTTAAACTTAAGGCCACTGAAAGGAATGCAACATAACTTCAGTATATTTTTGCATAAAATGAAGTTTGTTTTTGGATGCCTTGGGCAGCCAGGAAAGGTAATTGGAAATAGGATTAGCTCAGTCACAGCTCTGAGTCAACTTGCATTGATGCCTCAGGCCTTGGAAGTTTACTTTTATGTAGGTAAGGTGGATATGGTAGTAAACTAGAATAATCCATAGCACCAGCTGAAATTTTCAGCAGAGGGTTTCAGGAGAAAGGCTGTCAGAAATCAGTAGAAAGTTGACATTCTAGGAGCTGTACCCAACGTCAGGCCAGTTATATTTCAGAAGTGAATTTATGCCTTTGTTGATTAGGACACTTTACAGTTTAAGTCCTCCAAGGAATATTTGGCAATTTCCAAAGAATGTTATGGTTGCCTACAACCCAGGAACTTTAATCTAGTGGGTAGAGACAAGGGTGCTGCTAAATATGCTACAGTGAACAGGATGAGTCCCAGAAAAAAAAAAAAAAAGACTTTCTGGTTTAAAATGTCAGTAGTTGTTGAGGTTGAAGACCTGAGTACTCTGCCATTGGGAGCAATGTCTGCCCAAGTTTATCATCTGTTGTAAGCTGCTACAATTGCATAAACGATGTGTCTTAGCATCTATTGCAGCTACAGTTAGCCCTATGACTGGTTTTTACCAGTGAAATGAGACTATAAATGGTGCATATCATTTCTGGACCAAGACTTTAATGAAGCAACTGTTTCTACCTCAGTCTCCCCTCCTTCACTCACTGATTACAATCATTATGGATACCTATAGCTGTGGTTCCCAAACTCATTATTCTTCAAATTGCTGAGCTTCAACTCTGGACTGTCTGATCTAGTGGGTCTGTTGTGGAGCCTGATAATTTGCAGTTCTAACAAGTTCCTTGGTGATGCAGATACTGCTGGACTATGGACTGCAAATTTAGAACCTTGGGTTAGCCCCCGGTGGAAGGATGTGAATGATATCTGAATCACCATCTAAAACAGACACATCTACCCTACTCCATGTTAATATCAGTCTTGATCTTGACCTTTGACATGAGCCAGAGAGGATCCACTACTGTGGTTCAGCCATTGAATTGTGAGTGTCTGTGTGTTCCAGCAACTGAGCCTCACCTAAGATTCTCTATATCTAACTTCCTTTGTATGTCTCTATAATCTTGTTTTGTTTTTTTTTTTTTAATTTTTTTTCAGATGCAGAAATAGAGGCTAGGAGAACTAAGTTACATAGTACTTGGTTATTCAATCTATATTTCATCCCATCTATTGAATATTTAACCCATAGATCAAAAATATAATTATCTTAAACATTTAAGATTAAAAAAAAAAAAAGATTCTGATCCTCTTTCTAAGGGAGAAGATCAGAGGTGATGTTTTGAAAGGGATGTTTGCCTTTTTGCCTTCCTCCCTGACTCTTTCTGGCCTTCTCTTTCTGTCTTCCATCCTTTCCCAGCATTACTGTAGCTCTCATTTTGTGCACTCCCATCCTACGCTACCAAGGAACAATGAAATCTGTTGAGGAGGGTAATACACAAGCCTCCAGAGGGGCATGCATTTTAAAATGCTTGTTAACTTGCAAGTTTCCCTGTTTAATTGTGAAATTGAAAACAGCTCCCCAGAAAGTATATTTTCAATGATATTTTCAGGTACTGAAAATCAGGTGGTGAGAGGATCAAGGATTTGAGAAAGGGCAGAACTGAGATTATAGGCAGGAATCTTACCCTGGTGCCTCCTTCGGCCCTCCTGATGAGACTATGGTTTTCTCAACTTTCCTTTTAGAAAATCCTTTCAGGTACTCAGTGAGAAGATTGGGATCCATCCCTATTTATGAGTTAGAAACCTTGGTTGCTCAAACATCATTTGAACCTTACCCAGGTATCAGAGAAAATGCTAAAAATTCCTAAATTACTTTTTGAACCTATGGAAATATCACATAAAGCATTTTTAAAAGTAAATTGTATCTTGCTTATTTGCACATATACAGCTGAGTCAATCTTGTTGACATCTTTTAAACTCTATCATCAGAACCTGAGGGCAGAATCAGAGGGATTTGTGCCTGGTACAGACAGACTTCCTTTTTGAACTTGGTTCATGCATGCTGATAGTGTTCTAAGGTTATTAGTACAAACTGCCAAAATAAGCAAGCATTTAATAAGTAAATTCAAGCAGAAAATAGGAAAAATAAGGTAGTCCACTTGTTTAACTTAATGGGCAGATTAACTTAATTAAAACTATCTGTTAGATTTTTTGTGATAATCTATGATTCACAGACATCCAGAAAAACCTAAAAGTACACAAAATTTCCTAAATTAAAAGACACAATTGTCAACTTTCCTTGCATATTCTAGGACTTTCTCCCTGAAACACAGGGAGAAGTAACAACATCCTAGGTTACTTCCTCTTATTATTCACTGTAGCTCAGGAGCTGGTTGGTCTTGTCTTGTTGCTATACCAACCTGCTGTAGGGTAGTCTGGTCGGCAACAAGATCAGGCCACTTTAATCCACTCTGTAAATTCCTAAGTAAACAGTGGCATTTTATATTTGTCAACTTTCTCTACAAGGGCCACAATATATTGTCCTCACAAAGACCATTTTGATTCATGTACTAGAGCCAGGACTAAGTGACTAAGTGACTCCTAGAACCAAGCCAAATATGAGCCATATTTAAGAGCACATTTGTGCTTAAGGGAAGGAAGAGGGAAGAGGAGGAGCTTCAAATCTTGTTTTCAACAGGTTTGTCACTAGCATTTAGCATTGGTCTCAGACTGTGTCCTTGCAATGATTTGACAGTCAAATCATTTAGGCTGAAAACCTCAGTTTCTGATAGGAGGTTTTCCCAAGAGCAGTTAAGGGTTTATGAGTCGTGTCTCCAAGAAGCACTAAAAGCTGTCATCTGTCGTTGTTAAAGAAGGCAATGAAAACTCCCTTTTGTTGAGTGTTTCCTAGGTGACAGTCCCTGTGCCAGGAATTTTATAAACAGTTTCTAGCTTGTATTTCAACATTGACCAGCTCAATTTCATTAGCTCCATTTTCCAGCTAAAGAGACTGAGGTTAGTTATCTTTTCCTTGTGGCTGAGTCAGCTTCGGAGCCTGAGTTTACTGCATTTCACCAAAACAGTAGTTCCTATTTAGATTTGGTGATGAGCCTCTCTGGAAGCACAGGGGTTAAAGACAGCACTATCAAGCTCTGGGTAGTCACTACAACATGAATTTGACCCCTGGCCAGGTTGCTGACACACATGGTGCAGCAGACCTCTCCTGTCTTGCCCATTGCTCCCCTTAGCAGTGTAGTCTATCAGTCCGCCTGTTCTGCTCCCCACTCTGTCTCTGGTGAATCCTCTCACCCTATACACCTTGCCTACACACATGTTCCTGTATGCATAAATAAGTAGGGAAAAAAAAGGGAAGATTCAGTGTTTTGCCAAAGAGCAAAATCTAATTTTCTACTTAACAAGTGCAGAGCAACTAATTTTATTGTAAAGTTATTTTCGACTGAAGTGAAGAATGATAATGCTTTCACCTAATAATAAAAGAAAATGATGTTAATGGGCAGACCACAGTTTGAAGTTAGTTCTTGGATGTTCTGAATTCATCATAATCACATCAACTTTTCTCAGCATTTAAGACTTTGAGAATTTTATAGAATCTGCAGTTCATACGGGATTACTATGCTTGGTTATTTTGCCTAGGAGTGTTGTTCATGGTTACTCATTATCCAAGATAACTTTTCCCGTGACTGCTTGACATACTGCTGAGGCCATTTTCAAGATTCATTTCCTGCATAAGCTGGTTCCCCCTTCTCACTTGAAGACATCAAGAGAATTACTCCAGCTGGCCACTTGGTCCCTATTGCCGTCTCAGTGGGTACCTTGTGGGGGAGACATGTTGAAGTTAATGAACTTTCCTTTCATGGAGAACAAGTGCCCAAAGCTGGTTAGTAGCCTGTACTGGCAAGGAAAGGATAGTGGCTTAATTGCATAAGACATCACCAGAGCAGGAGGGAGCTCTGGCTTGGGAGGGTGAGAGAACAAAGAACTGAGATAAGGGAGCTGCAGTGAGGTAGGCAGGGGCAAGCAATGCTTGACAGCATGGTGGTTGCATTCAGGCTGTGTCTTTCTAGAAGTCTGGACAGAGGAAAAAGAATTCTATTGATTAGAAGGGCTTAGAATCTCAGAAAGTCCTACTACACATATTTAAAGAAACTATTTCCCAACATGAAGTTGAGCTTAGCCTGTTATATTTAATACAATGATGGATTTTATATTTTAACTTTTTTGCCATATTCTTCCCCCAGAACCATTTCTTCCATCCTCTTGCCCTTTCCCTCGCTCCTTCCTCGTAATCTCAGAGCCTACAAGGTGTTTTCCTGATGTCCACTGGTTTTTGAAAGTATTTTATGCAACTGAACTTGTTTGCTATTTAAATGTCCAGTGTTTGATCAAAAAATTAATGTGATATAAAATTGGCTAATAACACGGTAAGATTTAGAGAAGTAGGATCACACTCAGATGCATATCAGCATAGCACACCCTAAGCACCTGTAGTTCTCCACCATAGTCCACTATGCCTCTGCTCTACCTTGCTCTTCCCCACCCCCTCCCAAACCTTCAATTCTACAGAGAGATCTAGGGTTTGTAATTGGTTTCTTTTCATTAGATACTTTTGTTTTGCTTTTCTATATTCTACATATAATAATACCATCTGGTATATTGTTGTGACTGACAGAAGTTTATCTTTTTTTTTTTTTTACAGCTGAATAGCATTTCCTTATGTCTATATTCCACACCTTCATCATCCATTAGTCTGTCTTTGGGCAGTTTACATTGCTTCGCTATTGTAAACTGTGCTGAAAGAACAGAGAAGTGCATATATATGACTCTGAACTTGTGTTTTAGAATTCTTTGGGTAGATACCTGGGATACAGTATTGCTGTGTCATGCCATAGGTTATTTTTAATACTTTGGAAATCTCCATGCTTTCTTCCAGAAGGACTGGGCCTGTCTACACTCCAATCACCAGTGTACAGGGTTCACTTTTCCCCACATCCTTGCCAACATTGTTGCTTCTTTGTTTGTTTGTTTGTTTGTTTGTTTTGGTAAGGACCATTCTCACAGGTGTAAGGTTGTATCTCCTTGTGGTTTTGATTTGCATTTCACTAAATGTGTTGAACATTTTTTCATGTGCTGCTGGCCCTTTGTATGTCTCCTTTGGAGAACTGACCACTTGGTTCTTTTGCTCATTGTTGGATTGGGTTAATTGTTTTCTTTTTTGTTGAATTCTGTGAGTTCTTTGTAGACATTGGATGTCAGCCCTTTGTTGGCTGTATGGCATGCAAATAACTTCTCTCACTGAGTTTGGTGGATTTTTGTTTTTTAGTGACATTTCTTTTTTTGTGCAGAAGTTGCCGATCGCTGTAATCTTAATTATTTATATTCTTTTTTATTTCTTTGGTCCCTGAAGACAAATCTTAAACCTCTGTCATGGAGTATTTTGCTGGTTTCCATCTACTTATTTTGTTGTTTCTTGTCTTACATCTAAGTCTCTTATCCATTTTGAGTTAATTTCTGTATATAGTGTGAAATGGTGATCTAGTTTAATTCTTTTACATGTGAGTACCCAGTTTCTCAGCTTCACTTATTGAGGAGGCTTTTCATTCTCTTATGTATACTTTTGGCTCCACTGACCACAGATTAACTTCCACATAAACCTGGGCTTATTTCTAACTTCCCAGTTCCATTCAGTTGGTCTGTTTGTTCCAGTGATATACTTTATCATAGTTTTGTGGCAAAGTGAAAAGTCTGGGAACATGAAAACTCCATTCTTCCTCTTTTCTGCCACAATTGTTTTGGCCATGGGAGTATTTTTGTTCAACATGAATTTCAGTAACATTTATTCTATTTCTTTGAAGAAGACTACTGAAACTTTGATGTAGATTACATTGAATCTTTATAGTGATTTGGGTAAAATGGCCTTTTTCACAATGTTAATTCTTCCAATTTATGAGGAAGAAATATTTTTCCTTCCCTCTAGCCTTCTGTTTCTTTTAAAAATGTCTTTTAGTTTTCGTTGTAAAGTTCCTTCACTTCAATTGTTAAGTTTATAACTATGGATGTAATATGTTTTGATGTGATAGCAAATGGAACTGTTTTCTGGGTTTCTTCTTCCCATAGCTCTTTGTTTTCATATAAGAACACAATTGATTTGGGAAATTATTTTATAAGTTGCCATTTTGCTATCTTGATTAATGTTTCAGTTAGTTTATTTAAGTGGGATCCTTAGGGGTTTTGATGCATATTACCATGCCATCTGAAAACAGTCAAAGTTGTACTTCTTTCTTAATTTGGGTAACTTTTATGTCTTTCTTTGACTAATTTCTTTACTGGGACTTCAAGTCTATGTTGAATAGTAAAAGTGGACAAGGCAATATGTCCAATATGGCAATATGTTTGTTTTCTCATGGGTGTAGATGACTCCTCATTGTGATTTTAATTTACATTGCTCTTATTTGAAACAATAATGAACAATTTTTCATTACATCTTTTTGGACTTTCTGACTTGTTTTATTACACATAATCCTTTCAATCATCTTTCATTTTGTTGCAAATGGCTGCAATGTTCCCTTACTAATGGCTACATGGAATGCCATAGTGTGACTCAATCCTACCTTCTTGATTCAATTGTTGAGACATGTAGGCTGTTTCCATATCCAAGGTACTGTAAATAATGTTTCTATTAACATTGTGGAACATATGGATTTTTGTGCTGATGGGTTCTTATTCTTTAGCTATATGCCTGAGAGTAGAATTGCTGGGTCATATGGTATTTCCATTTTTGTTTTTTAAAGGTAAATCAATATTGGTTTCCTTTCTTAATGTCTATGCCATTTTATATTCCCACCCACAATGTAACAGTGTTCTTTTTTTTCTCTGCACTTGTTGGAGATATTTTTAATGTGCTATTCTCATGGGTGTAGATGACTTCTCATTGTGGTTTTAACTTACATTGGTCTTATTGGAAATGATGATGAACATTTTTTCATTATATCTTTTTGCCTTCTAGATATCCTCTCTGGTGAATTGTCTGTTCATCCTTGCTGCTCATTTATTAATTATATTGCTGTTTTTTTTTAATTGATAACTTGTGAATTTTCATATATCTTTTATATTAACTTCCTGTCAGTTATCTATTGTGTGAATATTTTCTCCCATTCAGTAGTGTATCTTTTGAGTCATCTTGTATTTCTTTATAACTTGAGGTAATCTGAACTGTTTATTTTGGGTTTTAGTTCCTTTGCCATAGGAATCAAGTCACCAAAATTATCTTTGTCACTGATATCATGGAACATATTCCCAAGATTTTCTTCCATGGATTTTATTACTGTCAATCTAATATCTAAATCTTCATACTATTTGGAGCTTATTTTTGTGTATGATGTTAATGAGTATCTACTTATGTGTCAGTATCGTGTTGATGTTAGTATTGTTGCTTTATAGTAAAGCTTGTAGTCAGGTAATAAGATACCTTCATTTCTGTCTTTTATCCTCAGGGTTCCTTTCAAATTTGAGGCCTTTTGTGGTTCCATTATAAATTTAAATACTTTTTGTTCAATTTCTTTGAAAAATATTGCTGGTATGTAATGAAGATTGCATTAAATTTATATATTATTTTTAGGCATGATAGTAACTTTTATTGATTCTCTCTCTCCATGAACATGGGACAACCTTTCATCTGCTATGACATATAAATCCTTTAATCTTTTATTTCATTGAAGAGGTCCTTTACAAATTGTTAGTTAATTCTCAGGTACTTAATTATTTTTTAAGCAGTTATACATGGAGTTGTTTTTTTCAAGTTTCTGTTTCTTTTACATTCATTTTTTGCACATAAAAAGGTTATGGATTTTTTAAACATTGATTTGTAACTGGTCTTTTACTGTATTCACATATTATTTTTACCAACCATTGGATGGTATCGTTAGCATTTCTTTTTATAAAATGCCATCTGCAAATATTGGTAGTTTTACTTTTTCTTTTTTGAATTAGATTCCCTTTATTTATTGTTTTTGTTTGATAGATCTCGTAAAGACCTCTAATACTACATGATACAAAGTGGTGACAGTGAATATCTTTGTCTTGTTCACAATCTTAAGGACAAAGTCTCAGTTTTCACCTTAAAATATTATATGTATGGTTTGTGATACATGGAGGAAAATGGAGGAAAATTCTTTCTATTCACTTCTATATATATATTGTTCTAATCACATATGGGTACTGAATCTTATATAATGCTTTTTCCCATCTATTGAAATTATCATATGATTTTTATTTTTACTTTTGTTGGTATGTTATATTTATTGATTTACATAAGTTAAACCATTTTTGTGCCCTTGGGATACAATTCCATTTGATCATGGTGTGTAATCCTTGTGTAATATTGTTGGATTTAATTTGCTAGTATTTTACTGAAGATTCTTACACTGATATTCATGCGGAATATTTACTTTCTCTGTGTGTGTGTGTTTAAAGATCTATTAATTTATGCATACTGAACTGGGGTACAGAGGAGTGAGGTGGTGAGAGGACTCACCAGAAACAAGAGTGGGGAGCAGAACAGGCTGACTGATGAAATATGCTGCTGAGGGGAGCAGCGGTGGTCAGGAGAGGTCTGCCAAGCCATGTGGGATCACCTCCGGGGTGGGCAGGGATCGAACTCATGCTGCAGTGGCTTTAGCTTCTCAGTGCTGTGCTTTAACCCGCTGTGCCACCAGGGAGGACCCTGTGTTGTCTTTTTGGCCATTGATATTTGAATTATGTTGGCATAGTAAAAATTACTAGGGAGTAGTCTTCATGTATTTTTTACAAATAATTTAAGCAAGGTGAACATTAGTTTTTGAAAGGTTCGATACATTTCATTTGTAAAGTGATCGATCTAGTTCAAAGTTTTATTTTTTGGAAGTTTTTTAAATTACTGTTTCAGTTTTCAAGCTTTGTTCATCTCTCCCTTCCTGGGTTAGTCTATATTGATGTACACTATTTAATCTATTAATTTGTTCATTTTTTCAAGGTTATTGATTTTATTATATTTTGTGGTTCTTTGTATATCTTTACTATTTATGGTGATTTATACTTCATAGTTTGTGATACTGTTTATTAATGTTTTCTCATTAATCCTGATTTTGTTAGCCTACTTAGAGATTTGTCTAGTTTGTTTATCTTCTCAAAGAACCACTTTTAGTTTTATTGTTATTTTGGTATAGACTTTTAGATCACTATTTCATTTATTTCTGTTCTTGTTTTTACTAGTTACTTCCTTCTACTAACTTTGGGGACTATTTTTTCTTCTTTTTCAAGTTGATTTCAGTGCAATATTAGATGTGATTATTTGGGATTGTCCACCCCCCCCATTTAATATGGACCTATATTAAATTTCTTTGCATTTAAGACTTTTGTTGAATTCCATAGTTTCTGGTAAGATATATCAATATATCATTATTTTCAGTCATTGAATGTATTTTTTAAATTTTCTTTTTACTTCCCTCTTTGATCCAATAGCTATTAAGCAACATGTCCTTTATTTTCCATATATTCATAGTATGTCTATTTTTTCTTTTCCTTTTAAAAATGTATTTATTTTTGTATAGAATTATTGGGGTCAGAGGTGCAGGGAGTAAGAGAATTCATCAGAGACAGAGTGGAGATCAGAACAGGTGGATTTACTGATAAACAGTGCTAAGGGGAGTAGCAGGCAAGAGAGGTCTGCTGGGCCATTGTGGGTAGCTCCCTGGCCTGGATCAAGCTCAGGCTGTAGTGGTGATAACACTGAGACTTAACCCTTGGGCTACCAGGAAGGCTCCCTATTTGTTTTCTTTTCTTTCTTTTTTTCTTTTTTTTTTTTTAAGATTTATTTATTTATACATATAGAACTGGGGTACAGGCCAGAGGTACAGGGCGGTGAGAGGATTCATTGCCAAAGACAGAGTGGGGAGCAGAGCAGGCAGATCAATGAAGTACACTGCTGAGGGGAGCAATGGGCTGGTCAGAAGAGGTCTGCCACGCCATGTGGATCACTTCCGGGGCAGGCAGGAATCAAACTCAAGCTGCAGTGGCTTTAGCTTCGTAGTGCTGTGCTTTAACCCACTGTGCCACCAGGGAGGGTCCCCTATTTGTTTTCTTATACTTAATCTCTATCTTTATGACATTATGGTCAGAAAGAATACTAGACATAATTTTAATATTTATAGTCTTATTGACAATTGACTTGTGTCCCAACATATATTTATTCTTGAAAATGTTCCATGTCTACTTGTAAAAAATGTACATGTAACAGTTTTTGAGTGGACTGTTCTTTATATATCTACTAGACCTATTTTGTTTAGCTTTTTACTTAATGACAAATTTATTCTTTGTCTTGTTAATCTGTTCATTGTTGTAAGTGGAATATTAAAGTCCTTTAGTATGACTGATTGCTCTCCTTATTATCTTAATTTCATTATTGTCTTGTTCCAATCTTGTTATATTTTGTGTATTTGGATTTGTCTTGCCATTTTTTTTTTCTGTTTTTAAGTATTCCTGTTATCAGTTGTTTAGGTTCCAATCTGTTTTTTATCACTTCTATTAATTTTTGTTTGAGGGTTCTCCTGTGGCTAGTATATGATGGATTATTTGTGCAACTCATTGGAAAATCTGGCCTCTGACTTGTTGTGATGAGTCACAGTGTTGTTCTCCTCCACTACCAATGTAGATGACTTAGGTGTCTGTTGCCTTTGTGTTCTTTGTATTGCTTTATAGCGTCCTTTTAAAATTTCTTTCATGTGCTGTTGGTGTTGATAAATTCATTTAGCTTTTGCTTTTTAGTGATGCGTTTTACTTTTCCTCCTGTCTCAAATGTTAATCACGCTAAGTAAATGATTCTGAGCTGGAAGTTTTTTCTATAAGTACTTGACAGTCTGATTAGTGCTCCCATAGAGGTTACTGTTTTCCTTTTGTTTTAATTTCTCCCCTTGTCAGTGGTTTTTCTAGCCTTATCATAATGTGTCTTGTCTCTCTATCTAGTGTGATTTTGTTTGGTGTTCCTCGGGCTTCTTGGATCACAATATCTGGCTCACTTTCCAGACAGAGATAATTTTCATGAATTATTTCTTTAATTTTCTTATTATCTTTAATATTTTCTATGCCTTTTTCTTTCTCTTGTTTCGCTAGAAGCCCCACGCTGTGTATGTTATTTCTCTTTAAGTTATCCCAAGTGAGGGGGCCTCCCTGGTGATGTAAAAGTTAAATCTCAGTTAAATCTACACTGCAGCAAGAGTTCGATCCCTGGCCAGGGAGGTGACCTGCACAGTACAGCAGACTCTCCTGTCTCTCCCGCTGTCCCCTCAGCAGTGTATTTCAGTAATCCATATGTTTTGCTCCTCACTCTGTCTCTGTGTACATTCTGCTCCTCATACCTCTGGCCTAAACCCCTGTTCTTCTACTAAAAATATAAAACAATAAACAAATAAATCCTAAGTGACTCCTACATTCTTTCCATTTGTTAATGTATGTTTTTCTATTTGTGTTTCTCTAGTGTAGCGTTTTGAGCTCATTATTTCCTCTCCCTTTCTTCTGCTTATCTCAGTTGCATTTTATAATTCAGTCATAGTGTTCCTTAGCTGCTTTATAATTTCTATATATTTATTCTGTTGATTTTTTTATCCTCTGATTTTTTTTTTGTATGTGTGTGTGTTTCATAAGCTTTGTTATAACTGTTCCTAGATCTCATCTTTGCTCATGTTCTTTGGTTCTACTGAATTGAGAGTCCCCTCAGTGTTCCTTGCTCTAGTATTTATGGTACATTCTCTTGTCTCATTATTTAAAATTTTTATGGGTTGTAATATGAATAGATTTTGTACTCGTTGAAGTAATCAGAGAACTGTACCAGTGAGGGGCAGTAGGTATATAAAAAAAGACTGGTATGATAAGTCATCAAAGGGTCACCTACAGTAAATATCAGGAATTTGAGCATCCTACCCTGATCTTGGCTTTGAATAATAGCCACATTCATGAAGAAGCCCAGGTGCCATGACCTGTTTCTCCCTGTGGATTCAAGCCTCAGACTCAAGCTAGTAACTCTTGCATCCCACCCCTGCACCCTACACTTATAGCTATCCAACAGGCACCTATATCTTGGGCACCAACTCTGTTCACCTCTTTATTCACTACAGTGCCAGGTCTCAAGAGTCCCCAATACTTTATGTGCCCATGTCAATAACATATGGGGATTCTGCACATCAGCCGCCACTCTTGTTTCTCTACTATCACTACAAACAGGACTCACTTAAAGTGCTTCTGACTTCTTTCCACTGGACCCTTGCTAGTGTGTATTATATTGTCTGTTCCCATCCCTCCTCCAAGGGTTACTTGACTTTTTTTCTCCTATAATCTTGCTGTGAGTAGGGAGAGGCAAGCCTGGGTCTTCATCCTATTGCCATCTTACCAAACTCTGGCTTGAGCCTATTTCACATCACCTGATACATGTAAAAGGTCCAGGTTTTTAATGAGATGTCCGGTTTGTAGTTGGAAAACAAACACATTCCTCCAACATGAAGAAAGCAGTGATCTGAAAAATGTTCTCAGAGCCAAGTGCCTCTTTCGTGCAAATACTGATGTGTATAGCTATCAGCATTCGGGGGGG
>NW_004567115.1:5646153-5684332 GCF_000260355.1 Condylura cristata | reverse complement strand
GTCTCTGGTGAATCCTCTCACCCTCCACATCTCTAGCCTGTACCCCAGTTCTGTATGAATCAATAAATAAATCTTTAAAAAAAATCTTATTGCTTTATTCCTACTTATGGGAGTAAGCCTGGTTAATAAGAGCCACCTATTGGGCCATTTCTGGAATGTGAACAGATTGAATAGGAATAGATCATTCTTAAGTAGCAATATGAGTAAATTGTGCAATGGTGTATATCATTCATTTATTCATCCACCAGTTATTTGTTAAAGTTTCCTCAGTTTCTAGTAGTGGGTGAGGTGCTGAGGTACAGAGTAAGCCAAGATAGGTAGATACTTGCCTTCACAAACTCCCAGTTTAGGGAGGCATACAGGTAGGCAAACAGGGACTCATGATAGAGTGGGATGGGCACTAGAAATGGAGACATGGTAGGTGGTATGCAAAGAGAGGAGAAGAACATGAAACCGGCTTGAGGAGTTACCTAGGTTTCCTATGGGAAGTGATGCTGAACTGATGTCTGAAGAATACAAAAAATTAGCTGCGTAACAGCAACCAAATAAATAAATAAATAAATAAACACATGACTTTTGCAGCAACATGCAGCAACCAGAAAGAAAAAGAAAAATACCAGATGGTTTCACTCATAGCAGGAGTATAATGGACCAGGTGAGAAAATAATAATAATGAACAGTTATATTGGCATATACCAGAGACACTTTATGGGGCTGGAGTGGGGAATGGGATCAAAATTGGTGGTGGGGGGTTGGGGAGAGGAAGTGCACTGGACTATGGTGATGGCACATGGGTGTTTTGGTGATGGGAAGCCCACGGGGATTACAACTGAGATGGAAAAAGGCACAAAATGATGTAAAAATAAGCTACTATATTATTTAAAACAAAAACAAAACTAAAAATTAGCTGAGTAAAAGAGGATGGTGGGTGGGTGTGGAAAGGATTCTGGGCAGAAAGACAGTTTGAGTGAATAGAGTCTGCTCAATAAATTCAATAATGGGATAAGCATTGCAGTGCTGATCAGATGGCAAATGGAGGAACGAGAAGCATCCAGGAGGATTTAAAACAAAACAAAATGAAGTGGGAGGAATGAATTGAAGAAAAAGGTTATGAACAGACTCCATGATTCAGGAGTATGTTTTGGGATTTGCTTCTTAAACACTGATGCACACACAAACTATCAATACCTGGGCATTTTGTTAGAACATGGATTTGGATTCATTATTTTTAAGGAATGCTCAAGTGATCCCCAAACTGTTGTTCTGAAGGCCACACTTCTGGGCATCAAAGACCAAGAACATATGCCAAGTATCTAGCTTACAAGGGGCAGGTAACTGTTTAGCACAGTCCTGAAGGCTTGATGGAGTTTCAATAGCTTGGATATAGCCGAAACAAAGACCTTGGCTCTTCACTTTCATGATTCCACTTATGTTTTCTTCCTGGTAGTAACTGATATTTAGCTGAATAATGCTACTATTGTGGCAAGGTCTCACCCTGGCTTTGATCACTGCTCAGCTGAGCCTCATCAACAAGACACTTAGAAAGGTGATCTTCCATACCTTCTTGAGCTGTCCTTCCACAGAGCACGGGTATTCTATGGGCCACGGAAGTGTCTCTTAAAACTTGCATAGCAGTAGCATTGTTTTTCCACTGAAAGCCAATGGGAATTTTTTTTTAAAGCTTTTCTTCCATACTTTCTCTTGAGCATGAATAGCTGACAGTTATTTGCATGCTAATGAGTGCTAGTGGACAGCCAGAGGAGCTACAGATGAAATCAGCAGCAAAGCGCAGTGACACTAGATGCTGCTGCCTTCTGACTATATCAGCTCATGGATGAGCTCTCATTTTATATCTGTTCATTGTGGCGACATTTTCCTGGTTTAAATTCCTCCTAGTTGACGTGACAGAACACAACAGTTTCAGTGTCTCTTCAAAGTGCAAATTGGAGGAACACATCCTCTGACATATTTTCAGAGTCCATCGACCTGCCCCAGTGCTTCCTTGGGCCCTGGCTTCTTCCCTCTTGTCCATTTCAGCACAGCAATTCTGCACAGGGGTGGAGAGGGCTGGGGGCAGGGGGGGCTCAGAAGCCACAATCCCCAAGTCACAGTGGTTTCAGGAAGGCTGCCAGGACTCAATTGGGCTTGGCATTTCCCCTCCTTCCAGCAACTCAGGGTTCTTATTTAGTTTTAAATTAAATAAGAATTGCAGCACGTGGGTTTGAATTAAAACAAGAGGACTGATCTTTGTAATATGCACCACATCAATAGGAAAGCTAATTTGTGTGAAACACAGCTCCTCCTTTAATTTAAACCACAGAGCTTGGCCTCTTAGGTTTCAAGGGAACTGAGAACTGGGGCGGGCAGCTCACTCCGGGCATTAACTAGGGCTATGCCTGGGAGCAAGAGGAACAGTTACAGGGGAGCTTAGCATTCCTCTTAAGCCCTTTGTGCTGGGTGTCACGCGATACACTAGAGTAGTTACAAACTCCTGGCCTTGAATTTAAAGAAGGTCTTAAAAATGTCTCAACGTAAACTCCCCCAATTGACTCTCAGAGGCAACCTTGTGACCAAAAGCAGAATTTGCTTTTGTCAAGCCCCAGAAGGCAGGCAGACACTATTCCTGACCTGGAGACCTTTTCTCATTTCCAGGTTCCAAAGCCTTCACGTGTGTAGATTACTAGTCTATACAGAAGCAATGGGTGGGGTCTGTGCTGGCTGAAACCTTCAATCTGGACCTGATAGCATGCCCCTCAGTTAACTGGGTCCAGAGGCTAGAGGTGGGGGAGGGAGGAGAGAGATATGCAGTAACAGTGGGTTATTTGTTAACAATGAGCCTACTGCTGAGCCAGAATTATCTGTATAGCTGCAAGCCCTTGTTTCAATGCTTGGTATAGGGGCCACTCATTACTAGGCTACCTACGTAGCTGGAGCTTTTTATAAGCTTTCACCTCCACCTGGTTCCAGATTTGGAAGAAAGTTTGATTCTGGTTTTGTGAGGGTTGCAAAATTTATATATTTTGGGTGTTCATCTTAAAAAAAAAATAACCTAAGAAACATTAGAGCATGCCACTGGGGTCCTCCGTGGACCTTGAAAGTGGCTCTGTAAATGAAAGCACTTGAGCTAAGGTGTTATTGACGGCAGTGGGTCAACTTCTCTTTGGAAGCATCTTTATCTTTCTGGCAATATTCTCCTGCCCACAAACAGGTATGCATGAAGTGAGGGCAAGCGTGATGGCAAAGGATTTGTAAAGGTGTAATTGACTAAGACAAAGTTCTGGTTCTTATCTGACTTGTCTTTGAACCAGCTAAGGTATGTTTTTGATGAGCCCAGGCTGGACTGAAGCCAAGCTCTCTTCCTTAGGCTGCAAGTTTCTTAAGCACAGGGTCCACACTCTATCACCATTTCCCCAAGTACCTAAGAAAGGACATGCGAGTGAATAATTAGCTGCTGTCTGTGAATGAGAGAATGGGCAAATAAATTCACACCCCTATTTTAGCCAGAGGGCCATTGTTACTCAGCTTCTCCAAAGGACTCTGAAAAATGTTTTGAGCCATCTAAAGAGAGGTATCATCTGAATTTATTAGAGAACAGCTAGAGTCTGCCATATATCATCCATATATCTAGAATCTGCCATCACTTAAAGAGTGATCAGAGCCACACTGGTCATAATTAAGAACATTTGATTGCATTATAAAGCAAATAATCTTGAAGAGCTTATCCTTCTGGTTTCAGCAGGGATTGTTTCCACACACTTAGGAAAGGCTAGAAAGTTGTTACTTGATTTGTTCTTTATGTTACCTTAAGTTGAACATTTAAATTTCTTATTTCCTGGAAAATAAATTTAAAATTTTAGTTCTGCTTGCAACACAGCATGTCCAGATTTATGCAGAAAACCAAAGTTGAATCCAAAACATTCCTCTTTATAGGCAAATACTGCCTTGACAATGTGAACTAAACTGAATTTAGGTGAAGGTCACCTGAAACCACATCCAGTGAGGGGCGTCAGTGGGTGCAGTATCTCTGAGCAGGTGGCTGGCAGGGCGGTCCTCCTGTGTTCAGCTTGCTGTGAACTGGATGGGGCCCAGCTTCACCTGAGAGACTTGGTAAACATGCTGGGCTGGATGGCTTAGGAGGGTAAACTTTCCATTTAACTTTTGTTCTCATGATGGTGAGGATTAAACTATACAGTGTCATGTCAAAGAGAAGGCTCTAAATTCAAAGTCAAGAGAGTTGGGTTCAGGAATCATTTCAACTCTAATTGGTTATGAGATTATGAGTAAGACACCCAACTTCTTCATATTTCTTTGTCTCTCTTTTTTAAGTTGCAAAGGGAGACCAAGAATACCCTTCTTACCTGGGTTTTGATCAATCTCAAAATATTACTCAAAAAAGGTTTTTGAAAATATAAGTTAACTTCTGATTTGAGCATATGTGATTCTATTGCATAACAATATAACATTATTGCCTCTCTTTGGTGGCACAACAGATTAAAGTGCAGCACCTTGAAGTTCTGCACAGCTGCTTCACTGTGTGTTGGACCCCTGCCCCTGAGGTGATCCACATGTGTGGCAGACCTCTCATGAGCCACCCACTGCTCCTCTCAGCAGTGTACTTTGCTGATCTGTCTGTTCTGCTCCCCGCTCTGCCTCTGGTGAATCTTCTCATCCCCCCTGCACCTCTGGCCTGTACCCAGTTCTGTATGCACAAATAAATAAATCTTTAAAAACAAACAAAAAATATAACATTGTAGTCTTCCTATTTTAAAGCTAAAGGAACAGCTTTAATTTATAAATAAATAATTCAATATTCTTTTCACTATGCCAGAATGTACCATTTATCTTATTAACTAAAAGAAAAATGTAAAAAATATCTTTTTGTTCATGTTTATTTCAGTGTGAACTGTGTACAAATGAGCATCCAATCAAATTGATAAAAAGATGCCACTTTGACCCAAAATGACTGTAACCCTCAGGATCTAGCAGCTCAGCTGCTCCTGGTGACTACACACCTAGCAGGTTACATGGGTACTGATGAAGAAGACAACGGGTGTCACTGCCTGAACATCAGACTCCTATGTGTGTAGGAATCCTGAAAGCTTTGCAGAGATCTTTTGGTCCTTTTTAATGAGAGGAAGTAGTTGATCATCATTTCTCTGAATTACACCAATAATGTTAACATTGTTGTAATGGGATTATGATACTTTTGAACAAGGCCAGGAAGTAAATACTGGAGGTTTTTTTTTTTGAGAATGGTCACCAGGCTTGGTCTTGTAGCAAAAAGTAACCACAGGCAATATGTCAACAAACCGGTGGCTGTGTTTGGTCTTTAAAGTGTACTGATTCACAGATCATGGCTTGCTTTAGAATATCACCAAAAAATCACCACCTTGGGATTTCCATTTGCTTCCATTTGAGATGGAGTCTCACAATGCTGGGTTCAGGGATACTTTTCTTAGAGCTCCTGCAACTAAGTTTCTACATCCACAAAGTGGGTTATCTGCTTCCCAGGAATGATGCATAGTGAGAGGTAAATAGCTGGTTTTCAATAATTGATAATCTTCTCACTGTTTCCATACCTCTGTTTGAGCCCCAAATTTTGTTAGTCTATTCTGAGAGCAATTTTTATATGTTTATTTGTTTTACGTTCATGGACCTCCCAATGAGCTGTTTTTAGGTGTAATGTAAATGCCCACACATACAGAAGGCAGATAAGAGACCTCTGAACAATCAAAGACTCAAGATGGAACAATTAACTGAAAAGAAGGAACCATAGTTTCTAGAGTAGTACAAGGATAGTCAATTCATTTGGTTTATTTTCTTTTAGAAAAAGGAGACTCCAGGAGAATTCTAGACCACTGGTGTCTAGAATTGCTCTTGACATGAGATGAGTGTGCAATTAATACTTGTTTTCTCAAACTAATAATTGGGTCTACCTAGATAAGATTCTCCTTTTTCTGAACCATGAGAATTTCCTGTGGCTTTGCATAGGGGAGGAATGTGGATTCTAAGGAGAAAGCACTGTAACACTGAACAAGGTGGCACCATTGGTATATAGTCATGCATAAGTCACTGAAGGGGATGTTGTCAGAAACGCAATATTAGGGATTTTGTTGTTGTACAAAGTCACCGAGTGCAATTATGCACACCAAAATGATACAATAAACATGAGGGAGAGGGCTGTAAGATACAGCCTGTCTGGACCACCATCCTCTATGCCATCCATTGGGAACAGAAACAGTAAGAGATGCATGACTGTATCACTTTAGGATGCAATTTATGCCACGACTGTTGAAATTCTCTGATAGGAAAATTGATCTGAAATAGATTGAGGAGAACACAATGGCTATTCTAGGCCAGTTTCCAACAGACGCTATACGTTAAGTCACCCCAACAAGATACCCTTTAATTGCATTTTTTTTTCTTTCTGGCCAATGAAATCCCCCTGTTGTTCAGAACTTAAGAAGTATTGGTGTTCTGCTGTGGACAGTGGGTGAAGTGGGATTATGCCTCTCCAGGAACTTTCAGAGTCTCCTGGTGGTTTCCCAGTATCTATGAAAGATTGAGAAGGCATCATAGAATGTAATTCACATACCTGCAAACATCATCATGTGCTGGAAGTTCCAGGGGATCTTCTGCTTTCGACCCAGATTCAGGAGAAAGGAGAGGGGATAGATGTTGCAAGCTCTAGCAACAAAAATGGCTAGCTGTAGATAAGTGCAGGTAAACATTGAGGAAAATGGTACTTCAATGAGGTTGAGATCCCTTGAACTTTAGACAGGATGTCCTGAAACTTCTACACATTCTGACTCAGAAAGGGGGTTGGGGGCAAACATGCCAACACATGAATGTTCACTTTGCTTCAAAAATTCATCTTTCAGTGGCAATGCATTTCCAGAAATAATAGAGAAATCTGCTTTCTTTGCACATATACTTATTTTAAAATTGTTAACCCAATAACTTTTCAGTCACTGTAAATTTTCTCATCACATTTATGCTGCTGATGACTGAGTCTCTGCTCAATTCTACTGCAAAATGGGAGGCAAAGACCATTCAGAGGCAGCGGCATTATCCTCTCTGGCAGCACTTTAGAAAGGATAAATGTACTTTTGCTCATGATTACCATTTTACTTTCCATCAGTTTATACTCACTGTAGCTAGAAAGTTTCACTTATTTTTTTTTCTTTCAGGGGATTTAATTTTGAGAAGAATTGCCTGTCTTAATGCATAATACAACTGCCACTTTAAGAAGCATTTTTCTAAAATCCAAGCTTTACACGTTAACATCTATAAAGATGTTGGTGTAATCATCTCTCCCTTTTGGTTGTCTTTGGCTTTTTTCCTGATAATCTGTCTGTTCTAGTTTGTCCTTAAATAGGATGGCGTTATCTGGGAAGAGGGAAATTTCTCTTCAGATTCAGGCTTTAGATGAGAGTTCAGCTTAGTACTCAGTGAAGAGAAGAGGTAAACGCAGGTGCTTGGCCTGAACCGGGCTTTACAGAGCTGGTCCACTCTCCTGACCTGGAAGGGCATTTGCTAGTGATACAGGAGGCTTCTGCCCATTTTTTCCAAGTGGTGAGAACAACCACTGACCGTCCTCAGGTTTATTTCCAGCAGTCAGGTTACCCATTCCTTGGAATGTCTCTGTCTTGGCTGACAGCTGCAAAGCTCTCTGCATTGAAAGTGAATTCTAACTTTTATCTGTATGCATCTAGGTTTTCCTTGTAGAAAAGGGAATGAATTATGAAAATAAGCTTAATGTGCACAATTCTTAAGATATTGAGAGCATATTCATCATGCTAACTTCTTTTGATCTCTACTCCCTTTATGCTATTTTCAAAGTACGCACTAGAAGAAAAGGGTTTTTATCATATTGTAATGAAAAGGTTTTTAAAGCTTAATAATCCTAGTGGCTGTCTTCTGATCCACTCTAATGCAGACTAAATATATTTGTCTAAAAGAATGAGTTGATAAAACCTTTATATAAATGATTCCCAATTTTAGTTAAATATTTGAATATTTAAATATTTGAATATTTAGTTGAATATTTGAAAATGTTATTTTCCTTTAATTTCCCCATATATATATTTTGTTGTTTTTTTTTTTTCTCAGCATTCCCCAATTCTTATCCTGGACTATATGTATTCAACAAAGGTTCCAATTTCTTGGTTTGTTTTTTCCTCTAACTAGAAATTGCATAACTGCCTTGAATTTGAGTCTTACAGTAAACATGAGGAAGTCACTTGGCCAATTTAACAGAATAATCAGTGGAGGTAAATCACATGTTATCTCCCCTCAAACCCATGGTTTATATTATAAAGGATACAATGGCTCCAAGTATAAAGAGAGCATTAAAGATGTGATTCTGGAACGTGAACAGTGCCAGGCCCATGTAACAGAAGATGACGTTCTCAGCCAAGAAGTTCATAAATTCA
Source organism: Condylura cristata (assembly GCF_000260355.1). Lineage (NCBI taxonomy): Eukaryota > Metazoa > Chordata > Mammalia > Eulipotyphla > Talpidae > Condylura > Condylura cristata. Next base: position 5,675,897 of record NW_004567115.1, on the reverse strand, counting down.
AACAACTGAAAACAGAACAGACACAAAAACCATTAACGTTCACTTAGTGAACACTGAAACCACTTAATGTCTTTTAACTCTACTTGGTGACTTAAGTTCCCCCCTTTATCTGGAAAGACCATCCTTCTGGTCTTGTGCTCAGCCTAGGGAGGTTGGCTGACTCTACCCAGGCAGACACTACAGTCTTGTTGACATCCCACACTCCTTTCCATCTGCAAGGCTCCCAGACATGGCCCATGGTAATATGAAGCTGTATGGTTCTCCATGGAATATTCTTACCCAGATGACAACAGTCCCTGTTACAGGACCTGAAATCACATGATTTGCTTTGCTGTTCTGTAGTACATGATGCTGTGTTTGGTTAGCTCCTTCTGTACTTCACTCAGTCAGTGCACTTGTGTTCCTAGTACCCAAAGCACTAAATTAAAAAAATAAAGCTTAGTCTCTCCCTGGTGGTGCAACCACATTATGAAGCTCTCAAAAGCCACTGCAGCATGAGTCTGATCCCCTACCAGGGAGCTGACCCACATGGGGTGGCAAACCTCTCCTGACCTGTCTGCAGTGTATTCAGTACAGCTGCTTGTCCTGCTCCCCACTCTGATATGGTGAATCCTCTTACCCACCACACCTTTGGCCTGTACTCCAATTCTGTAAGCATAAATAAATCTTTAAATAAATCAATAAATAAAGCTTTACTAAATTTCCATCCACAGGTAGGAGGGTCAAGTTTGGAAAACTTGGAATAAGGATGAATGTAGATTATCCTTTAACATTAGAATGATCCATATATTTCAATGTCTAGACAGCGAGACTCAGTACATTGACTGATGGAGGTATATCTACTATATGTCTGTAATTTCTAGCTGGTACAAAGAAAATTATTAATCCCAGGAATCACAGTTCATGCAGCAAGAACACAGTAGATACATCAAATTCAGTCAGAGGAATGGAGTAATAACATGCTATGCTAAGGGATGTTCCTAGGAGTTATTCTTAGACCATTAACTAAACAATTTAAGTTGAACATGAAAAACGTTCTCCAACTTCCAGATTAGAGGTAAAAGGGGAATGTGCCCAGGGGCCACAACAAAGGCAGACTGGGAAGAGATTTTAGGCTTTTCATTTAGAACTTTCTGAAACTTCATTCCCGGGCTGACATAAATCACGTTAGGTTAAAGATTCTGGAGGCATTTCTCCTGACTTTTTAACAACTCATTATTTTTTCATGTAATGTATTTACAGCCCTACAAATAATGTCCGATACCTGTAAGCTGACAGTTGACAGAAGAAAAGCAGAATCTTGTCAGAAACTCTATTTAGAGTCAGTGATAGAAAAAAAAGAAATTTTAAAAAATGGACACAGTCCCTTTGGTACAGGATGGCCTTTTTGCGGTGTCAGGCACCATCAATTATCCTGAGCACTCATTTTATCTTCTAGGACAGCTCCCTAAACAAACACCGTCACCTAACTAAGCACAGGGAACCAATAATCACACGAACACATGGGGGAAATAGAGGACAGGAATCATTTTCCTACCTCGATATATTTTTTTTTTTCAAAAGTGAGATCTGATTTCTGTCTTTACCTGATCAGGATGCCATAACAAAATACTATTGCCTGGGTGGTTTAAACAACAGATTTATTTCTCACACTCTTAGAGTAGTCCAAGGTCAAATTGCTGCAGGTTGGATCTGATAAACCCTTTTAGGTTTTCAGTCAACAGTCTAACTGCTGTATCCTCCTATAGTGGAGAGAGATTATCTTTCTCACATCTTCCATTAACCCCACTGGGTGCCTTACCTCTCAAAGACCCCATTTCCAAATACCATATTGGAGTTGGGACTTCAACATAAAATTTGGGGGGGCGGGGGGGGGGAACAAATATTCAGTTCATTGCAGTTATCCCATTTTAACACTAATAAATACTTAAAACTAAATTCAATCTCCTGGCTCCATCCAAAATATATTTTAGCCTACGGGGGGACATTTTGCTATTGAAGATCCATTTAGACTCTTCGTAGTTGCCAACATCAATTTCCCTTTGGCGGGGGGTGGGGGGGACATCCCTTTCCCGTAGTCTCACCCATGGTTGACAAGTCCCATATGTGTCAGACTCATACACTTTCAGATACAGACTGTGTGACTTATAGCTAAACCATTCAAATCAATTTTTTCCTTTAGCTGGTATGCTGGGTCTGGATTAAGCCAAAGAAATACAATGAGGCTATTGTAGGGATTGGTAGGATAAAAGACCTCTACCTTTTCATTGGGTAAGAAATCAGAAAGCTGCTAGCCATCTTGTGATCAGAAGAAACTGCCATCCGAGAGAGGAGCCTTACACTGATGGTAGTATTTAATCATCTGTAGTCAAACCCTCTTGAAGCAAAATATATCCTTAGACAAGATATATTAACTTAGACTTTGGTAAAGCACCAAAGAATCACATTTTTTTTTTGTTCTGCATTTATTTTTACATCATTGTTCACTTTTGTATAATGTTTGATTTCTCCTTTCAGGTGTTGTCCCCATAAAATAGCAACCAACAAGATACCCATAAAACAACACCACAGACTCTACGCTCTTCTCCCCCATTCAACCCCTCTCCCTCAACCTCCCCTGATTAATGTCTCCAATTTATCGTTTACCTGCTAGTTTTACCTTCTTATCTGATCCTTTGTATAGTTTCCCTATGTTTTTCTTATAAGTAAAAGCATCATCTATTTTTCTTTTTCCTTCTGACTTATTTCATTGAGCATAATCCTTTCCAGCTCCATTCATATTTTTTGCAAATGGCATAACTTTATCTTTCTGGATTGGGAATAGATTTTATTGTTCTAGTCTCTGCTTTGGGGTATTTACATAATTTCTATATTTTAGCTATTGTAAATAGTACTGTAAATAAACATAGGCATGCAACTATATTTTTGAATTAATGTTTTTGTGTCCTTTGGGTAGATGCATAGGAGTGGAATGCTGGGCCATATGGTAGATACATTTTTAGTAACTTAAGGGTCTGCCACATGGATTTCCATAGTGGTTAGACCAGTTTGCATTTCCTCACCAACCATATCCTCACTAGTATTTGTTCTTACTAGAGTGACGTGATATCTCATTGTGGTTTGGATTTTCATTTCCCTGATTATAAGTGATGTTTATTTAGCATTCCATGTGCCTGTTTGTCATCTGAATTTCCTCTTTGGAGGATTTTCTTTTAGCACTTCTGCCTGCTTTTTGACTGGATTCTTTATTCTATTTCTGTTGAGTTGTGTAAACTCTTCATAGATTTTTGATACTAGTCCCTTATAATTTTTGTGGAGTGCAAATACTTTCTCCTAACCAGAGGGAATGTGTGTCTCTTCATTTTCTTATTGTCTCTTTTGTACAGAAGCTTTTCAGTTTGATGTAGTCTCAGCTGTTTATCTTTTCCTTTATTTTCCAAAGGATCACTTTTTAATTTGAGGTTGGCATTTAATTCTCCCTTTCTGTATGTACAGTTTTTGCTAGTTTGCATTGTTAAAATTATAGGACTTTTATAAAAGTGGTTCATGTTCTCTTTTCTAACTGCTTAGAATTCCTGGCCTGACATTTTCTTTGTGAGGTGATTTAAGAATACAGAAGCATACCCTAATAGAAAGAGGATAAATCTGATTTTCTATTTAATTAAGTATTAGTCTTAGTAAGTTGTTGCTACATCTGCATGTTGATACTTACTGGCATACAGTATTATGGTATCTTTAGGAACCTATGCTTTGTAGTCATATCTTTCTGCCAAATATTGATAATTTGTGTTTTTCTTCCCCAATAAAACCTATTGAGAAATTATCAATTCTATGAGTATTTCCAAGAAGCTAATTTGGCTTTGTTGATTGTACCTTTCTTTCCCATTTTATCACTTTCTATATTATTTTCATTATTTCACCCCTTCTAGATACTTGGTATATTTTTTAAGTATATTTTCATGGTAACTTTGGTTTATCACATTATTTATGCTTCCAGTGTTATAAGTAACTCATATACTTTAGTTTTAACATGTTTTTATTCAGTGTTAGCATTTCTAGGCCTGGATGAGGTGGTGGATTGTTAATCCCTTGGCATCTGTTTTTCCTGTATTTATATATTTTCCTAGTTTCTCTCTAGAGGAAAACGAGTCTGATATCAGCATTCACTGATAACTAGCATTCCTGTGTGTTTCTTATTTCAGATAAATAATCATCTTGGTCGATTTTCCACCCAGAAATTTTTAACACTTATTTTGTATTACAAGAATATGTATACAACTTTAGAAAGAAATGACAATTTTCAAATATCATTAAGGAGAAACAGGTTGCAGAAGATTTTGGCTAATTTGAGAAAAGAGGATCAAAATTAAAGAGAGATTCCTGACTCATTCTTTATATCCAAATAAATTGCAGCAGAACCAATGAGTTAATTGGAACAGCAAAACCCACTTATGAATGTAAGCAAAAACCACCAGCACTTTTGAATATTTTCAATTAAAAATTTTATAAGAATTATTTGTAATATTATTTGTAAAAACATGGAAATAAATATCCATAATATAAGAGATGGTTAAACATATTTTGTGTACACTCATATAGTAGAATGTACTCTATGTAATTCTATTAATTCTATACCATTTCATATAGACAGATATCCAAGGTCTATTTTTAAATATTAAAAACTAAGTTGAATAAAGGACATGTATATGTATGAAAACATTTAAGTGTTTTAGCATATTCACATACACATAGTTTTCTCCTAACTTTATAAACACTTGTATCATTTTTTAACCACATGTTTCATAAACACCAGATTAAATTATAAGAAAAATTTAAAATTGGTTAAGAAATGTTCCAAGATATTATTTTAGGCTAGCTGGAGTGGCAACTCTTCCTCTTTTTCTTTAAGGTTGTTATAAAGCATTGTTAACTATTTCATGTTTTTAAAGAAATCTTGAAAATTACTTTTGAGTACAAAAGCTATAAACAATAATAGGAAATGCACTTATTTTCTTGTGGAACATCTTCTCAAGGATGCCTTTATTTATAGATTCAGAGAAAACATTTCTAATGTTACAAATATCTGACCATATTTTTAATATAACTTATTTAACTAACAATAATTTTTCATACATCTCTTTCCGTGAAAATAAATCCAAATCTACTATAACAATTTTTTAAAATATTTATTTATTTATTCATGTAGAACTGGGGTACAGGCCAGAGATGCAGAGGGTGAGAGTATTCACCAGAGACAGAGTGGGGAGCAGAACAGGCAGACCCATGAAGTACACTGCTGAGGGGAGCAGTGGGTGGGTCAGGAGAGGTCTGCCAGCCATGTGGATCTCCTCCAGTGCAGGCGGGAATCGAAATCATGCGGAAGTGGCTTTAGCTTCTTAGTGCTGTGCTTTAACCCGCTGCGCCACCAGGGAGGGCCCTCTACTATAACAATTTTTAATGGGAATACAGTGTCCCATCTTATTTTTCTACCAAATTGTATTTCATTGTACCAATTATTAGATGTTTGGTTGTTTCCAGATTTTCCCCCAATAACAATGCTGTTTTGAGTAACTTTTTTTTTTTTTTTACACAAATCTCTCTCCAATAGAGTGATTGCTCTTTAAGTAAAATCCTAGACTTCGTTAAAATGTATATGTCAGCTCTCCCTGGTGGGGCAACGGGTTAAAGCACCACATTAAGAAGCTCTCCAAAGCTACTGCAGCACAAGTTCCATCCCTGGCCTGCCAACACACATCGTGTGGAAGATCTCTTCTGAGCTGCCTGCTGCTTTTCTCAGAAATGTACTTCATCAATTTGCCTGTTCTGCTCCCACTCTGTCTCTGGTGAATCCTCTCACTGCCCCTGCACCTCTGGCCTGTACCCCAGTTCGATGAGCATAGATAAATAAAAATTTAAAAAAGGTATTTGTCTGCAAAAAAGATAGTTTTGCTTCTTCTTTCCCTATTTGGATTTCATGTATGTCTTTTTCCTGTCTTATTGGTCTGGCTAAAACTTCCAATGTTATGTGAAGAGCAGTGGTGATAGTGGACATCCTTGTCTTGTTTCTGATTTTAAAGAAAAGGCTTTCAACTTTTCTCCATTGACGATAATATTGGCTGCAGTTTGTCACATATGGCTTTTATCATGTTGAGGTATGTTCCTTCTACTACCTCACATCATGCACAAAAACAAAAACAACAACAAAAAAAACCAAAAAAAACTTGAAGTAGATTAAACAGCTAGACATATATCCCGAAGCCATAGGTGGGTGAAACACTATACAACAGATACCTCAGTAACATCTTTAAAGATATAACACCCAAAGCAAGGATAGTGAAGGAAAGGATAAGTAGCTGGGATAATCAATTTAAGAGCTTCTGTACAGCAAAAGAGACATTACACAAAAGAAACAGACATCCTACTGATTGGGGGTAAATTTTTTCACACAATACTAATGATAAAGGATTGATCACAAAGATACACAAAGAACTGATGAAACTCAACAAAAATAAATAACCCCATCAAAAAAATGGGCACAAGAACTAAAAAGACACTTCTCCAAAGAGGAAATGCAGATGGCCAAAAAGCATATGGACAAATGTTCAAAATTACTTGTATTAAGGGAGATGCAAATTAAAATCACAATGAGATACCACCTCACCCCAGTGAGAATGGCACATTTTAAAATAACTAGCAACAACAAATTTGGTGAAGATGTGGAGAAAAAGGAACTCTCTGACACTGCTGGTGGAAATGCAAACTAGTACAACCACTATCAAAAGCTGTATGGAGGTTTCTCAGACTGCTAAAAATGGAGCGTCCATATGACTCAGTAATCCCACTCCTAGGTATCTACCCAAAAGACACAAAAACACTGATTGAGAGGACACCTGCACCTCACCCCCATGTTTATTGCTGCTCTAATTACAATAGGAAAGACATGGAATCAACCTAAATGCCCAAAAAATAGATGATTGGATTAAAAAGATGTGGTACGTATACATGATGGAATACTACTCAGCAATCAAAAAGATAAACTCATGACTTTTGTAACAACATGGATGGATATGGACGGGATCATACTTAGTGAAATAAGCCAGGAAGAAAAAGAAAAAGAAAAATACCAGATGGTTTCACTCATAGCAGGAACATGAGGGACCGGGGCGGGGGTTGGGGGGGGGAGGAGCATTTGTAATAAAGAAAAAAACAAAAACAATCAGCAACTATATACCAGAGACAGTTTATGGGGGTGGAGTGAGGAATGGGATCAACAAAAAAAGGGTAGGAAAGGTGCATGGGACACATGGGTAAACTGGTGGTGAGAAATCCATGGGGATTACAACTGAGATGAAAAAAAGGGCACAATTTGAAGAGTGATGTAAAGATAAATTTAAAAAGACTACCTTAAAAAAAAAAGGTACATGTCAATTTATCTTTTTTTTCAGCATATTATTCGTCTGCCCTTCAGAATATATGTTAGCCTGTATCTCTTATAACCATATTGAAGCTACCACTTTACCAGCATTAACTTTTATTATTTAAAAAACAAATCTTTGACAACCTGACAGACTTACTTATTTTAAACTGTAGATGGTTTATACATGATGCTTTGCATAGCAATAATGCAGCAGGACTGATTAGTACTCCTTTGTCTATTTATATCACATAACAGCATCCCTCTGAATGAACAAGCTTCATAATAATTTCCTGCTTGAGCCACTTAATGAAAATGTGTGGGTGAATTCAATTTTGTTTTACATGTAAAATTCCCCTAAGGTGTTTCAAAAGGTGACTGTACAGTAAGGCTATGCTGACAGAAGCAACCAATTTGATTATCAGAGCTTCTTTGCCTGAGTCTGACCCAAAATAGCCAATTATGGAGATTTATTGGTCAATTTTAGTAAAAAAAAATTAAAAAAGGAAAAACTCCACCCCAAACCAAAAACAATAAAACAACAATGAACCTAATGTAGTCAATGCAGTATCCAGTATGAATAACTGCACATCTATTTCCTCCCCACTAAGAGTCAATGAAAAATAACTTGACTCAACATTTTATTTATCCAGTACAGTAAACAACATTTGTTTTGTTTTCATTAATTCAGGGTTTGTTAACCTTTGGAGAAGACCCAGATTAAAAGTAATCTTTGCTGAGCAAAGCTTTTCTTCAGGAGGGGGAAAAAAATAGTGCAAACAAGACTGGGGAAATATTTGATCTTCATGAGGAGATAATCTATATTTTAAAATTCTGAAACTTCACTATTTACTTACTAATTAAACAACTAATCTGATCACTGATGTTTCTTACCAAAGACTTACTAGATACTCTGATTTTTAGTCTGAGTTATATACTGTACTTAATGCACAGCAAAAAATAATTTCTAACTTTTTAACAAAGGTGTATCACTAATAATGATTTATTTTTACTGTCAGTAGCAAATGAAACTTTACCATATTGCGATGATTTATGCAGAGAAATAATACAGCAGTTCATTTTACCCTGGTAACTGACACTAACACAATTTACATAAGCCCCTCAACATGGCTGTTACTTGGCTTAGTCCAGGGTACCACTGTGTACTGCCTTGCATCTATTGGCCTAGCTCTGCACTGAACTTTAACAGAAATGAAGGGAAGAATAAAAAATGTTCTTTTATTCTCTCCATAATTTTGCTTCAGGATACTTTTTTATTTCTTTCTAAAATTTGTCTTTATTTCTACCTTAGAGCTTCTTTAGAGGTTATCTCAGATTTCATTTACACTTTATTGCACAGTAGATCTATATTTTGAACTCACTTTAGTATAAGTGAATAAACTTTATTCTTGTATTGGTGGATTTATAAACACAAATTACAATATAGTCTATTAAAATGAAAAAGTTTGCCCCTGGGGTCCTAATATTTCTTTTGTGCCAAATACTAATGAAACTTGTTCTGTTACAGGGCACCCCAGCGTGAACTGGGCCGCCTGTCTGTGGGGCCTCACCCATGTGCTTAAAATTAATTTGTACTGCAGGCACACACAAAAGGGTCAATAATGGGTTTATTTACAAAAGGGAAAAAGAAAAGGAAGCTACCCAGGTAAGAGAGAGGGATACAAAGTAACTGGAATATCTTACGGGCTTGGCTGACTTGGAGCTCTGGTAACAAACTAACTGAAAGCCCTGAGTCACTCTGTCTTGAGAGCCATTGCTGGAGTGAGGGAGCACTGTAGCAAATGGCTCCTATTTATCCCCCAAAGATCCAGAATGCCTGCTTAGCTCGGCTCTTGGGTCCTGACAGTTCTCTCCCTGGTACTGCTGGGACTTGTAGTTTTCTAATCACTGGAGTAGAGGGTGGAATCCAGAAAGCTGGAGTAGAGGGTGGAGTCCCCAAAACTCTGCAGAATTTCTTTAGTACATCCTTCCCCTTAACAGTTCAAGGTGAAGCCAGAAATTCTTATGAACTGTATTGTTAGCAAAGTAGAGGAACTGAACCGAAGAGCTCTCTGTTCCTTACCAAGAGGACAAAGACTCTCTGAAGGCTTCACTGCCTGTCAGCCATGGTACCCAGCATATTCCTCCTTCAATCTGAAGTTTTACAATTACATAGAAGTGTAAGTGCATCCCTTGATGATCCTTCTAGATCTGCGACATTGTAGTATATAATTATGACCATTTTAAAAACAGTAACATTGTGAATGGGATTTTTTTTTTTTTTTCAGACTTAGTGTTAGGGAATGAGTTAAATGCTTTTATCTACCTTTCAAGTTTTGGGTAATTTGTTTTACAATGCCAACAGAATGCATAAACTAACTGACCATATTCTCATTTTATTGGGGTAACTGCACTCAATAGTTTCTCAAAATAGAACACAACGAAGTGCAGAAGAGAGTTGTGCTGAGTTTTGTCTGTGGCTGCACTGCTTTTGTCAGACTAGGCAACTCCACATTACATGAGATTTTCATTGGAGCAGCCACTATATTAGTGAATCCTTATAATACTTTAGAGTTTGAAAACATATTAAACTATAAGGAATGACTTGGGGTGGAGGATATTTATCCCCTTCCAATGTCTCTTACAACCCACTCACCCACACCAATGCCCTCACTTTTCTCCCTCCCTGAAAAACCAAAGTGAAAAAAACAAAACTCACGTAATGCGTTTGTAACATTAAGACCAGTCCTTTTCTCAATAACCCTCTTGCCAACCAATTTCCCCCAATAACCCTCTTGCCAACCAATTTCCCCCTTAGAGAAACACTGTCCTTTGCTCTGTGCCCCAGAGTATCATAATAATGATACCACATGACATACTATGGCTACATATAATGTATAGAAGATATGCATATAGATGATATGCATGACCTAAATGTGATAAACCATACAGTTTGGATGTCTGTCTCTACTGGCAGGAGGCACACTCTAAATCCAAGATCAAACTCTTCAAGATTAGTACTACACAGACCCTGAGGTACAGGAGTTGTTCTTCTTCAGTGTTCAGATGTCTGGGCTTCTTGTAATATATTTCTTTGAGAATTCTAAGTTTCCCTGTGGATTCTGATACCCAGTTCTCTCCCATGCCCTGCATTTCACTGTTTTCTTTTTGATCTAATTTGACTTTTAAAAAACACAAAAATTTTAGCCCTCCCTGGTGGTGCAACGGGTTAAATTTTAGCACTGCACTGCAAGCTAGCTGCAGTCACTTCAGTGCTTTTGATCCCTAGTCGCAGAGGTGATCCACCTGGTGCAGCAGACCTTTCCTGTCTCACCCCCTGCTCCCCTCAGCAATGTACTTCATAGATCTGCCTGTTGTGCTCCCCACTCTGTCTCTGGTGAATCGTCTCACTGCCCCTGCACTGCTGGCCTGTACCCCAGTTCTGTACGCATAAATAAATAAATTAAAAAAAAAATAAAAATTTAAAAGCATAGCCTATGCAAACACAACAAAACATATTTTAAGAAAATGAATAGGCTTCATTAAGTAAGTAAGTTAATGTAAAAAGTAAAGTTATAGTTATAAGGAGCCTAGCTTCATTAAACTGAATAAATAATGTAGGAAGATTTTCTTGAAATTGTTGAGCTTATTACTTAAGGGTAGGGATATTTCCTATGAATTTGCTAAATTACTTTAGTCAGTAAACACTTATACAGTGTACTTATTTCTGGAGGTTTTACACATTAGATTCTTCTTTTTTGAATATTAAAAAATACCACTACAGGGTTTAGTAAGGTTGTAGTTAATATACTATTAACTCAAGAATAGCTTCAAGTCTCTACTTCGCAGAGTGCTTATTATAACATTGGTCATAAAGACTGGTCCTTAAATAAGATTGGCCTTGAATCTATTTTGAGGGTTTTAAGTGCACACAAGCACAAACGCATATATTTGCATGTGAATGCACACACACAAAATAGGATCACAAAATTTCAAGGGTAGAGTCACCTATACAATGCTTGATTGTTCCATACTCATTAAAGGGGACTGCCTAGTTTGTAATTGAAAGCCAACAAACACAGACAGTTCACTACTTTCCAAGTGACATTTTTGGACATCCATAACTGTCAGAAACTCTTTTCTTATGTTGAGCTGAAATTTGGATCTCTATCACTTTAAACCACTTGTCTTACTTCTGCTTCTTCAGTCCACACATTATAAGTCGAGTAAGATCTTATTTTATTCCATATAGCTTTGCTGTAACAGCAGAGAGTAGATTTCTGTAGGCATAGCTGTAGTAGTTAGGCAATTTACATGTAAGGCAGCAACTGCCACTTTTCATTCATCAGACTTGTTAGTGTTGAAAATAACATTTCACTAGGAGTTTATGACTGGAAAGTGGGGCCTGCAGTCTAAAATAATTCCAAAGGCTAAGGGGCTATGGTAACCAGAGTTAGGTGCAAATAAGTGTTTTCCAGAAGATCCTCTCAGTAAATTTAACAGTAGGGAGAAAAAGAGTCATGACATAACATAATTAGTTTCTCTGTAGTTCTGGCAATAAATGATAGCTGAAAATTTACATCTTGGAAACAATATATTATCTGCACATAAATTAAAACCATGCTAAAAAAATCACTTAATGAATAAACCAAGAGAAACATTGATATTACTTCTAGGCAGTGGTATGAAAAATTCATACATTATCAAAATTTTTAAAGGTTAATATTGCATTTCTTTAACTTTCTTTATTTAGCTGTTTTAATATCTTTTCTTGTTCATTTAGTGTGTCCTTTCATTTTAGTAATTAGCCTATGCTAAATTCTTCCTTGAGTGGGAGTATAAAGAATGTACACAAATTAAAAAAGGGAAGATTTCTAATGATGTAATTTTTTAGGTCTCTGACTTGAATACTAATATTCCAGTCCTAACTGTTGAAAACAACCCATGACTTGAGAAGTAGGAAAAGGATGTGTTCTTTCTACAGGAAGATTTACCACTGGAAACACACAGTGTTCAGGCCAGAAAACTGGGGTTCAGGCCAGAGGTTAAGGGACAGTGAAAGGATTCACTAGCAACAGAGTAGGGACCAGAACAGGCAGATTGACAAAGTACATTGCTGAGGGGAGAAGTGGGTGAGGCAGGAGGGTCTGCTGTGCCATGTGGGTCACCTCTCTTCCCAGGGACCAAACCTATGCTGAAGCAGCTGCAGTTAGCTTCATAGGATTGCTTTAACCTGTTGTGCCAGCAGGGAGGGCCTCCACTCCTTTTTCTTGATGAAAGTATTGCAAACTAAAATTCCCAGGATTAGGGACATTATTCAGTGTTGTTTCATGGTAAGTTATTTCATGATTAAATGCTTTACAATGTAAGATAAATGTGAAACACTAGAAACAAGCCAGTATTCATTTAAGAGGGTTTTGTTTCCTCTATATTAGAGTCAGAAGGTGAAGCATGTGTTTGAAATAACACTTGGTTGAATCACTAGCTTGAAGCTTTCCAGATCTTCTTTGTTTTCTATTATGGAACCCTAACAAAAACTGTCATTTATATTAGTGCATTTATCATGTTTGTGTTTTTTTTAAAGGTTTATTATTTATCCATATAGAACTGGGATATAGGCCAGAGATGTGGAGGGTGAGAGGATTCACTAGAGACAGAGCAGGGAGCAGAACAGGCAGATCAACGAAGTACACTGCTGAGGGAAGCAGCGGGTGGGTCAGGAGAGGTCTGCCACGCCATGTGGATTTCCTCCAGGGCAGGCGGGAATCGAACTCATGCAGAAGTGGCTCAAGCTTCTCAGTGCTGTGCTTCAACCCGCTGCGCCACCAGGGAGGGCCCTCATGTTTGTATTTTTTGATAAACTTTTAGATCAGGTACAACAGGAATAGTACATCAGTAATTAGCATTTTTTTTTTTTTAACCATCCTTTTCCCAATTTCTTTTTTTTGAAAGACTTTTCTTTGAGGACTTGCTAAAGTAACTTGTTATTTAACCTGACCAAATTCTCTTCAACCTTTTCTTTTGCTTTGGGATATTTGTATAATATATGGAGGTGGATAGTCAGGATTTCTAAGGCAAAGAGGTACACTGTATGGTCAATACAATTTTAAGTCTAATACATGTATGTAACATTCAATTTTATGCTATAAGTAAATAATATTCAAACTTAATTTTTAGTTCTCTGGATAGGTATAAATTTAAGTGATTTTTTTTTTGGACAAGGTAAAGAAAATAACACAGGTAAGAGTTAAAAATCATTTTTGCAATGCAGAACATTTTTAATTCAATTTTGAACTATGGTGGGGTGGAATGTGGAAAGGCAGTCAATACAAGACTTGAAGCCTACAGTGAAACATTGATTCTGTGAGAGTGTGATAGTCTTTATAAATCAGAGAAATCAATGAAAATGAAAGACAGAAAGATATGACATTTGAATAATGCCATTCAATCAGAGAAGAGCTTTCAAATGATTTTTATGAAGACATGAATATTAATATATCAATTGCTGATGAAAATTAGCTTTGCTTAACTTGCTCCTTTATAATAGTCTTTAAAATGTAGTGAATGTAATATTGTCAATTCTTGTATTGAACTTCTCATAAAACTTATTTTATACCCATTAACTTCGTTGAGCTTTCTTTTTCAGAAAGATTTATAAAGCCCCCTTCCTTAACATCATTTTGTATTAAAGCTATTCCACACACTTGACAATGTAGATAAAGTCAAAAGTTGTGATTTATTACAGTACAAGAATGTACTTCTCTTTGTTACCAAGGAAGGAATTTATATGTTCACATAAAAACCATGCATATATAAATCAATTCCAAGTAAGAGCTTAGCTTTGACTTATTTTGGGCATTTGGAGTTAATTTTATTTTTGTTCCAAACTGTTTAGGTACTAAATAGTTGCTCCACAAATCTCCCTCAGAAAGTTTCCTTGAGTTATATGTGCATTTTTGATGATGTTCCGATGAACTATATGTAAAATATATCATATATATGTGTATATATACATATAGAAAATTTTCACTATAAATATAACCAAAAGCTCTTATTACATTTCCACTTTCCTGCTTAACCTTCCATTCCTTCTAGAACATCGGCCTACAAATACCTTCTGCACACTGTAAGCTGATGGCTACTAAGTCACACTCCAGGGTGTCTACATCCCTACTGCTCTCACCACATAGACTTAAGAAGAATCAGATCACTTTCTGCAAAATTCCTTTATCTCTGCTTTAAGTTGGTATTTGTTAGCGTGTAATTTAGCTATATAGATTAATCAAATGTAAATATGAAAGAGTGGTGTTTTTAAAATCAACTAAATATGTAGAAAGGACTTGATAAAATTAGTTGCTTAGGAAATATTACTGCATTAGGTCGGCAGGACACATGTAAAATGTTGAAAAAGTCATGTTTAAATATCGATATAATCTTAATTTGTATTGCCTTGCTGATACCTTTTAATTCTTGGTTCTGGGAGAGTTTTGAATAGTTTTTTTTTCATATGTTTTTTATGGTTTTTGGTTATACATCCAAGTCTTTACTCCATTTTGAGTAAATCATTATATATAATGTCAGATAATGGACTAGCTTCATTATTTTGCATGTAGTTTTCAAAACCCCATTTGTTAAAGAGAATTTCCTGTCTCTAAAATATACTTTTGGCTCCTGTGTCAAAAATTAATTGTCCATATAACTGTAGCTTTATTTCTGACCTCCCAATTCTATTCCATTGGCCTGAGTGTATATTTCTATGTTAATACATATGATTACTGTGGCTTTGTAGTATAATTTGAAGTCTAGGAATATGATACTTCCATTCTTCCTCTTTTGTTTGTCTAAACTGTTTGACTATTAGGAGTCTTTTTGGTTCCATGTGAATTTCAATATTGTTTTTCCATTCTTTAGAATGTCACAGAGAATTTAATATGGATTATACTGAGTCTGTATAGTGCTTTAGGAAAGATAGACATTTTAATAATATTAATTTTCCAGCCTATGAGCAGGGAATATTTTACCATTTCTTCATGTTTTCTATTTCTTTTAACAATGTCATATATTTTTCATTGTGAAGGTCTTCACTTCTTTTGTTAAATTTAGTCCCAGGTATTTAATATTTTTTTTGATGTGATAGTTAAGGACAATCTTTTCTTGATTTCTTTCTCTTCTACCTTGTTTGTATATAGGTACATAATTGATTTTTATAAGTTGACTTTAAAACCCACTATTTTACAGTTATTTTTTCAGTTAGTTGGATCTTCAGTATTTTCCATGTATATTATGTCATCTACAAATAATGATAATGTTACTTCTTTTTCTAATTTGGATTTCTTTTATATTCTTCTCTTGCCTAATTGTTCTAGCTGGGATTTCCAACATTATGTTGAAAGTGGATATTCTTGTCTTCTATCAGATCTTAAAAGAAAAGTTTTCAACTTCACACTACTTAGTATTATGCTTGCAGTCGATATGTCATTAGCAGCCTTTATCATGGTTAGGCACATTCCTTCTATGCCCATTTTTTGGAGGGTTTTTATAGTTAAGTGGGTATTGACAGTGTCAAACATTTCTCTGCATCTATTGATATGAGGTGAAACATTAATAAAGATACCACAAAAAAAGAAAACTATAGACCCTATTTCCTGATAACATAGATGCAAAAATCCTAACAAAATCTTAGTAAGCCAACTTTAACAATATATTAAAAAGGATCATAGAATCATGGCCAAGTGTGATTTAGTCAGGGATGCAAGGGTAATAACAACATCTAAAAACTGCGCAATATAACTCACTACATTAACAAAAGGAAAAATAAGAATGCACTCCATACAACTGATAAGGAAGTGATCACAAAGACATACAAAGAACTCACACGACTCAACAAAAACAAAATAAACAATCCAGTAAAAAATTGGGCAGAAGAGGGCCCTCCCAGGTGGCGCAGCAGGTTAAAGCACTGCACTAAGAAGCTGAAACCACTTCTGCATGAATTCCATTCCCGTCTGCCCTAGAGGTGACCACATGGTGTGGCAGATCTCTTCTGACCCGCCTGCTGCTCCCCTCAGTAGTGTACTTCGTCGATCTGCCTGTTCTGCGCGCGTCTCTGGTGAAGTCTTTTGCCATCCCTGAGCCTCTGTCCTGTACCCCAGCTCTGTATGCACAAATAAATAAATCTTTTTAAAAAAATTGGGCAGAAGAACTTAAAAGACACTTCTCCAAAGAGGAAATGCAAATGGCCCACAAGCATATGCAAAAATGTTCAACATCCTCATAATCAGGGAAATGCAAATCAAAACCACAATGAGATATGGAAACAACCCAAATGCCCAAAAAATAGATGACTGGATCAAGAAGATGTGGTGTATATTCCTCCTATAAGTGAGACCACCTAATACTGTTTTTTTTTTCTTTTTTTACTTCTGACTTATTTCACTAAGCATAATTCCTTCTCGCTCCAATCCACGTTCCTGGGAATGGCATTAATTTATCTTTTTGATTGTTGAATAGTATTCCATTATATATATATACCACATCTTCTTGATCCAGTCATCTATTTTTTGGGCATTTGGGTTGTTTCCATATCTTATAATTGCAAATAGTCCTGCAATAAACATAGGAGGTTACGTATTCTTTTAAATTAATGTTTTTGAGTCCTTTGGGTAGATTCCTAGGAGTAAATTTCTGAGTCATGTAGTAGATCTATTTTTAGTAGTCTGAAAAACCTCCATACAGCTTTCCATAGTGATTGGACCAGTTTGTATTCCCACCAGCAATGCAGGAGAGTTCCTTTTCTACCACGTCCTCGCCAACATTTGTTGTGAGTATATATATAATGGAATACTATTCAACAATCAAAAAGATAAATTAATGCCATTCCCAGGAACGTGGATTGGAGCAAGAAGGAATTATGCTTAGTGAAATAAGTCAGAAGTAAAAAGGGAAAATAAAAACAGTATTAGGTGGTTTCACTTATAGGAGGAATATAGGGGAACCAAATAAGGGCTCATAGATAAAAAACACAACAAAACTAAAAAATAAGCAGGCAACTATAAATCAGAAACATTCTTCAGGGGAGGGGGAGAGAGAGGGATCAAAATGAAGGCAGGAAGAGCACAAAGGACTATGATGATGGTGCAGGGGTAATTGGTGGTGGGAATTCTATGGGGCTTCACCTGAGAAAAGAATGCAAACACTATAAAAAACTGGACTATGAGGTAAAAAAATATATATATAAATAAATAAATTATTGAAAACAGAGAATAAGAAAGCATAATGGAAAATAAGCTTAAAATTCCAATAAGACTATTCTGAAAAAAATAGAGGAAAGTTAATAGAAAGATCAGACAACATCTGTTAAGTTTCTCTTTAGGCCTACTGCTTGCTTCTCAATACTTAAGCCTCCAGATGCTCATTAAAGCCACCCCATTTTATTTGGTTTTCAGGTTATCACTTATTTCCAGATAAGGGGGCTATATAACAGGATCTCTTCCAGTACCAGAAATCCATGAGGAGTAAAAGAAACAAACATCGATAATTAGCAGGCTAATAGGGAAAAACAGCTTAGGTTGTACCCCCTCAAACACGTAATGATTCTGAGTCCACAGATTTGGGGTAGTGACTAGCAAAGAGCAAGCATGTAACTTTTCATGTGTCTTCATATTGTTCATAAAATAATGCTAATCTTTCCTTGCAAAGGGCTTAATTTTATAAGGTAGGAAAAAAATGCTTTGTAATTTGAAATGAAAAAATATGAACTGAAGTGATTAATTTTTTACCTTTACAAAACTCTAAAACCTTGCATGACTTTATATTTGTCTTAGATTTTGGAAAAAACAACAACAAATGAATGAATTACAAAACACTATCTCATTAATCATATCAAAATTCAAAGCTAAGCCTTATAATCACCTCTCCTCATAATTTGTACTTTGTAGGAGCTGTTATATATTTGAGTGTTGAGTCATGAAAGTTTTGAGTTATAAAGACTCAGCTGGAATCCCAGTTCCCTGGTTGCATACTGTGTGAACTTGAGAACTTGAAGCTTCAACATCATTCCTAATAAAATTGGGGAATTTAATGCCTACTGTGCAAGGTTGTTATGTGAACCTCTAGCAAATATGAGGAGCTCAAGGAAGGGCAACTGTTGACATTGTATATTTTCTGTAATACCTTTGATGTCTAGTGTATAGAGAGTATTAATTATTAATTGTTGAAAGATAACAAATCCTGACAACACTGCATATATTATCTATAAGTAAAGTAAGGAGATAATGAAAAATTGCAAAAAATGTTATAGTATACATATTCATTTACTTTTATTTCTGCCACATAAACTATATATAAGAAGAGTTGAATATAGTTCTCTTTCATCCAACTCAAACAATGAAATCTAATGCCAATCTTACACTTCTTTGACATGCTAAGAAGACATGATTTGGGAGTCCTTTCTGAATGTAGATTTTTACACCTCAGCAGAGCAAATAAAAGACTTCTGAGAAGGGAAGACCTGAAAGAAGGAGGGAGATCATAAAAGTACTGACAGTCTTAGAAAAGTCACATAAAGAGGGGTTTTGAAGAATATATCAGCTTCCTACAATTTCAAAAGCTGTGTTAAGGAGATAAATCTAGTGGAGTTTAAGGCGTTGAAAATACTAGCTTCCCTGGTGGCCTAGAGGCTAATTCTCAGCACTATCACCACTATTGACTGACTTCCATCCCGGCCAGGGAGCTGACCCACATGGTGTGGCAGACCTCTGCTATCTTGCTCACTGCTCCCCTCAGCAGTTTATTTGAGTAGGTCCGCCTACTGTGTCTCTGGTAAATTATTTCACCCCCCACCACGCACCTCTGGCCTACACCCCAGTTCTTCTATGCAAAAAAAAAAAAAAAAAAGAAAAGAAAGAAAGAAAAAGATGTTGAAAATACAAGGAGAGGGAGAAGATGACCTGAGTCCCTGTTGAGAGAAAAGGAAAGGATAGAGGCTGGATTGAAGATGGAGGTAGAGGCTGGTAGCTTTCCTATTCAACCTGAGAACTCAGCAAGACTGGAGGGTGTGAATGAAGAGTGGAAGGAGAGAAATAGATCAGCGTTAACTATTGGGAAAGAACACACATGTAGTGAAGGTGTCATTACCTGGCAGTGACTGCTCTGAATATTGAATTGTAGTAAAATCAATTTATGCAGGTATTTTTTTTTAACAAGCCCATAAAGTAATGGTTGGGACTTTCTAGGCAACCATCATCACAGACTCATGGAATTACATTTCTCAAAAATCTATGTCCATACTCAAGCAACATGAATAAAGTATACTGACTGCTATAAACTGTCAACCTAGGTAAATTATGGGCTACCTGTTAAAACAATGCTAGTCAAAAGAAGATACAGTTAATTGAACCGTGGGTTCTCAGATTTTTAACACTGGAAAACATAATTTCTTTAGTTTTATAAACTATTGTTTAAACTAAGTGATCTACTCTAAAAGATCTCATGTTGAATAGTAAGGGCAGAACTCCATCAAGCATCGATTATATGCTGAGTAGTGTCTCTGTGTGGGGTGGATGTTATTTTTCCCATTTTGCAGATGAAGCCTTGTGGCTCAGGGCAGCTAAGTGGCATCATCAAGATCACTCGACATAAATGACAAATGTGGACTCTGTCAGTTTAGTGACTGGGGCTTTCTTTAGACTCCCGTAGTAACAGATGTATTTCATCCTCCAAACCTTTCCACAGCCTCTTCTTTGCTCTGTGAGTCTCCTGGGGAGCCTTTTTCTCGTTTATAGGAATGAACTTTCAAATGTCATCACGACCTTAAAAGCATAGTTCTGAGCCTGTGCATACTAGTGAAACACACCACTTAAACACACCCATGAACAGAGCTGGTGGCAAGGGGCGGTGGATTCTGATTTCAATTGGTAAGGAAGAAAAAATGAAATTATAAAAGTTCACGTGTTCTGAGGGAAGAGAACTAGGTATCTGCTACAGTTATTTCCCCAGTAGTGACAAAGGAAAGAACAATTAGAATTAAGGGGAAAATACTTTGATTAAAACTGTCAATTAGACAGCAAACATACAGTATACATGCTGATTGAATCAAAATAGCAAAGAAAGACTGGATGGGGAAAAATGCCAAAATATCAACTATTATAGCAGTTGCCTTAAGCAGCAGAATTATCCTTAAGTTTCTTGTTCTGTTTTATATTTATACTTGTTTTATATTTATATTTTCTGTTTTATATTTGCTGGGTTACAAGAATTGTGTTCTTATTGTATATATAGTTATAATGATGATGTCAAAGCCGAACCAACATCTTTGGCAGGTGGTTTTGGGGACGTTGGCAGGTGGCTTTGGGTCATTTAAATCCTCATGAGAAACCTCCAAACACAGCCCTGCTTGGTCACTGTCGGGATGCGCAACACAGATGCCAGAGGCCACACTACAAGGGAATGTCTCTCAGATTGTTCTCTTGTTCCAAGGAACAGAACTGAACAGGTCTGAGCAGAATTGCTTCAATTCACTTATGTCATCCTGGTGAGGAGTGAGCAGCTGCCTGAGAATGCTTAGGTGTGCTGTGGGCACACATTAATAAAAGAGGCAGTAATCACCAGCAATGCCTGTTGTCTTTCCTGGAACTCCAAGCTAAGATACTTAACTCCCTGTATTTTAGCATCTATACCAGCTTTAAAGAAACAGACCTTCCAATTAAGAAAGAGAACAAAGGCCTCTCAGCCCCCACATCCCCTCCCTAGCTTCGCACAGCGGCGTTCACCTCCTGCAATCAATTCCATTTCTAAGGAGACAGTGAACAATTTATTCAGCTTCAATTTGCTGAGAGGAAAACCTCCTATTCTCTAATATTAATTCTTGAAGCAGATTCAAAAACAATTTTTATTCCTTACCAGGGTTTGGGGCTTTGAATGATATTAATGTAGGCAGTCTTTGAAATATTAGGAGATGGCAGCCATTGTGAGAATCTTGACCTTCGCCTGGCATAAAGGGAAGTCTCAGGGCAAAGTATATGTTAACTTATGTGTTGAAATATGTATAAAGTTTCCAGCGGGGCACCCCTGGTGAATGCAGGACATAGGCTGACAGAACTTGCATTCCTTAAAGGCAAATCTGTCCTGTAATGGGACCAGGAAACACCTGGCTTATTGCAAAGTTGGTTCCAAAAGCACCTCCATGCAGTCTTGGACAATATATGCTGGGAATCCACCAGCATAGAGAGAACCCTGAGGCCTTGGCTTGATAGCATATTCCAATACCTACATTTGTCTTTTACAGATTTAATGATTCATTTTTGTCCTTGTTTTTTTTTTTTTTTTTTTAACCATATTTCACAGATAACTTGAAATGTGTTGCTGTGGCTCCTACTTAGGCTTCATCATAGACTAATGAACTTCAAGCTGTTTCGTTTTTCTTTAGAGTCAATGCGTTTTAACTAAGCACATTAGCCGTATGGGACAAAGTGGGCTCCCACATAAGCAAAGTGTTTCATTCGCAGGTGACAAAGCTTGATAACTTGTGCTGTGTGTGTGTGTGTGTGTTTGTGTGTGTGTGTTTATTGTTGGAACTTTCTACTGGTTCAGGAGAGTAGAATTTGGATAACATTGTCACAAAACTGAAATAAGTAGATTAGGTTTATTTTGTGTCACGGAACTGACTGGTTGTCTTGGTGCCACCCAGAAGAGTGGCGTAGCAGTATCACATCTGAAACTGTCAGCTCTCATAATGAAAACAATCCCGTACACTCCCTGCTCCAGTCCGTCTTCCATCTTATCTTCCTAAAACACAGATGTACTCATGTCATTGCTTCCAAACCTTATCTGGCTCTTCACTGTCTATCAAGGAAAAACCAAACTGTTTAGCACGTCACTCAGGACTCAAGTGTCTATGAGAGCTAGCAACAGGCTCCTTCAGATTCTGCAGAGCCTACACTCTGCCTCTTACCCTTGAGAAGCAGAACCAAGGGGAGTGGTGGTAGAGGCAGAGGTGAGGACAGGCTGAGCAGCTCAGAGAGGGACACCTTATGTCAAAAGTCTGGCTGTGTGACCTGGGATAAGGCTGGGGCCTGGGTTGTGAAATGGCTAGGACTAACTAGCCTGGCTGAAGTAGATATTTGGGGCAGAGAAGAAGGGAGGAGAGGAAATCCAGAAAGGAATGGAGAAAGCCGCTGCCACTTCTTTTCCTCTAGGAATTATTTCCCAGGTAGGCTTTGCAGAGGCCACAGACACCGAAAGAAGGGTGCTTCTTTTGAGCACTGATTTTGGATTCAGATTCCCTGCTCCACTATTGGAAGCTTTGTGACCTTGGTTAGGGTACTTTGCTTTCCTGTGCAGCTAACCATGGCACTACCTCATCAAATTACTGGAAGGGTTTAACACATTAACTGAGGGTTCTGTGCATGGTAGGTCTTCAATAAATCTTACTGATCATTATATTATTATGATAAATTTGGACTTTTTTTTCTCTTCACTTCTTTGGGAAATCAGAAAGCAGAATTTAACTGCACTGTAATTAGTAGAGTGACCAACTAGTCTTGGTTTCTAGAGGCTTCTCTCATATTCACATTGCAAATCCATCCTACCAGGAGTCTCTTAATGCTGGGCCAAAGGGAAGGTTGGCTGTTCACCTGAATAGTGAGTGTGGGTGGCTTTCTCATCAGAGGATCCAGCTGCTTAGCAGCATGCTATTGGCAGAGTCAATTGAAATTGCTGTTTTGTCCCCTAAACAATTAAGTATTAGCATATGTTCCAACATTGAAAAAAAGTCCTAATATAGAAAGAAAAAAGTTCAAAAGAAAAAGAAAAAACAACGGACATTTTCTTTACTTACTACATGCCAGCCTTGGGTAAGTCAGGAGTTTGTTATCTTAGGGTGCTCGTCACGACTCATAAGTCAGGAGAAATGTAACATGGAAAGATGGAAATGACCTCAGCAAGAGCATCCACTTAAAAAAAAAAAAAGCAAACATGGCTACTGAAAAGGGAAAGGGAGAGAGCCATAATCATGGAGGTGGAGATAGAGCTTCCAAGTAAGGGCCTAACTCCAGGATGATATAATTCTGGGGGTCTAGAGACTTGCCCAAGCTCCTGAGAAATGGGGCAGCATCTGATGCAGGGTGGACATGTCTCCTGAAAGTTAGTCAACCTCTATGGCTTATACCATTACCATAATACTAAAAATGGACACTAAAAATGGACACATCACCATCATACTGAAAATGGACACATTTTAAAACTGCAAATATATTCTGCTACTGATTATGTTAAGAATTGAGGTTAAATTCATTGTCTTATTTTTTTCCTTTATGACAAATTAAATTTTTGAAAAATGTATCAAATCACAAGAGAGAGAAAATTTCACTTTGACTTTCAGAAAAGACTTACAGGATTTCTTAATTTCTCTGAAGCATCCTGGCTCTATCTGGACTAAAATTTTTTTTTAAAGATTTATTTATTCATACAGAACTGGGGTACAAGCCAGAGGTGCAGGGTGGTGAGAGGCTTCACCAGAGACAAAGTGGGGAGCAGAACAGGCAGATCTACGAAGTACACTGCTGAGGGGAGCAGCGGGCAGGTCAGGAGAGGTCTGCCACACCATGTGGATCTCCTCCGGGGCAGGCAGGTGGGGATCGAACTCATGCGAAAGTGGCTTAAGCTTCTCAGTGCTGTGCTTTAACCCGCTGCGCCACCAGGGAGGGCCCAGAAAACTGAAGTAAATTTTAACAAAGTCATTGTTTTCAAACTCAAGGACTATGGGATTGATGAATGGTTACTTGTTTCTCGGGAGAGAAGCCATAGTATTT
Source organism: Condylura cristata (assembly GCF_000260355.1). Classification (NCBI taxonomy): domain Eukaryota; kingdom Metazoa; phylum Chordata; class Mammalia; order Eulipotyphla; family Talpidae; genus Condylura; species Condylura cristata. The sequence goes on along the minus strand of NW_004567115.1, from coordinate 5,651,675 downwards.
AATATTTATATAAATTGATGTAGTAAGGTATTTTCTAAAGCTGTTATGTATATAAGAAGGTGAAGAAGTCACAAACAGAAAGCTAAAAAGATTGGTGCAGCTCTATCTCATGGTATACATCTAGAAATTTTTGCAATATAAAAGGAGGGCCTACATTGTTTCTGGATTTTTAAAAAAAATGATTTTATTAATTTATTTTTGTGTAGAAGGACTAAGGTGTAGGTCACTAGAGGTGTGGTGGTAGGGGGATGAGAGGATTCACCAGAGACAGAGTGGGATCAGAAGAGGTGGATCTACTGAAATGCACTGCTGAGGGGAGCAGTGGGTGAGACAGGAGAGGTCTGCTGCACCAGACATGGGTCAGCTCCCTGCATGGGGATTGAACTCAGGCGGTAGCAGTGATAGTACTGAGACTTAACCCCTAAGCCAACAGGGAGACCCTGTTTTTGAATTTCTAATGCAAGGAAAAGATCCTGTCTGTCATGACCCATGGAGGTCTCAGACTGGAAAACTTGGACTGCACTTGTCTGGAGTCTAACCTGCTTGTCCCCTGTTCCTAGAAACAAGATGGAGAGGAGCCAGTGCAGCCTTTTTTTAAGTTATGGCAGCCTGAATGTATGTTCTGTAGCGTGCACTGCATGAGGAGGAGCAGAAGGAATACCTACCTTAGAGGAAATGAGAGGGTTGTGGGTAATAAATAAGAAGTAGCTAGTAATGCCAGCAAGTGAATGCTCATGCGAACAAAATATTTCAGTTCCTAATTGTTTGGTCATTTCTCCTAGCTGACCAGATGGATAAATGCCACATATTTTCTCAAATCCATCAGTAATTTTGAAAACACTACCCAAATACTTGTTGTAAGACCAAGAAAAGGAAGCCAGGCCTCAGACATCTGTGAAGGGGCAGATACGACCTCTCATTTCTCTGTAAAACACATATTTCTGACATGTTTCCTGACCTAACCAGCTTTAGATTGAGAGCTCTACTCTATCTAAATTCCTGGAAGAATTTCCATAATGGGATCCAGGATTTGCTTATGTCAACCTATCCTCTTTTAGCAGTTTTAATTTGATTTCATAGAATAAGATAATCCCATTATATGTCAGCAGTCTGAACTGCAAAGATGTAATTATGAGTCCTAATTTCTAGTACTCAGGAAAAAACAAAACAAAACAAAACAAAATAACCAAAGCAACACCTAACATGTACATGCATTCTTGAAAAATGAATTGTGAAAACGAATTTAATCCTCAACACAATCCGACTCATGCATCAACAGCTATGTGGTGAACAGTGCTACAGATCCTGGCTGTCATTATCCTCCTTCATGAGTGAACTTGACTTACCCCTTCTGCGTCCCTTGAGTGTCCTGGCCTCCTCAATTCTTGAGCATTCAGATGTTCTCTTGGTGAGGAAAGGAAACAACAGCTGCAAACTTCCTCTTTCCTGCTCTCTTCTCTGAACTCTCTGGAACCCATGGTGGACACAGCTGATTTTTACTTACTTAGGTCTCCTCAAAGAATTTTAAGGACACTTTTTCATGTCCTTAGGGACAGGAATTTAGATGAGAGAATGAAGAAACCCAAACCACGAACGGCTCCACAGTCCATCCTCTCTCTGAAAGTAACACCAAGCCAGGGAAGACAGAAAGTGCTGGACACTTGTCTAAGTTCTTTAGATAAAAGGCCATCTAAGAAAGCCTTCCTTCACCAAATTCCTCCCCCCTCCTCTTTATGCCCTATCTCTGTGAAATGCAATAGTAGGTATTAATGCAAAGAAATGGTAGGAAAAACAGACTAGATGATCTAGGAAATGTTAATTCAGCCTAGATACATGAGTCTCATGTAGATCTATACCATGACCAGGAAAATTATCACGAGGCAGTAAGAGAAAGAAAAGCTTTAAAAATTAGTAAAAAGTGGCTACTTCAGTGCAAGTTCCATCCTTGGTCCTTGTGGTCCCTGACTACATGGTGCGGCAGACCTCTCCTGACCCATCCACAGCTCCTCTCAGCAGTGTACTTCGTTGATATGCCTATTCTGCTCCCCACTCTGTCTCTGGCAAATCCTCTCACCACCCCTGCATCTCTGGCCTGCACCCCAGTTCTGTATGAATAAATAAATAAATCTTTTAAAAAATAGTAAAAAGTATTAAGAAAAGCACCTTCTGGGTAAGGGTGGGTTTTAATGGGAAAGCATGTGACCCAGGGACTCTGTGCCTCTTCCACACAGTCCATGCAGTGAACACAATCTTCAAAATATTACTAAGCATTTGAGCTTGTTTATTTTCCCTCACTCATGAGATAAGGTGAAGTTTTCCTGAGGCTACCTAATGTGTGATATCATAATAGATTGAATGCAGAAGCAGATATGAAAATATCAAGGTGGTTTGAAAAAATATAGACAGAAAGTGTTACTTATGTTAAAATTAGTAAGTTTATTATTGCTACCTTAAATTAATGTGTTTCTAAAGTTCTCATTTAAAATTTCTAATATGACAGATATAATCAGTGGTATGCTGGTAAACATTTAATCACTGGCAATCTGGGGGGAGGGAGCCCTAATTTGTAACACTATCTTGTTTCGATGGTGTAAGTGCTTCTGTGCCTGATTCACACTACCATGGAATGTGGAATGAAGAAGACCCTCGTGATTGGTTGTCCTCAGAATAGAAGAGGAAATAACTCACACAAACAAAAGCTCTTTGGAGACCTCATTAGTTTCTAAAAGTGTAAGTGGCTCCTTCTCTCAAAAAGCTTGGAAACCGCTAATGTATAGTATAATCACATTTTTGTATAAAAACATAAATGTGGAGAAAAATTCTGGAAGGATATATAAACCTACCTCATCTAGTGGTTACTACTAAGTGTGGAAACTTCAGTTTAATTTGCAGTACTTTGAAATTCGAAAAAGAGAAAGAAAAAAACAGAGTTCATTTTAAGGACCTGAAAAAGCTCACAGCGCTTTGGGCCTCAAATTCTAAACTTCAATTTCTAAACTGCTAAGATGTAGCCCACAGGGGCTAGTTTAAGCAACTGGAGTTTTCTAGCCCCAGAAGTCTATGCAGTCTAAAGCTCTAGCCTCAAGCTTTGGTCCCTCCCCAAGACCTCTCTGATTCAGTCATATTTCCTCTCAACTGGTTTTCTCCTTACTTAGACACTCATTGGGGGTGCCATCCCAAATTGGGGATGTCCAATGGGGCCGGGTTTCCCTGCTACGAGGTCTCTGCCTGTAATGCTCCTGACTGTTTCTGCCATTTTTTGTCTATTTACCTTTAGTTATTCTTTAGATCTCTGTTCAACTGTCTCTTGGCAAGAACTCCTCTGGTCCCTCGACTAGTTGAGCTCTTTATTGTCTAGTCCCAGAGAGCCAAGTCATTGTCCTAGGGGGGACTTCATGCTGTACTGGGGCTCCAGCATAAACTGTGCTGGACACTGCAACACAGCAGTGATCAGACCAGAACAAGTGGATACAATTCCTGGGTGGACTTTCCTTGGTTCACGGCCACACAGGGCCTTGCTTCATACCACATCATGAGCACATGGCCGACCCAGACAAAGAAGCCAGTTCCTCCTTGTCCAGTACTTCTCCTCCCACTTGCCTCACTTCTCAGATGCTGAGGTTGTATAAAGACTGACCTGCAGACAAGAGGATAATTCAGAACTTGCATCCTCTCACTTCTGGGAAGCTCTGTGCCAGGTGTTAATAATTTAAAAAGTCATGGATTCAACCCAGCAGAAGCTGCTTCACAAAGGACACACACACTGAAATCTAGAAAAATGCTGTAAGTGAGATTAACCAGATAGAAGTAGCCAGGCAGATGAGCATATCATATGCAAAATGCAGCAAAGCTGACCTTTGTTGTGTTACTGATGCATAGCTGTGAAAAAAAAATCTACATCTTTAAATATCATATATCTTTGAATCATTTGGAGGTAGAGTTATTTTATAAATGTATCTGAGAGAGGGAGAAAAATAATTCAAGCAGACCATTGTAGCAAATGTGCCTCTGTCAGGGAAAGGTCTTTGTAGCTAAAGTGAAATGGCATTTCTTTGTTAATGAGGTGATCGTTTGTGAAGGGCTATTATGCATATTTTCTCAAAAAATAATAATGTAGATCTCGCCTGTAATGCAATAAATGTCTGGGTTTAGTCCACCTAACCTATTGTCTAAAACATAATGCAATTTCTAACATAAGCACCTATGAATAAATTGAGTCATATATTGCAAGTTGGAACAACTCACAAAGCTCAGGCAAAGGCTTTTCTTACAAAATGCTTTTTATGGTAAAAAGTGAGTGCAATAATTACCTTGCTCAGATTTCACTTAAAGAAACAGTTCTTCTGAAGGAAAGAAAGCCCACATTTTGCATATTGAAAATTGCTGTCAGATAATACTTTGAAACTCAAGAACAGCTCATCGTAATTAAAAGATGATACTATTTCAAGAATCAGGTCAATCTGGAACTCAAAGGAACAAAAAAGGATTTATTGGTGCTTTCTGAAATTTGAAAATAATTTTAAATGATGTGTTATTCTGTCTGTGAAACCACAAATCAAATTATGTCTGTCTACCTAGTTTGAAGTTTGAAAATGCAGTTTGGCTATAATTTTACTGCCACTTTTGTGGTTTTCTCAACATGGCCACCGTGAAGTGGCCACGTTTGTGGTACAGGTTCTCTCTCAAGCCCACGTTACTGGATACCTCGCCCAGCTCTCTACAATAGCAGACTGGACACCGACTCATGTGAAGCTTTAGGGTATTCACAGCTTCAAACACTTGGTCCAGAAAGTTTGATCTACTCCTAGAAAGTGACAGCAGGTTAAAGCTGGGGTCTGATACCCACCTGAGCCCTGAGCCAGCACTGCAGAATTAATAGAACTTTTTTGCCAGCACTGATTCTTTGGTTTGTTTGACCTTTGGAAATTCTGGAGGATGAATTGGAATGCTGGACAATAGGATCAGAGAAATATACTTGGGGTAGATATTTTGGTGTGTGGCCTGAGTTTTTCCTTGAATTATAACCCTCACTTAAGTTGTTGAGAAATAATGGTACAGCTTATATTTTGCATAAAAAAAAAATTTAAAAGTCACTTTTTCTGTTCTGTGACAAAGTGCTATGTTCTGTGAAGCTTCTGATATAATGTGAAATAAAGCATTTTCTTTTCAAATAGAATTCTTAGGTTGAGCTCCTTTTAAAAAAAATGATAGAAAAAATTTGATGGCATAAGTCTGCAAAATATTCAGGTGAACAATAGAAATGAAACCATTTCTCTTTAAAGGTGGACTAGAAGACTGAGACCTATGGTTGGTTACCAATTATGTCATCACAATAAAACATGACTAAGGAAAGCATTTAGATAAAAATCAATCACTGAAAAGCACTTAAAAGTACAGTGAAGGCATATGATATATATATATATATATGTACATATATATAAAATACATATAAATACATATTTGCACAAATATATAAACATATATTTATAGAAATATCTATAGAATATAAACATATACTTATG
>NW_004567115.1:5640039-5646053 GCF_000260355.1 Condylura cristata | reverse complement strand
ATATATTTATATATACACACATATACACATAAATCAAAGTAAAATTAAGCTATTGATGACCACAAAGATTGGAGTAAGTCTTAAAGACAGCTTAAAACCCTTTATTGTTCTGTCATATCACAAACTCAGCTAGTCTATCTAATTTCTGACCAGAAAAACACAGGTTAAAGCAGTGATATAAGTGGTATATTGTTGTGTCCAGTCATACATTATCAGTGAATCCTTTACCTCTGAAATACATTGTATGTCTTGCTCAAAGTTAAATACTAACATACACTTTTTGCATAGGATTTTCTATCGATTCTAAGTAGCTGGATATGCTCTTTATAGCAAAGTGGGCTTTAGGCTACTTATGATACAAATCTATTCTTTGTGGGAGAGAGTTTCAGTGAGTAGAATGAGGTGTATTCCAAGATGAAACCCCTTGAGAATGTTAAAGAATCTAAAATTCCTAACACAACCATATATAAAATTTGCATCAATTATCAATAAACACACATTTGATGGCTATTTACACACTGTCTAAAATTTTTTACCTTTCATTTGTACATTTTTGAACTATTATCAGTGTGCCTTACCACAGCTTCTAAGAAATACAGATAGCAAATTTTCCTCCAGTTCATCTCTGTCAGTTAAGAATAACCCCACTCTGTCTCTGGTGAATCCTCTCACTGCCCCAATGCCTCTGGCCTGCACCCCAGTTCTATATGAATAAATAAATAAATTGAGGGCATAGAGAACTGGGGTGCAGGCCAGAGGAGTGGTGGGTGAGAAGAACAGGCAGATTGACGAAGTACACTGCTGAGGGGAGCAGCGGGTAGGTCAGAAGAGGTCTGCCATGCAATGTGGGTCAGCTCCCTGTACTGGGATTGAACTCATGCTGCAATGGCTTTGAAGAGCTTCATAATGCAGTGTTTTAACCCATTGCACCTCCAGGGAGAGCCCAAATAAATAAATCTTTTTTTAAAAAAGAATAACCATCTCCTCAGCTAATGAAATTAGAGATTTCATTTCAGTTGCAAACTTTGAGTATTGGCTTTACTATGATGCTTTTTCTTGGGAACCCAAGTGAGGTTAGATGGAGAAAAAGGAGCAAACATTTGTGTTTCCTTGAGATATCTCTAGTAGAAGATAGTATATGTATAAGTATAGATTGATATAGAGGCTGTATTTAGTAACCTCCCCAATGTATGATAAATCCATCATATACAAATCACCATATGGAACTAAAACTGGAAAGTGAGAGTTGAGCTGTGGGATACATCTGAGTCACTGAAGAGAATGAAGAAAGGAAGCTTGGCAAGGTGGGAAAAGAACCGGAAGCTATAATCTATTTATAGTCTGATCCCGGGGAAATCCTCTCCCTTCTTGAGTCCAAGTTTCCTCCTCAATAAAATGCTAGTTATACCTAACTCATCAGTTGTCATGAGTACTAAATTTACTGACTTTCACTAAGCTGCCTAAGACCGTAACTGGTACTGATTACATATTCAACAAATATTAATCAAATCTACATTTTAGCAATTTAAAAATACAAAAAGTGAGGGCCTCCCTGGTGGCCCAGAGATTAAGTCTCAGCACTATCACACCATAACCTGAGTTCGATCCCTGGTCAGGGAACCCATTTTATAGTGCAGGAGAGCGCTCGTGTCTCACCTACTATCCCCTCAGCAGTGTACTTCATCCATCTGCCTGTTCTGCTCCCCACTCTGTCTCTGGTGAAGCCTCTCACTCTCTGCACCTCTGGCCTGTACCCCAGTTCTTGATGCATAAGACATAAAATAAAATAGAATGAAAATGTTTTAAAAATGAAAGAAGTAAAAAGCATATACTCTTAAATAACCTAGACTCTACTTGGAGTCCCTTTGTAATGTAGTGTGACAGTTTCACAAGCTGTGATTACTACAATGAACCTGTGAATTTTTTTTTAAAGATTTATTTATTTGTACATACAGAATTGTGGTACAGGCCAGAGGCTCAGGGGTGGCAAGAGGTTTTCACCAGAGACAGAGTGGGGAGCAGAACAGGCAGATCGACGAAGTACACTGCTGAGGGGAGCAGCAGGCGGGTCAGGAGAGGTCTACCATGCCTTGTGGTCACCTCCCGGGCAGGCGGGAATTGAACTCAAGCGGAAGTGGCTTTAGTTTCTCAGTGCTGTGCTTTAACCCACTGCACAACCAGGGAGGGCCCGAACCTATGAATCTTAAAGTGAAGCTTCCATGGGAGCTTTAGATAAGTGAGCCAGGTCCCCTATAAAACGTTCATGCATTGTAGGTTTTGGTTTGGCATTGTAACTGCCTTCCCAGATGTGAGAACTATGGAAATAGTTATTTGGGCAATATCTTTGAATCATCCGTCTATGAATATAAATATTTGTGAAAACATTCAAATCATGATGACTCTGTCTCCACCTACTCACAAGGAATAGAAAGTCCTTTCCAGAGTTTCTTTTTCTCTCAAATACCTCTGAGAATCCCAACGGGGATATTCATGAGTGAACTCAATGCCTCCTAGGTCACTGGTTCTCAAGAATTACTATATATTAGAACAACACGAGGAATTTTAAATTGTCCTGACATCCAGTCCTTACCCCATGTCAATTAAATCAAAATCTCTAGCGGAGACATGAAGCCTTGACGTTTTGACAACTCCCCGGGTGATTCCAGTGTGCTTGCTTGTGCCCACGAGCATGTGATTCCCACATGCAGGCAGTTTGAGGCATGGACCTCTGGCCTACAACCCAGCTCTTGTAGTGTAAGAACCATTTGGCTCTGATCTTCTGGATCTAATCCTCTACTTACTGAGTGACACAAGCCCAGTCTTTTCCTGGCCAGCCTCTTTCTGGCGTCTTAAGGTTGCCCACTCTTTATAAATGCTCAGTAGAGTAAAAATAATGTATTATGCCCAGGTCTCACCACAGACTAAATAAATCTGACCTCCTGGGCATTTAGCCAAGGCCTCTGGAAGCAGTGAAAGGTCCTCAGTGAGGCTGTGTTGGGAGTTACTGCTCTGGAAGTTTCTAAGAGGAGGGAGCAGCGGTGGCTCATGTCAGATTATAGAGTTTGCATCCTCGGCTCTGTCTGCCCATGCAGTGGCTCTGCCTCAGCCAGGGTCATGCTGCTTGCACCCATCAGGCCTTGCTTTACCCAGAGCTACTGACCGTGCTCTCCCCTGCTGCCCACACTGTAGCCAACTGTTACCTGCAACTCCAGAACTTCTACCTCTTTGGGGTAAGTTTTTTTTTTTTTTTTTTTAAAGATTTTTTTTTATTTATTCGTACAGAACTGGGGTACAGGCCAGAGATGTGGAGGGTGAGAGGATTCACCAGAGACAGAGTGGGAAGCAGAACAGAGAGATCAACGAATTACACTGCTGAGGGGAGCAGCGGGCGGGTCAGGAGAGGTCTGCCACGCCATGTGGTCGCCTCCCGGGCAGGCGGGAATCGAACTCATGCGGAAGTGGCTTTAGCTTCTTAGTGCAGTGCTTTAACTCGCTGCGCCACCAGGGAGGGCCCTGGGGTAAGTTTTTATGCCACTGGCGCCTTTTTGTCTGCCTCCTGGTCTCTGCCCTCTGTGCTTCTCTTTGAACAGTAGAGGAGGCTTCATTTCCATGGTCTCATCACAGAGTTAGTTGGATACTCACTCAAATTCTTGGGAGGAGAAGAGGGTCCCAGCAGGGATGTTATGTTCCCAGTGAAACAGTGCTGCTTCTCCTCTTCAGAGGGCAGCGGGCCTGCAGGTGGGTGGCTTGTGAGGCCTGTTTTCATTCTTGCAGGTCCCCAGGAGGATGCAGGTCATTAACTGTACTGACTCCTTCTCACTCACAGGAATTTCCCTCTTAGAGGTTTGGTTATTCCTTTCTGGGCCTGACTCTGTCATCACCCCCTTACCCACAGAGAGAGAGAAAAACTTATGCCACAGTTTAGTAAAGACAGTATAAAAGAATTAAGTCATTACTACATCAGCCTGTGGGCCATCACTTGAGAACACCTGCATAAAGACATAGTTAACATAGAGTTCCTCTTGTAGACCTGGGAAGAGCCCAGTGACTGTATACAGAACTTACATTCTCTACCCAGAAACTGGCTGTGTCTGAATGCTGTACTGCAATGGGGCCTATTCTCAGCCCTCTCTGTATGTCTGATCCTAATTGACTAATAGATGACACCCTGCCCTGTAGCTGCCTCCACTATCATCAGAAGAGCATGTTTGGAAAGGAAGGTCAAGTCAGAGATAGGATGTTGTCATCCTGGAAAGCCAAAATAACACACTCTCAGAGCTGCTTCCCTATGGCCACAGATCTCAGGGAAAAGATTTGTCTCAGTTCAATTGTCTACAATGACTAAGACGAGAAGGCTAGTCATTCTTTCCTGAGGGAAGAATTCCTTTATTTTCACTCAGGTATCTTGTCTTTCTGGTTTTTCCTTCAACATCTAATGTGAATGGAGCAAGGACAATACAAAACGGGTAAAGGTTATAGCATTTTTTTTTTTTTTAACAGCTTGGAACCAATGGTAAGACACACCAGAAATAGCATGTTACCCGGGGTTCACTACTGAAGCTGGCCCATTGTGAGGGATGCTCTCTTCCCCCTCAAGGACGGACTGGTTGCTGCTGACACCAATCAAGTTCCTCAAGTAACCCAGAAAAATCGCATTAAGTGATTTTTTCCTAAAACCAAACTCTTATTCTCATTTATTAAATTTTCCTTTCAGGTACTTTATGTGGAGTTCTATATCATCTCTCCATTGATGGAATTCCTGGGCCTTTTGAGCTCTGCTGCCAGAAGCAGTTCAATTTTTCTTCTATGGGAACTGCACAAAGACGTAACATTTTATTAAATCCATTTGCTGTATCTTTCAAGACCACCAAGGAAACAGCATCCCTAAAGAATGGCAACATTCTTAGTAAGCACACACATAGGTGCATGTATTTATTCAATCTTGCTGTTTTCAGTGCTGCATCAATAAAATTTAATGAAAATGAGTAGAAAAATTATATAGTCATTTCCATTTATCATGCCAAAATGTCATTATGAGACTGAAGCCCTTCATTCCTGTACCTATCAAGAGTGGTGATAAAACTATAATGGGCTATTCAAGGGGGTTATGCCGTTGACATCCTTAGAAATTTTAAGGTGATAATAGGCAACCATCTGTCTTACATGTCATCAAAGCAGGGACCAAGCCAACCGATGTCCTAAGTTCTATTCAGATAAATTTTTCCATTATGCATTGAATCAAAACCATATATAGGACATGGATCATATATATTTATATGCTGATACTTAAGAATTAATGAAGGTATTTTTTATTTTCTAAAGGTGAAATAAATGAGAGGGGAAAAAAGGAGAGTGAGGGCATGAGGAAGAGAAGAAGATAATTCTCAGCAAGCAACAAACTTGAACTTGACTTCCTTAATGGAGGGTAGGGTGGGGGTGGGGGCTGCTGGGAAGTAGGGAGGGAGTTAGGCAGCCATGCTTGGTTTATAAAAGAGCACATGTGCACTCTTGTTCTCGTGCTTTTTTTGGCCTCTGACTTGCACACTGGTAGTGCTGGAAGGAGGATATGAGGGATACATATGGAGGAGAGGCATGTAGAGGCACTAGAAGATACACCTGGAAGAGACCCAGGGGTGAGAGACCTCTGGGGAGACTCCTCCTAGTCCTCGGCAGAGACAATGGAAGCTGTTATCTTGATGTAGTAATTAGATTTTGAATCTTTCCTCTGTCCCTGTTGTCTGGGTCCTGGCTAACCACTTTCTTGTGGTTCCCTCCCAGAAGGTAACTCAGACATGTGACGATCTTCTGCTTTCAGAGGCCCTACTTTGGGCATGGTCTGTTTAGATTGGCATCTGCCCACAAGGGAATAGATAATTTTTGCAATTTTATTGGAAAACTGTATTTTGATATTCTCTCTTTGCATACCAGTCTTTTTTTTTTTAGTTTGTTTATTTATTCATACAGAACTGGGGTACAAGCCAGAGGTGCAGGGTGGTGAGAGGCTTCACCAGAGA
>NW_004567115.1:5609631-5639696 GCF_000260355.1 Condylura cristata | reverse complement strand
GCTCTGACTCTGGTGAATCCTCTCACCCTCTGCATCTCTGGCCTGTACCCCAGTCCTGTGCGAATAAATGAATAAATCTTTAAAAAAAAAATCTTTCATGCTAAGTGTCTATTTCCTTTGCAGGCAGATGACTGAATTCCTTGTATAGCCTGTACCCCTTAACAGTTTGGGATCCCTGGGGACCCTTTAGTCACACACTAACACAATTATATATGATGACAAACCAACACAGATATGTACTTAAGAGAGTTAAAAGTCTGAATTGAGAAGGTCTTGTACAACTGTAGCTTCATCAAAGAAAAACATGTACATGAAAAATTTTTAAAGGAACATGTTTATCTTTTACTTATTTTGTTCCTCTCTGGGCCCCTGTTCTTGGCATACAGGGGGTAGCTAATACTGAGGGTGCCAAATGGTCATCTGTGGCCTCTACTATAATGAAAGATAGTTATGGAGAAAGGCTTCTCAACTAAAGATTCAGACAGTTATTCTTGTTGGGCACTGAAAGTACAGTGTGTTCTTGCCATGATGTGGGAGCCCCACTCTCATTAGCATTTAAAAGAGAACACTTATTAGCTGAACTACTAAATGTCCTTTATACAACATAATGAGTTTCATTGAAAAGAATCACCAGCTTAGCTAGAGAGAAATTTAAACACTTTGCCATCATTTATAATTTCAACCCTTCTAGGATGGTATTTTTAAAGATATTTTGAATGAAGAGAAGAAGAAAAGTGGTAGAAATCTTGACAAAAGAAATATAATTAGAGCAAAATGGCAATTCTATGCTCTATGAAGATATCTTTGATCTCACTTCTCAGTATCCAGGAAGGCAGGGACAATGTTGCCCACAACATATTCTCTCTCCTGTGCCTTGGAACAGGTAACTGGGGTGGAACGTGCCTGCTTTTGTTAAAAGTGATGGAGAAAAATTGCATAAAACCATAATCAAAAACCACTGTAATGCAAATCAATAAGGCAAGTCAAAGGCACACTGCAGAAACTCACACAAGTAATGGAATTGTACTTGATCTTTCTTTCATTATCTCAGGCTTACCCTAGACATTTGCTTTATGTATCCAACTCATCACATTTAAATTAATGCATCATATCAGAATCAAATAAAATTATTAATTAGCATATATTGTTTCCTCACTTTATTTTTTATCTTGGAATATTAATGGTCAAATATTCATTCATTCATATATTAATTCAGCAAGAATTTAATGAACCCCTAATTTCAAGGCAAAACCAAATGTGATTTCCATAAATTTTTCATATAGACCACAACATCCAAAGAAGTTAGACAGGTCAAAAGTATGCCTAGAACCACAAAAGATTAAGGAAAATGTAGATGTTATATGTGGAAGTTGGTTTTCAAGGGGAGGTGTGGTATTGAGATGGATGTGTGGATTAGTATCATTTTCTCTACAATGTTACCATCATAATCTTTATAGAGCACATAGATGATTATTATTCTCTTCTCCATGCCTAAAATCTTCAAGCAACTATTAGCCTAATGTGATACGGTTCTTCCTAAAAGTAGCACAGTGAGACAATAAAAGGTCCACCCGATTCACTTCTCCGTGTTAATTCTCAGCGATTGTTCTCACCCTTCTCTCAGCTCTGTGTTAATTCTCAGCGATTGTTCTCACCTCCACTCCCAGCCTACACTGTGGTCCTGAGAGTTTCCTTCCTAATTCTCTGAGGCAACTTAGGCCCCAGCAACAGAGTGTTATTTCTTTGTTTCTGAAACTTGTCAAACTCTTTCTCAGTTTTATGCCTTTTCATTTTCTATTTTCTTTGCTTTTATTCCCCCAGGAAATCTGCATGACAATCTCCTAATGATTCTTATAGCCAACTCCAAAACATCCAATGACACAATTAGCTTCCCATGAACACGTTGCCTCCAGAAAGCAATTCTGCCCCCTGATTCCCATAACATGTTGTGAACCCCTCTGTGTTAACATTTGCCACATGGGATTGTGACTCACACATGTGTGTCCATGAATGTATGTGTACATGTGTGTGTCCCCTACATATCAGCGGTTCCTAAGGACAAAAACCATGCCTTATTTGATTTTGTCTCACTGGTTTCTAGCAAGACCCATGCCATACAACCATGTGGTGTTTAGTCTGCACTCAGTTCAGGCTGGAATTGGGAAACTCTTCAGTCAGACCCTGAGACTGAGTGGTGGCAATATAGACACTTCACTCTTCAACCTGAGGATATAGAGAATTTTCAAAAAAGCCATTGCATCAACTCACTCATGAGCAGAGAGCTTTTCTGGGAAAAAGCATCCAGACCCCAGTATGAAAATGCACTCTCATATGAACCACAGACTGACTGCCTCATTCTTGGATTTGATTTGAAAACTTATTTAAGTGGCCTACTGAGTGATTTGTCCTCACTCAATGTCCTCACTGATCTCTCCTCTCATCTATATGCTTTGTTGTTTGTAAGCAAGTGATCCTTGCCCAACACTAATACAGGGGAGAGACACACTTGTATTATCTGATGACCTATGTCAATCACAGATTATCAGGTCTAGAGCATGAGCCTTAAATACAGTCATATAGGTCAATCATTCATTTTATGGATGAGAAAACTGAAGCTCTCACCATTAGTCATAGAGAGGGGTACAAATTCCAACTTTCTGGACTCAATCAAGTATTCTTTCCATCTTAGCATCTGACTTTTCTCACTTTGCAGATCTTTTTCTTGAGTTTTCATACAAAGTCATGCATAACACACCCAATCTGGCTCTCATTGTCTTTTTTTTTTTTTTAATCAGAAATTTAAACTTGGATGTGCATTGATACTTTTCCATTCAGTAGTGATTAAACCCTCAAAATATCATGTGGGAGAATGGAATAAATTAAGCATCTGGAAAGAATCTGCTATAATGAAGATGTCATTGTTTACCCATAAATGCTAGGCAAAGAACCTGGTTTTTCAAAATGAAATGCATGAAAACATCCATGTTCACCCCATGTATTTTTAAGAAAGAAGTTAAACTCACTGAAATTGGTATATTTTCAAAGAAAATAGAGTTAAACATAAGGTCAATGATTATCTAATTTCATTAAGATAGAATAAAGCCAGTCAAATGCTCTTTCATTTGCTCACCCATTCAATGTTTACTGAATAAATGATGACAAGTCCCAATTGCTGTCACCTATTTACTCAGAGACACTACTTAGTAAGAGCAAAAATAGTTTGAACTGCAAAATAAAAAAAAAAATCTAAGTTTAATATTTGCTTCTGACACTTCTAAGCCTTGGGAAGCTCCCTCTCATAGAGTCTTCTCCTTTAGCTATTGTTTCCATCAACATATAAAAGTATTGTTTTATCTCCCATCTTATAGCTGGGGTCGTTTTCCTTTGGCCTCCTGCCTCCAACTCTTGTTACGTTTCTCTGCTCCCTATCACAGAAAAACTCCTTTCAGTTTTGTGTTTGTTTACACATACAATATTTTTCCAATTATTTTTCCTTCCATTCTCTCTTGGACCCATTGTTACCATGCTGCCTACCCATCACTATGGTCCTTATCAATATCATCAATGATGTTTATGTTCTGCAATTTATTGAACCATCTAAGAAGTATTTTACACGAACATGCTGCTTCTTCATTAGACTTCTAGGACACTATGTTTTCTTTCTCTCTACTGACTAGAACCTTTGAGTTTATCTTGTTGGTTTCAGACTTTACCACTGATAAACCCATAGGCTCAGTTTTTGGATGTCTCTTCCATTATCTCATCCCGTTTCATGTCTTTAATATAATTTCTCTGCCGATGACTTCCAAAGTTATACTTTGAGCTTAGGCCTCTCTCCTGACTATAGAATTCTATGTTAAACAAGTTATTAAACAACTTCACTTTATTGACTCATATATACCACAGACATAACAAGTTTACACTTGATTCCTGATTGGCTCCCAAAATCTGCTATCTTACTATTTTCCAACTACTGAATGGTAGTTCTGATCTTTTAAATGTTAGATCAACTAATGCCATGCTTACATTGAAAGCTTTGTGTTTTTCAATGTTGCTCAGACTCCCCATGAATTCTTGCCATTGCTCTGATTGTGTCTCATGCTCCTTCATGGCATGCTATGTCTTAGTGACACTGGGCATCCTGCCCCTGGGGCCACTCTGTTTGTAGTTCCCAACGTCTGGGCAGCTCATCACCAAATGTCCACATAGATTCCTCTTTTCCTTCTCTCAAGTATCACTTTCTTATTGAGGTCTTCCTTGAACACCCCACCTAAAATTGCAGATTTGGTTCCCATATATATATTCCTAGTTCCCTTTTCTGTTTTTTTTTAACAACCGTGTCTGACTTACCAAGAATGTTCTATGCTTTCTTATTTGTCTTGATTACTATAAATTCCTCTACTAAAAGATCATTATTGTTTATGCTTGGATCACATGCCTCGAACAGTGGCTGGCACAAAATAGGCTCTTGAAAAATATCAGTTGAATGAGTGAATATAATCAGTGATAATAAGAAGAGCTACCTCTTACGCAGAAAGGTAAGTAGAAAGTAAATGAGATAAGTACTTTGTAGATGCTAATGCATAACAAATGTTAGTCATTTAAATGAATAATAAATATATACTTGTTTGTATCTGTTGGGAATAATTTTTAGGTGGGAGCTGCAGGAAGTGCAAGAGAAATTCTAACTATAAGGAATGGTAAAGAAATATATGGTACTGCAAGTTAGACTTAAACAAGATAAAGTTAGATGATGGGGGCTGTCCCTGGTGGCACAGCAGGTTAAAGCTCAGCACTAAGAAGCTAAAGCCACTTCAGCATGAGTTTGATTCCTGCCTACCCCGGAGAAGAGCCACATGGTGTGGCAGACCTCTCTTGACCTGCCCGCTGCTCCCCTCAGCAGTGTACTTCATCGATCTGACTGTTCTGCTCTCCACTCTTTCTCTGGTGAAGCCTCTCACTGCCCCTGCACATCTGGCCTGTACCCCAGTTCTGTATGCATATATAAATAAATCTTAAAAAAAAAGATAGATTATGGGTTTGGCCTAGATTGTTAATTGCCAGAACTGTCAAGGAGATGAGAGCATGAGGGAAGAAGGGATAATGGAAAGGTTGAATTTGTGTGAGTGAGGTCATAGGATGTGGGTCTTTATGCCATCTTCTGGATGGTTCATGGTAAGACCTGTAGGCTCACAGAACATTGTCTTGAATATATCTAGCAGATTCCTGTTTCCAGGGGCAAAGACAGGACTTATAGATTCTGTCTATCATTAGAACCAGTTGTACACACACTAAGTCAAGCCACACACTCTGATCCTGAGGAAGGGGATTGCTGCCTGTGTTCATAGATCCTTTGAAAGAATATTTTGCTATCCAAATATACATCTCCATGGTGAGTAACAGCATCAGCACATCTCTATTACACTGCTTTGTGTCTAACTCATTGTGATGTTATTTTTTTTCATAGATTAGAGTGAAAATCAATTCACTTAATCCAGTTATTATAGTTACAATACATATTTTAAAGTGAAAATACTATTTTAAGAAGGCATTCTAATTCTTGAAGCTATACAGGATATATAATTCTCAAAAGTCTTTACACCCAGTAGCTATTTGATAGTCAGTATAGGCACAGTCTGTGAATAAAATTCCTTTGTAAATCAGATCACCTTTGGATTTATAATACAAAGTGGATTTTTCTACCAACTGGCTTCCTTTACTCCCCCTAAGCTTTCCATGGACACAGGCAAGGAGTCTGGGTGATGCTGCTTCTCCCACTGACAATGAGCACACTGGGGAGGCATCGTGGGGGCTACAGTCATCTGCAATCACATGTCTTTCCAAACTTTCCCAGTTTCAGAGAGGAAATAGTGGCAACCTCTGTAATATCTGCGCCAGCTTGGCATTTATAGTTGCTTTCCCACACCAAGTTTGAACTTTCTGGCTATACTGGTATGGATGTAACCAAGGACCCCTGATCCATGAGGCTAGTTAAAGAGTCCAATCTCATTGTTGCAAGGTTGTGACTTTAGATGTTATATTCAACAGTGGTGTGTGTGTGTGTGTGTGTGTGTGTGTAAACCCATGCATATATGCTACATATGTGTATATTAGAAGAGGAGAAGTGAATGGAAAGTGACAGCTTTCAGACTGAAAAGAAGTGAGCGAAGCTGTGAGGTAGGAAGGGGAGGAGGAGTGTCATACATTAAGTCCTTCTACGAACCAGGCACCCGGGAAAGAAAACAAGGGCGACTCACAAAGATGGAGGTGTGCAATTATCTGGATGTTAAAGAATGAACTTGTAAAATTTTCCTTTCTTCAAGTGCTATAAAAATGGATGCTGGCAGTCCATCAGGGAGAGCTTGTCAAGCCACTCAGAGAATGAACAGAAGACAGTGGGGCACTGATTTTGGCTTTGTCCCTCCTAGGTGCTGGCTGCTGTCTCGCCAGGAGATGAGTTATCTTTGAAGTTCTGCTGAGCAGTCTAGATAGCATGACTTAAAAGTGCAAGTCCCTAAACAGAGTTCAGCTTCCCAGAATACAAATGCTCTGAGAGCCAGACAAGGTCAGGAAAAAGCAGCCCAAGACATTTCCCCTGGAGCCCTAGAGAATACTAGTAGCCTCCATAAATAATGATCCTAGAAGACAACACTTTGGAGGTTCCTAGGTATTAATATCAGGTTTTGGCTCATTTTTAAAAATCAGAGATCCTTAAGGTTTCTGTAATTGCATCCTGTGGTTTCTCTAACGGGCAATGGGGAGAAGGGTGACATTGCAAAAGCCAGACTAGGTGGGAGGTAAGGTTAGGCTCAAGTAAACATGGGACATGAAAACATAAAGAAAGGATTAAAAAAAAAGCCATTTTCGAGAGTATTAACCTAAGTCTCCTAAATTTTCTATCTCAGAATTCTTGGCCAATACAGGTTTTGCTTAGATGTTGCTTTGACTTTGTGCACTCCCTCTCTCACACTAGATGTCCTCACCATTGCTGGGCTTACTGTACAAGCCCCGAAAGTGAATTCAGCACTTTGGGGGAGGTGGCAGTCTTTTAGTCTGAGTTCTCATTATTCTCCACTCTGTCATCCTTGCCATGTAACTTTCACATACAGGTATGGACCTATTGGCTTCAGTCCTCTGATATACTTTGGCCAATAAAATATTTATAAAATGTGATGCAAACTGAGTCTTAAAATGGTCTTGCACACTGCAGTTATTCTTCAAACAGGAGACTGACAGACACGGCTCTGCAGGCAAGCTGACCTGAGAATAGAGACTCAGCAAACACAAGTGAACCCACTCAGTTGAGACAGCAGAGTCAGCTGGCTCAACCCAGATCAAAAGAGTTGACCTTTGCAGATGTGTAAAATAAATATTTATTGTTGGATGCCACAGGTTTATCTGGTTGGTTCTTACAAGGCAACAGCTCACAGACCTAAGAACATTTTAAGCCATGCCACTCTTTTCTCCAAAGTGATGTTTCTAATGGTCCACCAATCATCCTCACTCTTCCTGTGTTGCTTCTATGATATTTTATTGTGAGCTGAACGATCCCCCCAAATTCATGTTGGAGTCTGAATCCTCAGTACCTTAAAACAAGACCTTATTTGGAAGTAGAGTGATTGAAAATGTAATTAGTTAAGATGTGCTCATACTGGAGTAAGGCGAGCCTTTAACCTAACAAACTGGTGTCTTCATATAAATGGGAAATTTAGAGGTAGGCACGAATGCCCTGTGAACACCAAATCACAGATCAGCCTGTGTCTACAAATATGAGAAGACTTAAGATTCTCAGAAAATCATCAGAAGCTGAGAAAGGACTGGAGCAGATTCTTCCTCACAGTCCTCAGAAGGACGTAATCCTGCTGACACCTTCATCTCCAACTTCTAGCCTAGTCACTCCCCATTAAGTGGGATAAAGTCTAAATTCTTTCACAAGGTTACCAAGTGTTTCCTATGATCTATCTATAGTCTCTGTCTATAGCTTCCTACGTCACTGTCAGAGTCTTGTACCTTCTCTCTCAGTACTACATCCTCACCCCCTTCACAAGCCACACAAGATTCTTTCTGGCGCTTCAAAGCTTTTGTCCATGCTACCCACAACCTTGATTCTTCCTGCTAATCTCTTACTCCCACAAGATCCCACACTTTACATAAATCACTTCAATGTGTATTTAACACTTCAGATATAGTTTCACCTCTGGAAACTTTGTCCTTACCTTCCCATTCCTAACTCTGAGAGTTCAGGTTATAGAATGTTTCCAAGATTCCCTAGCCACATCTATCTATCCCAGTACTTACCATACTCTCATACTGTGAATAATGGCTATTTACACATCTTTATCCATCAACAGACTACATGAAGCTCCGCAAGGCACATTCTCTTTTATTCCTCGTATCCAGCACAGTTCTAGGCAGCGTGGCTGTGCAGGAGACATTGTGGAGTGTGCATGGGCAAACTCCACAATGCGTTCTTGGCATTGGGAGACACATTCTGGTTGTTTGACAATTGGCAGTTGTGTTTACTTGAAAGCCAAAGTACCCAATTAAAGACCAAACATTGCTTCATTTTTTGTCTTCATTTCCTTCTCTCTTTATAACTAGCCAATCTCACATGCTTTATAATGCTTTTAGATGTAAGTGACTTGTGAATTAGTGCCATGTATAAGGCCTTTCATCTTCAAGACTGATAGTCTACATTCCACGTTTCTCAGGAGGGAGAGACTATTATAACTATATTTTTGCTTACCAAGAGAATTGTTAATGGTTATCCTGGAGGAAAAAAAAAATCTATAAATATCCAACCTATAATGAGGCTGTAAGCTTACTTTCTTCCTTTACTAATGAAATTCTTTCTGAGTGCACAGCCAGAATTGCTCCATAACCATTACATGGAGAATAAAGACAAAACCGCTAGTGAGGCTTTGCTTTTGTTTTTTTTTTTTTCTTTTACCTGTTTAGTCCTCATTTTGGAATCCAGCGACAGATTGTTGTAGGTATAATGTGCCTGTGTGACTCCACAGAAGAGAACAGCAACTATCCCTGAAATTCAAAAACATGACAGTCAAAATCAATTCTCGTTGCCGTCCATGTCCAGGGGCTCTGGTTATCCCAGCTGGAAACAAACTTGTGTCAGTAAAGTCAAAACTAAGGCTAATTACCATGATTGTGAAAACTGGATTAATCTTGCCACTCACTTTAAATATGGATTTGCAGAATTAAATTTAAATAGTTAGAGAAAACTATTCAGTAGGGCCTTCCTTGGTGGTACAATGGGTTAAAACTCCGCACTATGAAGCTATCCATTGCCACTGCGGTGTGAGTTCGATTCCTGGTCAGGGAGGTGACCCACACGGCTTAGTAGACCTCTTCTGTCCCACCTGCTGCTCTCTTCGGCAGTGTATTTTAGTCCGTCTGCCTGTTCTGCTCCCCACTCTGTCTCTGTTGAATCCTCTCAACTCCCTGTACCTCTGGCCTGTACCCTAGTTTTTGTATGCATAAATGAATAAATCTAAAAGAAAGAAAGAAAGCAAGCTATTCAGTCAGTTCTTCCTGTGGCAGAAATGGAGAAATTATTTTTTGGCCATGAGTTAGAAATGTTGTGCTTGGAAACATGTGAACAGAAGGCAACTCTGGACCACTTAAGGCCAGTGCCAGGCTCCTGTCATAACGTAATTGAGTTTTAAAAACCACGAGCCACAATCTAAGACACATACAAGAGTTTGTTTGCCCCTGGCAATGCCCCTTCTTGCTAAGCAAGAAAGAGGCCCCTGTTTGATCCTTGCCTCTTCGGCAGAGCTGAGTGTTCTGTTCATCTGCTGCCGGGTAAAGTAATGGCCACATCCAAGGGCCATAGTTGTTGAGTTGGCTGCTCTGTTGTGTGCTTCCTGCCTGCTGTTGTCCCCCAGTTACTTCTTGGTTATGTGCAGTCACACATCTCTCAGTGCTCCCTGGTCACCGAGCACAGAAGTGATGTGACAAACGTGTCCCTGCTCATGCTCTGGCCTTCCCTGTTGTTGCCCCTGTGCTGGGTGGGGGAAGGAGAAGGGCAGCATTTTGCTCTCATGAAAGTTTCTGTTAATTATGGGAAACTGGGCATAGGGGAGGGTTTTGGGGAAAACAGAGAGGTAAGTATTGCTCAACTCAGACCAAGGGAATCAAGTTGAATTTTAAGCAGCAGAATCTTTCCAACCAAAAACACTCATAAATTAAATGCTGATGATTCTTAAGAGTATAGAGATATGTGAACTGAATACTGACATTTCAAATGAATGTGCAATAAAGAATTTTAAAGAACCAAGCATATTTTTAAATATGTAGGCTGCATGTTTCTATTTATATATTGGCTATTTGAGGAAATAACTTTGGATAAAATATTGCTAAGACTTACATGACACAAATGCATTGACATTTATATCACTTACAAATTTAATATTATGTTCCAAAGTGTTAGGCAAAAGAAAAAAAAACTACTAGAAGTTTTTTTTTCTAAGACATATTACACAGTAAGCACTTCTATAGATTTGGGGAAAGTTTTCAGTTTCTTAGCTTCTCTTCAGAAATTCTAAGAAAAAATGCCTATACAATATTGCATTTCACCCTTCACAGATTTTCTATTAAAAAACAACCAGTACCAGGGAAACCTAGGTTACTGGAGGCAGTGGAAGGACTGCCATGCGTGATGTTTGGTATCAAATATTTTTCTTTATTAAAAATGTAACTTATCTCTCTCTGCTGATTTTGTAGTCTGTTGGACTCTTTTCTGGGTGAGGTTTGGCTGGCCCTCCCACTGTTGTGGAAACATTTTGACTGTATATTGATCTGCAGAGAAGAAGTGAATAAAAAAGAGAGGGAGTGTTGTGGGTGGTGCATGTGAGGAACTGGTAACAAAGGTTTCCAAGGAATAGGGGTGATTGTGAAGTTGTTTGCACACCAGAAGTGGTCAAGGACATAGCATTTATTTGCATCGTCTTATTTTTGGTTTATCATCTCACAGCAGACTTGCCACATTACCCAGCCCTTCCCTTTGCTCCCCTTCTTAGTTACAGGATTCCCATGCTCAAACCAGAATTCTGGATTCCCCCTTTCCTTGTTCTCTTGTCCTTTGAAACTTATCCTGCACTGGGCTAATCATGATGCTTTTTTTTTTTAATATAATATAATATGTTTATTTTTACATCCTTTTGTGCCTTTTTCGGGCATTTGGGTTGATTCCATGTCTTTCCAATTGTAAATAAAGCAGCAATAAACATGGGGGTGCAGGTGTCTTTGAATCAGTGTTCTTTTGTCTTTTGAGTAGATACCCAATAGCGATGCTTTTAAAGTAATCCAGATAGCATCAGGCTGCTGTTCAGTGCCCGACAGGATTGAGTCCCATCCTCAGCAACCCTGCCCACAGCTTCTGGCCTCATCTCTTGCATGGTCCCTGCTAAGCCTGGTTCATCGTGGAGCACTCTCTTCTGACCTCTGCTATCGGGAAAGTTCTTTCACTCACCTATGGTTCCCTCCTTCCCTTAAGAGGTTGCATCATCAGTAGGATCTCTCTCCACTCTATAAAATGGACCTTTATTGTTCGCACTTATGTATTAAAAATATTATATATTTTTATATATTGTTTAAAGCTAAGCAATATTTTGTGTATTTATGTCTTTAATTCCTGACTTCCTGCTCTGCAAGGAAAGCTCATTGATTGCAGAGGGATTCACTGTTTCCTAAGCTTTAGCGCAATGCCAGGTGCAAGGTAGGCATTTAGCACATTATTTGTTGAATAAATAAATGAATATCCCTATCTCAATGTAACAAATAAGAAACAAATTTGCTCAAGGTCACCTGGCAGAGCTGGGCTTCAAAATCCCAGACTCTTTGTGCTTTTCTTCTTGTGTTAGGCCATCTGCAAGTGTTTTATGGTAATTTTGAGTCATGTAAACAAGCAAACAAAAACCATCAAATGATTTCTGGTGTCTGGAGGAAACAGCCAGGGAGTTGATGATGAAGATAACATATCTGAGTTGATGGGACATTTCATTTGAGGGTATTTTCCCTAATCACTCCATTGGTTTTCATTTCCTTGCCTCTGTTAGGACACTAACAGGCAATGTTTCTACAAATATGTTCTGATTTTTGTGTAGGAGTATGTCACACAAACAACAACAAGGCATGTACCTACATCATCAGAGGCTAAGTTGATCTGCCCTTTAATATTAACATACATACTCACACTTCTATAGCTTGGTAATTAATTAACTGTCACAAATTACTATAATTAGTATGACTTTTACATGCCAAAACACATTTGGAAAATGTCTCATCTAACTACAACTATTATCTATACAATTTTCTGCCATCTAAACACATGCAGAGTTGACAGTTTTCTACTTTATAAGAGTGCATTGTAATTGTCATTGCATTGTTACCTGATGGCAACAACTATACTGCTGCTCTCTCATAAGCTCAGGATCTCAGATTCTCAGGTGGAAAAGGCCAGGGATGGGGCCCAGGTGTTCTTTGTGCCAGCCAGTAAGTCAGTTCCTAGCTCCAAACCCCCATCCTGTGCTTGCTGGGGCTGAAGCTCTACAGACTTCCTTTGTCATAGCCAGTTGGGTTCTGCCCAGAGAGACCCCAGGGGGGCAGGGGCCTGTTCCTATTCACCTGCTGTTCCTGTCAGTGGCATCTCAGCAGTGGTTCTTCACCACAGCTATGTCATAACTTCTGTTTTTGTTGTTTCCTGCACTTCCAAACCTAGCTCATGGCTCTCCTTTAGGGAAGCCAGAAGTCAGGCAGCTTCCTCAGGGCATAGGTCCCAGCTCAGTGGTTCTCTTTTAGGAACTTATAGATTCTGTTCTCTTTGTCTCTCCAGTTACAGATTCACATCTGAATCCTGTGATTACGACTTCTGTGTCATCTCAAAACTCTTTGTATACTTTTGACTTTTTAAGACCTGCTCTCCTAATTTCCTGCTTTCAGCTATCAACAGCAGCTGACTCCTCTTCCCCAGACTGAATCCTGACCAGTACTCTCTGTACTTTGAGTCCTTCTAATTCTAAATTTTGGCGGTTCTCTGAAACCAATGATGATTTGACATCTAGAAATAAGACCTACTCTATCCTCCTATTGTAACGAGGCCGATGGGAGATACCTAGTGACAGCTAAGCTGCCAATGCAAAGTCCCAAGGACCTAACCTATGCTCCTTTTAGTCTATGGTTGAAATTGGTATACTCAAAAAGTGATGTGAACTTGACCTAAACTGGAACAAGTGACCTGGGGTTTGGCGTAACAAGAGCCTAGAACTATAAAAGAGACATGGTCCAGACTCATCCATGTGTCTCCTGACTTCCCAGTGATGGAGGAAGGAATGCAGGGGGAGGCATCACAAGATTGACTCACACAGGGTAAGCCAATAACATAGCCATAAAATCAAGATCCTTGACACAGCCATAAAATCAAGGTCCTTAGGCACTGATGTGGGATGTTTGTGGGAAGTCCCAGCAGATAACAGACTATTGGGGCTGTGTCTAGAGCTCAGACCCAAAAGGTAAAAGACAAGGAGATGGGACGGAATTGGGGAGACTCCGTCCTTGCAGGGTCTTTGGTTCTTTTAGATACTGTTCAAAATCAACAAACCCAGGCTCACAACGAGTGAGCCCTTCTCAAAGAGAAGCTGACTAAAGAGAAGCTGTTGCAGTCTCTGCACCAGCATGGGGCAGCAATCCTCTGCCCACTGTGTCTATGCACATGCTTCTTTCCACCTGCTCTCTTCCTCTACAAGAGCAGCAGCCTCCTGCCTGCCCATGACCTGTAGCAGGCCGGGACCTCTCTGCACTGACCTCCCTCAGTGGAGGCCTCTCTCCTAAGGCCACCTGCCAGCAGCCATGCAGGTTTCTCTCTCTGCAAACCTGACCCTGCTGGGCATCTCTCCCCCACTTGCTTGTGCCTTTGCAAGTGTCCAAGACTCCTGTCCTTTCCCCCAATAAGCCTGCTCTTTAAATATAACTGAGTCTCTGTCTCATGGAGAAACTCACCACCTGCCGCTGAAAGGGGAGCTCTGGTAAAACCTTTCCCAGAGTGGGCCCAAGGGTCCTGCACTCCAAAAATGACATCACCATCAAAAGAGCTTTCTAAAACATAAGTGCTACCCCACAATGCACAGGTATCCTGAGGTGTGAGCTGCTCCTCATTATCTGAAATGTTTGGACTGAATGACCATCTGCCAGAGCTACTATAGCAAAAATTCTTTCCATAAAATAGAAATTTGGATTCCTATAAATTCTGTGGGTCTGTCACTTCCTATACACTTATTAACTAACTAGAACCTACATCACAACTTTGATTTTTAATTCAGGAAAAGGTAACAATAATGAATCCAAACAAAACCTTTAGATAATTTTTGAATAGTGGCAGACCAATTTTCTCAAAATGTGGAGACAAGATGAAATTATAGACTTTCAAATATCATGTAAATTTTATGTAGATAACACTTGTAGAGTAAAATTTTACATGAAAACATGTAATCACCATAAATTCTAAATTAATTTAATTTTTAAAAGTAAGGATTCAGTTGAAATATAAAATCAAAAAACATCCCTAAATGATGTTTCTAAGACTCTGGACCACAAACTTTTAAGTCAAAGGTTTAAGAAAATGGTGAGTTTGGACATTTGTATCCAAGCCACGAAGGCAGCTCACTTCCAAAGACTCCATTTCCTTTATTTTCTCTTTCTTTACCCACTACTTTGCTTTTCCTTGTCATTCACAGGCTGTGCTAACTTACAACTTCTCCTTCTGTTCCCCCTTCACTTCAGAAGCTACCAGATCCCAGCTTGAAGTTCAACAATGGTGCAAGAAAATGTATTAACTGAGAGACCTTTTAGAACTCTGCTTAGTGTATCTCCAATAATACTGGACATCCCAAATACCTGAGATTCTTATGAAAATGTTCAGTATGTTTGGACTGCAGCCCAAGATACTGCATTTTAATTACCATGAATGGGGCCTCCCTGATGGTGCAGGGAATAAAGACTGTGCTATCAAGCTATCGCTAGCCACTGCAGCATGAGTTTGATCCCCAGCCAGGGAGCTGACCCACATGGCACAGCAGACCTCTCCTGTCTCACCTGCTTCTCCCCTCCACATTGTGGTACAGTAGATCTGCCTGTTCTGCTCCCCATTCTGTCTCTGGTAGATCCCCTCATTCTCCTGTACCTCTGGCCTATACCCCAGTTGTTATATGCATAAATAAATCTTTTAAAAAAATAAACTACCACAAATTTCCATGCTTCTTTTCTGGGATCATACTTTGGGGGACAAGACTCTGACTAGTATTTTGGTACTAAAAGTCAACTCCTCCTGCTATGGCATGGCCTTGATCTCTCATAGTCCAAAACTGAGACCTTGCCTTATTCTTGCCCTGTTCTCATATTGGCTATTTGTCTACTGAAATGTCTCACTGGTTCTGGCATGGAGGCTGCAGGATGAGTAAACCTGACCCTAAACCTGGGGTAGTTTGATTCTCCTAACAAAGACAACAGAAACACTAAGTCAACTCATAGCAGGTAGGATGCAATAGATGATAAGAAAACAGGAATCCCCAGGGATGAAAATTTTTTCTGAATTTCTGGGGAAAGTGGAAGAAAGATAGGAATAGTTTTCCTAAAGGATGCAGAAGCTTTTGAACTTTAAAGTGAGAAGAATTTGGGATTGGTGGCTCAGAGGTTGGGAATTCAACATAGGCAAAAGAAGAAAGGAGACTATGGGGCATGTCTGAAAAACTTACATTTGATAAGTACAAGTTGGGTTTTAATCCATTAGAAGTTAGGGATAAACACAAATTGAATGGATTAGGTACATGTTTATAAATACAAAACAATAGGAGAAAGAACAAAGCCATTCTGTATGTAAAGTGGTTAAACTATTACCAAAGTGGTTAAAGTATGGGATTATTTGTTTTATTAATCACAGTATTAATAAAAATTAGAAGTGCTGACCCTCTAGTATCCTCTGCTGGCAAAATATTACTTGATTTTATTTCTTAACAAAAGTAATATTTGATCATAGTGTTTCTATCTCTGCTGAAAACAATCGGTCATTGAATATAAACACGATGTTGCAGATCCAAAATGCTTGGGTTAATTTGTATTTATGGATCCCTGTGGCAGTGATAAATGGAATCAAGGGCACATTATGGCCCACAGCAGAACATGGTCAAAAATAACTGATATTAAAATAAAGAAGAGTTCTGAAAGAAATCAAGAAGCATCTTAGAGAAAATAATAAGAGCTTCTGACTCATATGTAGTATAAGATTGTCTTTCAGTATCTGGACAGTGAGTTTTCAGGGCGGGCAGATCCCTGAAGGTCTGGCTGTAGAGATTGACTGATGTAATTTTCAACTAGGACAAGTACCAACACTTTATGACTCTAGCTAAAACAAGCTATTTGAGAAGCCACAAAGAGGTACACAGAAATATTCAAATTAATTGGCAAGCAAAAATGTTAGGAAACAGCATGAGTAGGTTAATAATTGTTTGGGAAAAATAATGATTCTGCTGGCAAGTAAATTCTTTGCAGAGAGATCAATTTTTAGAGGACAATTTACTCTTTTTGGTTAACAGAGTGCCATTTACACTGTTCTTGATTCCTGTTTCTGCATCCTCTCAGAAAGGGTATCAGTGCTACTAAAGTTTGTGTGTATGTATATACATGATTGAGATTCACTTTATGATTACAATTTTTATTTAAGAAAAAGAGTATACTGCACTGGCATCAGAAGACCTGGGATCTAACAGCCCATATTTCACCAAATTAACTTGTTTGATGACTTGTGCAATTTAAATTTACTGCCTGATCCACCATTTTCTTCTCAATGAATGAAAAAAAAAAAAATGGCCTGTATTCATGTTTTTCATGTTGGGGTATACAAGAAAACCTACTGAGGGTAGAAGAAAACATTAGAACTTTATACTTTTTAATTAGAGTGTTTGCATAAGCTAAACTATGTAATTACCCTGTGGGCAAAAACAAAACAAAACTCCAAAAAACTATTCCTGTGTAATATTAGGTGTGTGATAAATCAACTTTATTTTTGGCCCACAGGTGTCAAGAAACACTGCGGTGTATAACCTCCCATGTGAAATGTCCGATATCCAAATGTTCAGTTTTCACATTTGCTTCAAGATCTTCATGTATGGAATTGCAGAATTACATGGCATCCCCACAGCTAAATGTTGATTTCCTGTCAACTAGGTTACCCAGTGTGCCCTCTAGACCTAGAACTCCTCAATGGTTGGGTCACACCACTTCTCTTTGTGTTCTTATTGACCCCATAAAAGTGGCCAGCAGATGTCAAGTGACTAAATGCAGTTTTATCAAATAAATGAATCCCTATTCCAAGGAATATTTACTTTGAAGAGAAAACACAGGAACAATTGTTTTTGATCCTCATATGTAAAAAGATGTTTATGTGGATTTATTAGTGGCAAGGTCCATTTTCTTCTATATTTAAAATTTTTTAATTGAAAAATACTGTCACTAGTCTCTGGGCCTGATAGCATTATTCAGTAGTTCTTTTCTCATTAAAAGTTGATGAAGCCTTCAGATATGGGAGCTGAAAAATAAATGTCTGTCACAGGCAGCATGATTTTCTTTGACATTAAATGCAGACTTGAGGAGTTTCTAAGACTGGTGAATATTGTGTTTTGGACAGGAAATATTGATTATATCATCAGAAAACAAAAAGAAAGTGAGTGAGAAAGAAAAAAATGTGTCTTGCTCTCAGACTGTACTCTAAGGGGTTTTAAGGTTGATGGGCTATTTTTCCATGCCACACTTTTATTTATTTTTGATCTAGTAAAAAGAGACATTTCTGACAGGTTTCTTACCACCACAGCTGAATGTGAACCTGGAACTCGGAAGGCAAAGATTTAACGAAATGGAAAACTCCTTCAGGGAATATGAAAAATTTCAAGTTTCCAAAGAGTACAATTATTGTCTAGTTCACCAGATTTGGTATTTCCATAGTTGGCAGATTAATCATCTGTGGAACATAAGGAAATCAATATAGAAAACGCACAAATCTATTTTCTTATTTCTGGTTTCTCCAATACAGAGTATACACCTACAGTTAAAAGTCACTTCTTGTCTGTGTCTCAAGGTTATAAATTTCCATTTAAAATAAAACTTTCTAGAGTGGAAGAAAGTCCTTTTCACCTAAACCTCTGATATTGTATCTCAAATGCTGATATTGGGGCTTACTTTCTCACCCTGGTCTCTTCTGCACCTTCAGTTCCTTGGAGATAGCTAACACACTTAAACCAAAGTCCCCTAACTCTAGTCCACAAGCTCACTCCAGGAGTCCCTACCCAGTGGTCCCCTGCATCTTTTTTTTTTTGTGTGTGTGTGGAGTGACCACACTTTGCAGAACTGAGAAGATTCTTGAACAAATTAATTTTGTGTCTTCCTTTCAGTTGCATGTATTTATTCATGAACATTATTCATTTTGGCGAACTGAGCCCCTGATCTAGTTGATAGTCACATAGGAGTTATTCTTGATTGTCTATCTCTTTTATTTATGCATTAATTACTTGTGCCATTTGTTTTTTGACAATTTTCTATAAGCCTGTAGGGACATGGGTTCTTGAGAAAGGAGGAACTGCCCCATTTTCTCCTGTTTCCTAACGCCATGAGTAAAGTTAAATAATGGCTAAAAACATATACAGTGAAGAAAGCAACGACAAGTTTGTCCACTGTGCAGGTTACATGCACCAGGTTGTTTGAATACTGAATTGATGAGCTGTTTGGTTCAAGAAAGTGCAGGTGTGAGTTAACAAGTTATTATGCAAGGAAATGTAATTTACACCTGTGTTTATTGAGATGGCATCATTGAATGTTTGCCCTAGGTTCAATATGTTGGTTAAGTAATCCCCTTGAGAATCCTGGATGCCTGTTACTACGGTTTGAATGCCTAATATTTTGAGACTCAAGTTTTATTTTTGGCCTAGAAACACTCTTATTTGTCAGTGAATTGTTGACTAATTATGTTGGATTCACATAGTCCTGTCATTATGAAAGCAAAAGCAGCTTTAAACTAAGAGATGCTGGTTAACGAATGACATGTACTTAGGAGTTGAAACTAGTCAGATTTGTTTTGAGAAACAATTCAAACCAAATTCTCTCCTGGTGATTTGTTTTATTTACTGAGATCTAGAAACATATTTCCTATCCAGTCATGCAATGCATCAGTAGCAAGCCAAATGGAACACATTCACCTCTGAGCTAAAAGCCTTCTTAAGGGTTTCAGATAAATTTTCCAAGCTGAGAAATGATGGAGATGAGAAGTAATGAGCCAACTTACTTACTCAGATCAAGTAAAATACCAACATGTCCAGTAATAGTTGTTTCATTTGGAAATCTTTCTTCCTTGTCTGTTGCGAAAAAGACTTTCCCAAGTTACTCTACAAAAGCCTTTCAAGGACTGACCTGACAGAAGCAAGACCTGAGCTTCCAAGTGCCAGTTTTTCTTCTTCATGACAATGTAATTAGGCCCACGTCATCTGACAACAGAACATACTTCCTGGGTGTAGGGATTGAAGTGAATTAACTGTATGTTGCACATGACACCTGCATGTGCTGAATGCTGCTCTTTCCAATAGCTTGGTCAAATCCTAGTGTATGGGCTAGGGTGTCCTAAGGTTTTACACTTTTATGGGTTAATTTTTTTTCAGCCTCTTATTATCTAGAATCAAACTATAAAACCCAGTAACATTCTATAGTAATCAGGACATTCTTTTTCTTTCAGATTTTTAC
Organism: Condylura cristata; assembly: GCF_000260355.1. Lineage (NCBI taxonomy): Eukaryota > Metazoa > Chordata > Mammalia > Eulipotyphla > Talpidae > Condylura > Condylura cristata. Next base: position 5,619,902 of record NW_004567115.1, on the reverse strand, counting down.
ATGCTGTTTTTCTTATATGGAAGTCATTCTAAGCTGAATAAATAGTGGGCTCTACAGTTTAATATTTGGTATAAGAAAATGAGGTGTGCTGGTGGCTTCCCTGCCCCTCCTTTGCCTCCAATGGTCATGAAATGTGCCCCAGGAATCTAAAAGTGGAAGCTGACTTTATTACAGCAGTGCCTGGGAGCAGAGAAATCATTAGACATGGTGTCAGTGTTGCCATTAGAAATTGTACTCTTTGGATGTTTAATGACAGTCCCTGAAAATTTGCTTCTGGCAAAAACCTGACCCCCAAAGTCTCAGCTGGGAAACAGATTATAAAAAATGAATTTTCAAACAATCTGTACAGCTGTGCTTTTTGGTTATCTTTATAAACTGAAAGCCACTTTATGACAGGATTCAATTCCTTTGGGATTATGCCATAAATAATACTGCTGAATTATTTTCAATATTCAATTTAAAATAATGGCTCAGTAATCTAATGACTTTTAGAAAATAGCCCTCTGCATAAGAAAACTTCCTGATAAGAAATTAGGTATGCATGAGTACCTTGCATCTTGTAGAATAACCCAAGGTCATATGTTTACTTCAAAGTCATATGCTATACATGAACAATGTCCTTCCTTACAAAAAAATAAAATAAGACCCTTTTGCCATAGAGGTATAGAACATCGAGATACAATAGAATGACTTATTCCAACCCTTCAGCAAGTCAGCAGAAGGGCCAGAAACCAGAGAAGTAGTTCCCAGTGACTGGTTTTGTGAAGAAGGGTAGTTGTATATCCATACCCATTCTCTCTCTCTCTTTTTTTGTTCTCTTGGCTCATGAAGAATCCCTAAGTCTATTTCTATCACACATTCTAGTCCTTAGTAAGACTTCTGCAAGGAACATGGGGCACTCAGATTCTTTTTCACCACTCTGTTCGCCTCTATGGCTGCTACCTGTGGCCTTGTTTCCTACTAGGTTTCATTGCCCACATGTGATAATTGGTGCAGTGTGCTCTTGGGAGTGTGAGCATGGCATGTGCACCTGTCACTGTGGACATCTGGGCCTAGAAGCAGAAATGTGTGCATGTGTAATTATGGACACCTCGGCTGAGGAGCAAGTGATAAAAGCAGACATGGGGCGTGCAGGTAGGCTTTGGTTGCTGCCTCCCTGCCTGCTGCTCTGCCTGTGAATCTGGTCTCCAGATTTAGCATTAAAGGCCTATAAAATATACTGAAGACTCCCACATTCTCTTTTTTCCTGACCGAATCAACAATGAACCTACCCAGCCTGGCATGGCTGCAAACCACTTCTCACTTGCATTTGACATTCTACCCAGAGTTCCCAAAGAAAAGTTTTTTTTCAAACTGTACTTGTATCCTTCCAAACAGAATCAGGCTTCTGAGTATTAAAAATGTCAACCTTCATTTGCATGTTTAAAAGTCACTTGTTTCCATAAAGCTAAGTTTCATGTGACTATTGAATATTTGCAGGTGCAATTTCCAAGAGACTGAGATAGGCGGCTGCAAATATGGCCCTTGAAGTAAAAGATGATCAAAATAAATCAAATGATCATCATCAAATTAGTAACAACTGAAGTGAAAGCAGAAGATGAGGTAATGAGCAAGCCCCCCTCACACTGAAGTGTTCATAATGAGTCTTATAAGGAGTTGAATTGAAAAGGATAATGAAGACTGTGCAAACTGTCTTTAAAGGTTTGATTCTTTTTGTTTGTCTATCAGAATACACCTGGCATAAGTTGATCCCAAGTCTCTGAGCCAAGAGGCTGTGCTGTCTTTGAGTTTTTCTTCCCTTTCGCTCTGTCACCATTATGCAATTTCTTTTGTGGAAATACCTCATGGGATGTTTCTTATGGTGTACCATTTAGGTCCTTTGTTTGCAAGCAATAGAAACTGACTCTGACTACCATCAGAAAAAAACATTGATTGGAAGAAAAAGTGATAGCTCTCAGAAAGGAGGCACACAAGCATTCCAGGGATCTGTGGTCTCAACAGGATTTTGCTGTTGGAGAGAGCAGGTGTCTATAGCTGTACATCTTTCTATCTCCCTAAAGATTCTCAGCCCAGGGAGAAGTGACTTCACTGTCACTTCGTCCCCACTGTCTTTGGTGGGAGAGGATGGGATATTCTCATTTAGAAGATGGCATCATGGGAGGGGCAGTCCCCGAAACATCAGGTGTTATTATCAGTGAAAGCAAGCAGGGGGGCCAGGCAGTGAGAGCCGATATGTATTCACCAGATGCGTCTTGATTAGAAACTTCTTAAATCCACAGGTCTCTATTTTAACTTAGCAGGGGGAGCAAAGTTGCAGATTAATAGAATTTATGACACACCCTTTAGTTGATGTAGGAAGCTGCTCTGGAATGTCCTGATCTGTGGACATATAGAATGTGTGGGGCACCATTTGGCACAGAACACTCAGTACTTTTTAAAGGAGAATTTGGAAGTTTTCCTTTCTTTCTTTCTTGAGCTAAAATCATTCATTTAGTTGCTCCAAAGATATTTACTGAATGCAAAGGATAACACAGCCAATTTGCTGTGCTGATATAGCTCTCATGGACCTGATAGAATAGTAGAAATTTTGCCCATCAATTCTAACTACACATTAGCTCTAGTTCTATGATTTAGAACTACAGAGAATAAATCACATATTATAGTGAATCTAGATGCACACATACAAATAGTAGCCTCTTAGAAATTATAATGGAAGAAGTTTTCATTTAGCACAGCGCCACAAAATATAAAATAGCTTAAAAACCACTTAACAAGAAATTTGTAGGTCTAATATGAAGACAACTATAAAAATTTACTACCAATCATAAAAGACAATTTGAATAAATGGAGAGACATAACATATCCCTGTGTGGGAAGGCTAAATATTGTAAAAAAATTAATCTAAACATATAATGCAACACCAACCATAATCCCAATGTTATTTTCTGCTTGGAACCTAAAAAAGTTATTTCAAGTCCTTATGGCATAATAAGTATATGAATATAGCAAAGACAATTTTGAAACTGGAGGAGGTGGGTAGAGTTTAATTTCCTACATATTAAATGAGCCATGAAGATGACATGATAAAAACTGTGAAGACCTAAAGTTCAGTACAAGATTTTAAAAAACCCAAAACTGGCCCTCCCTGGTGGCACAGTAGGTTAAAGCACTGCACTGAGAACCTAAAGCCACTTCCGCATGAGTTCGATTCCCGCCTGCCCCAGAGGTGACCACATGGCGCGGCAGACCTCTCCAAACCCACCCACTGCTCCCCTCAGCAGTGTACTTCGTAGATCTGCCTGTTCTGCTCCCCACTCTGTCTCTGGTGAAGCCTCTCAACCGCCCCTGAGGCTCTGGCCTGTACCCCAGTTCTGTATGTACAAATAAATAAATCTTAAAAAAAAACCAAAACATGCATATACATATATGAACCTGTGCACATAGACTTTATTGTACAAGTTTATAGGCTTAAGTTGAAAGATTTTAGGAAAAGTGGATAACCATCTTGGAAGAAAATTAGACACCTAACTCCACCATCTCATATCAGAACATATTTCTGTTAAGGCCAATGAAAAATAAAAACATGATTATTAAAAAGAAATTCTACATTATCATTCATAAAAACTTGTGCTTTCTAAGCAGAACTTTATACAATCTTGGGTTTTCTAAAAGGAGATAAAATTAACCACATAAAACTTGGGTATGTCTACATCAACATTCCCTCCTATCTAAACAAAAATTATATAACAGATTTAAAAGGCAAAACTCAAAAATTGGAGAATAGTCATAGACTACATGACAGTCAGAAGTTTAATTTTCTTAAAGAGCTTCTAAAATTTAATGTGACAAAGATAAGCATCTCCTGTCAGTAGAAAAAAAATGACAAAAGACAGAAATAGTTCACCAAAGAAGAACCACAAATTGCCTATGACATGAATTAGTATGTTTTTCTTAGTAAAAATACAATAAACTTAAGTAAGAATAAGATGAAACTTGATCATCAAATTAACAGATGAATAAGACATAGGATGATGAAGATGTAAGTAAATCAGTTCTTTCTTATATTGCTTATGGAAGTTATAAAGAGAAAGTTTTCTGGAGAAAAATGTGGACAAATCTTTCTAAGCCACTAAAAATTTTAACCTTTTTCTTATGCCAGAAATTTTATACTAGGTTTTATTTAAATAGAAATACATACATCAATTTATAAGGGTTACTATTGCAATCTTATTAATAATTTTGAAATGTGCAAACAAAATGTTAATGTTGATAGATTAAATTATGGAAAGTACTACTAGATAACCATAAAAAGTAATAAATACAACAATAACCAATATGATGAAAGTATTTACTATCAATTGTTGAATGAAAAAGCAAGTTATTGAAAAATAAATATTTATATGCAATAATCAGGTAGACTTATAAAATATTTTAAAAAGTTGTAGCTTTTAAACAAAATAATAAATATTTAACAAAATAGTTAAAAGGTTATTATAAAAAGAATATAGATTATTCTTATTTCATTCTCTGAATCTTACTTCACTAAATTTTCTATAATGCATATTTATTACTTTGATAGTAAGAAAAAATGTAAAATATGTTTTTAAAAGAGATATATTTTGTTTTGTATCTTTTGCAAAAGTTGTTAGCTGGTTGAAAATTTCCAAAGATTTGATTTTGTTTGTCTGAGATGGACAGGAAGAAGAGTTTTGTAGGATAAATTATTTTTGGCTGGTATTTATTTTTTTTGAGGTATTTTGAATATACCACTCTATTCACTTCTTGCCTGTCTTGTTTCTTCAGAGAAGTCCAATGTTAGCTTAACTGTGTTCATCTACAGGTTGTTTCTTCTTCCGCCTTGACAGTTTCATTATTTTTTGTCTTAGCATCTTGGAAGCTTTACTACTATGTATCTTGCTGGAGATTTTGTTTTATTTAGGTAGTTTGGTGTCCTCTTGGCTGCCTATATTTACATGTTTACTCCCTTCTTCAAGTTTGGGAAGTTTTCTTTGATAATATCCTTAAATAGTTTTTCAGTTCCATTCTCTCTTCTTCATCAGGGGTCCCAATGACTAATGTTTCCTTTCTTTTTGGTGTCAGGTTATTATCAAAGAGTTTCTTCATTCTTTTTTCTTTGTATCTCTCTTTGTTTTTCTATTTTGGAACTTTTTGTATATGTATCTTCAAGTTTTCTGATTCATTCTTCCTTTTGGTCTATTCTATCTTCATGACTCCTCTCTGCAATTTCACCTTCTCCATCAATCTTTACAGTTCCCTTCCTTCCTTCCTTCCTTCCGTTCTCCCTCTCTCCCTCCCTCCCTCCACTCTTCCCTCCCTCCATTGTTCTGTTATATATTTTACATTTTTTTTCCATTTATTTACAATGTTTGCTTTCTTTCCTCAGGCGTAGTCCCCATAGAATTTCCACCACCAGTTCTCTAATCACCGTAGTCTCTGGTAACTTTCTTCCCTTGTGTTGATCCTTCTCCCTCTCCACCAGAGAATGTCTCTTATTTATAGTTGTTTATTTTTGTTTTGTTTTCATATATATATATAAAAGATTTATTTATTTGCGCATACAGAACTGGAGTACAGGCCAGAGGCTCAGGGGCAGTGAGAGGCTTCACCAGAGACAGAGTGGAGAGCAGGACAGGCAGATTGACGAAGTACACTGCTGAGGGGAGCAGCGGGTGGGTATGGAGAGGTCTGCCATGCCATGTGGTCACCTCCAGGGCAGGCAGGAATCGATCTCATGCAGACGTGACTTTCAGTTCTCAGTGCTGTGCTTTAACCTGCTGCGCCACCAGGGAGGGCCTTCTTATATATTTTTTTACTGTTATTTTTTCTCTAATGTTTTGTTTTGTTCCCCTATATTACTCCTATAAGTGAAACCATCTGATATTTTTCTGTTTCCTTCTGACTTATTTCACTGAGCATAATTCCTTCTAGCTCCATTCATGTTCCTGGGAATGGCATTAGTCTCTTGATGGCTAAATAGTATTCCACTGCATATATATACCATATCTTCTTGATCTAGTCATCTATTTTTGGCATTTGGGTTGTTTTCATATCTTACCTATTGTAAATAGTGTTTCCATAAACATAGGGGCACAGGTATTGTTTTGAATTAATGTTTTTGTGTCCTTTGGGTAGATTCCTAGGAGTGGAATTGCTGAGTCATATGGTAGCTCCATTTTTAGTAGTTTGAGGAAGCTCCACCCAGCTTTCCATAGTGATTGAGCCAGTTTGCTCTACCACCAGCAGTGTAGGAGAGTTCCTTTTTCATTGCATCCTTGCCAAAATTTGTTGTTGCTAGTTTTTTTCTTTTTAATATTGTTACTGGTGTAAGGTGATATCTCATTGTGGTTTTGATTTGCATTGCCATGATTATGAGGGATGTTGAACATTTTTTCATATATCTGTTGACCATTTGCATTTCCTCTTTGGATAAGCGTCCAAAGAGGTCCTTAAGTGTCCTTAAGTTCTTATGCCCACTTTTTGACTAGATTTTTGGAAAAATTACAACAGATTCAGATGAAATCAAAGGAATACTCAGAGATTACTATGAACATTTATATGTGAACAAGTACAACAATTTAGAAAGAGATGTACAAATTCCTAGAATCATCCAAAGCTAGATAAAGAAGAAAGAGAATCCCTAAACAGACCAATTACAAGAAATGAAATATTTTATTATTTAAATATTCAGTCTGGATCTGCTGTTCTTTGTATTTCTCATAGCTTCCTTTTTCTTTTGTGAGTTTTCTCATATATCTCTGATGTCTTTTTGTTTGTTTGTGTTTGGTATTGTTCTAATTCTTACTGCAATTCTTTCATTTTTCTTAATTATAGCAGTTTTGTGTATCTTTATCTTATAGAAGAGAAGCTCTCCTATGTCTGTGTTGTTGAGTTTTGGGGACTATTTTCCTTTCAGCGGTACATTGTTCCCTTGAGGATTTGTTTGATCATTTGTATTTTTCTTTCTCCCCACTATTTGCTTTTGGGTTTGTTCTGCTATAGGTGGGCTTCTATGGGATGTGGGTCTCCTAGGTTGTACTTCCTTTAAAATAGAAATATTTTTAATCTTAATTGAAAAGTCAATTTGTGGAACCAATAAAAGGGTAGAAGCAGGGGTAGCAGGCCTAGAGCCCTGCCCACTGGTGGGCATCCTTGAGCACTGACTTTGAAAAGTCGTCAAGAGGAATCCAACGGAGAAATACTTCATGTAAATATGATGCCTCAGACACACACACATGTCTGTTAGTGAGTCCATAAGAGCCCATGGCTGCTGGTAGTCTCTATCATTACTCAAAATCTATTATATAGCCCATTCCATCAAATTCATTATATTCATTGCCATACACTTCTTTTTAACACTACTTAATAAGTTTTCTAAATTTTTGTTTTGCAGTGCAAGGGTTTACTTGTGTATTAAAACTAGCAGGATTTTATTATAGCATGAAATATATTCAAAGAATTATAACTTGATACCACGCTTTCACATTCAGATTGTATTGAATGTTGATATGAGAAATGACTGTATCAGAAGGTATTTCCATCTTCCCTACAACTATTTTTAAATGCATTGTCCATTATATTGTGCTCAAAGGGCCTTAGAGTAGGATGCGTGTAATACATTCCCTCAAGTTTTCAGTACCAGAAAAAAAATTTTTTTGCCCATTTTTATAAGTATATTTTTCTTTTATAATATTATTTATTCCCATGTAACTCCTCGTGTTTCTCTTTTGGCTTTGGCTGCCAGAAAGCTCAGAGCTATCTTTCTTGCCAAACCACAGCAACAAATAGCTGCCTAATTTTGCAGAAAAACTATCCCAGAGCAATTGAATATTTATTCTCAACTAAATGGTCCCTTGGTATGCATAGCTCATGTTATGAGTTGTCTCAAATCCAATTTGGAAACAGAGAAGGATTAAATAATAAGCAAACAAACACATAAGTAATTTGGACTAAGCAGACTGGTTTCAGGCTTGGACTTTAGCAGTCAAAAATGCTCACACCTAGAGTTGGTTTGTATCAAATGACTACTAGGCACATTGCTGAAATATGGATTATGTGTCTATGCCCCCAGGAGTGGCCATGAACATTTGGGTCTTTGTATTACCAAGGTCAGCACCTGCATTTACCTGTCCCAGGATGCTGACTCCTTAGAGGAGGGCTATATGTCATCTAATTAAGGATATTAGGATGCAGAGTTGGAAAATGAGCATAGTGCAGTGAAACTAGCAATGTATACATGGACTGTAACTATTTATTACTAGTATTATTAGATTTAAAACTTCATTTCACTGATATGCTTTATTTTTAATCATTTTTCGAAATTGTACATTTTTTTAAATTGCAGGGTATAAGTTCACACCTCCTCGGATGTCTGTTGCAACACCAAATTTCCAATAATTCTCCACCATAGGCCATTCAGACCCCTCCATACCCTTGCCCTGCACCCCTAACCCCAGACTCAAAACTTCAGTCAGATTTCTGAGTTAATTTTGGTTGGATTTTGTCTGTTCCTTTGTTTCTTTATATTACTCCTTTTGACTTATTACACTTTGTTAATCACCTGAAGTTCCATTCATGTTGTCAAAAATGGTAAGTTTTCTGATTTTATGAAAAGCTGGTATTTTATTATGCATATATACCACATATTCTTTATCCATTCATATATCTGAACACTTAGCTGCTGCCTTGAAGTAGCTATTATAAATAGTGCTGCAATGAATTTAGGAGCATATTCAGCACTTCAGATTAGTGTTTTTGTATCCTTCTGATTGATATGTAGGAGTAGACTTGCTGGATCATATGGTAGATCTTTATTTAATATTTTAAGAAACATCCATAACAGTTTTTCCTGGAGGCTGGACAAATCTAAATTCTGACAATGACATAATAGAATTCGTCCTTGTCCACATCCTCACCAAAGCTTGCCTATTTGATATGGGTCATTCTCAAAGGTGTGAGGGAGACTTTGTTGTGGTCTTGATTTGCATTTCCTTGATGGTAAGTATAATGATAAGCATTTTATCCATGTATCTGTTGGTTATCTGTGTATTCTTTGGAGAAGTATCTATTTGATGCTTCTTCCTATTTATATATTTAGTTGCTTCCCCGTTTTTTGAGTTGTGGGCTCTTTGTAGATCTTGGATATCAGTCAGATGTGTGGTGTGAAAATATTTTATTCCATTCTGTAGTGTGTCATTTTGTTTTGATGATAGTTTGATGTAATCCCAAATACTTATATTCTCTTGAATTTTCCTTGCTGTTGGAGATGAATCCACAAAGACATCTCTGATGCCTATATCATACAATGTTAGTGTATGAAGCATTAGTGTCTTGTGGTGTATAAAGATGGCCCCTCTCCGCGGAACATTGGCCCTGGGTCATTCCGACTAGTGCACTAGTCTGAGTACAATGTTTCAGAAAATGTATACAAGGCTATTTTTAAAGCATTCCAATTCTTTTCATTTTATTTTATGGTTTATCATCTCACATCTAAATCCTTTATTCATTTTGAGTTAATTTTTGTGTGTGGTTATGAAAATTGTTGTCTATTTTCATTCTTTTTCATGTGGCTCACCAGTTTTACCAATGCTATTTATTGAAGACACTTTCTCCTGTTTCTACTCTTGGCTCCACTGTTACATATCAACTGCCTTATAAATTTGGGCTTATTTCTAGCCTCTCAATTCTATTTGGTATGTCTGTGTCTCTGTTTTTGTTCCAGAACTACTGTTTTGATTATTACAGCTTTGTAATATAGACTGAAATCTGGGACTGTGATACCATCAGTCTTCCTCATTTTTTGTCAGGATTGCTTTAATAATACTGTAGGGTCTTTAGTTTCAGTAATGCTTATTTTATATTCTGTTTTATTGCCACTGAAATTTTAAGGGGGCTCCATTAAATCTTTATATTGCTTTGGATTACTGGCCATTTTGAAAAATTTAATTCTTCCAATCTATAGTCATGTCATCTCTTTCCATTTCTTTGACCTTCTATTTATTTTAATAATGTCTTTTTAACTGTGTAAGTCTGTATCTCTTTTGTCCATTTGGCCAAGCAAAGCAAACTGAATTCAATGCATTATTATTTTTGTTGATAATTTTGGCCTTTTAATTGGTCAGTTCAGTCCACTTACATTTTTGTGATTATTGAACCTCCAAACAGTTTTCCATAGTGGTTGTACTTGTTTGCATTCCCACCAGCAGTGCAGGAGAGTTCCTTTTTCACTACATCCTTGCCAACATTTGTTGTTG
>NW_004567115.1:5604651-5606770 GCF_000260355.1 Condylura cristata | reverse complement strand
TGTTGAGAGTGGCATGTTAAAGTCTATGTATGCATTCTCTCTGAGATACATTTTCATAGATGACAGTAGTTTCCTAATATATTTTGGTGCTCCTTCATTTGGTGCATATATGTTGATGATTGTTATTTCTTCTTGTTGTGTTGTCCCCTTAACCATAATGTAGTGGCCTTCTGTATCTCTTTAACCTTTTTAGTTTGAAGTCTATTTGATCTGATATAAGTATAGCCTGATTGGTCACAGATGGAAATTTATTCAAGGAAGCAATGCTTGATGCCTGAGATTTCCGACTTTTAAATCCCAGCCTCAGCATTTATGGGCCAAGTAAGCAAGATATAGTTAGTTTCTAACTTTGAGTAGGTCTGCAAGTTAATGAGAGTATCCATGAAAGGCAATTACTCAGCACTGGCTCTTGCTATAATTCCAGTATATGCCAACTTTTATTATTCTTTACCCTTAAAGTACCATCTTTAAAAATGCAAACACCCAGGGAGGCATGCCTTGTTACCAGTTAACATTTCAGAGGAGATTCCCACCGTTTGAATGGCAATTAAGGTGTAGTGAGCAGCAAGAGACCAACGATTGAAACCTGGGAGAAGCCAAGAACTAGGCCAAAGAGAGAAATAGCTTTACATTTTGCTCGGAGCCACAGTGATTCTTCTACATGGAAAAGCACCCAATCATTGCAGCCATCCAAGCGCAAACCCTGGCTGCTGCAGGAAAGTAATCTAATTGCTGAATTCAGATCATAAGATCCATGGCCCTTGGGACCTTAGGGAATGCCCTTCTCTCTATCAACTGTTCCACCTCAGAGGACTCTATATATGGATTTTCTATAATAGGAGATATTAAAGTATGAAGTCTACATATTAAAGCTCTTTGTTTTCTGACCTGCCACAGAGCATATGCAATGACCTTGGACACTGATGTGTGCACTGCACACCCCCTTCAGAGGCCACCTATGTGGTTTCTTGCTTTAAACAGCTGGTGGAAAGTCTCAGCCTCTTTTTACAAACATTCCTTCAACATTTCCATTTTTAAAGATACCCATCACCTCTATAAATCAGTATTTTGTAGATTTCAGCATCCTTTACTAACCAGCAAGGACAGAAGAGGAAATGGCATTTTGGAGACTTTCAGTGAAGCTGTTGAGTACCAAATATATGTGTTATCATTATCTTTTCACCCTCAGGTACCCAGGAGGAAGGATGCAAGCACAAACCTATATTTAGAGACTCCATTTCACCTATTGCAGGAACAACGAGGAGTCCACCCAGAGACACACATACTTATTCACACTTCCAGCTCTTTTGCAGGATGAAGCACTGACCTGTTAGACCGGCAGCCTCAGCAGACAGGAAGGCACTCCAAGACAAGAGGAAAAACAGGCCTGTCTCCAGCATCGGGAACTCACAGAGTTTGGTAAATTTGGTCAAGTGACAAAGAAGTGTTAAGGAAAACATCAACTGCTTTGGAGATAAATTTCCCTCCTGACAGAGAAAAATGAACTGCATTGTGACAGTTTTAGAATAAGGGAATTGATTTTTAGGCCTGACAGGGAGGTTGTAACTCTCACTGGGACCTATTTTGAAGGCTAGCATGAGCTCCACAGGGGCTGAGGACTCTGGAATAAATACAAGCCTGTGTTCAAATAATAATAGTAATAATAATAAAGTGTCTCACTAAGAGGATAATATCAGCTAACTCTGGGTACAAAGTCCTTTGGTTTGGCTTCAACACTTGGGTGTGTCTCTCAGGATACCACAGCAGAAAGCAAAGGCATGGAGAGTGTGGCTGAGGTGGGGGTACTGTAGTCTGCTCCCTGAGGGTACTAGTCTGTGGAGAGATAACCTTGATGAGACTGCTCTCTTAGGGATGGAAATTCGATCAAAAGATTTCATGTTTGACAATAGGGCAGCTACTTAGGCCTTCTTGGTATAAGTAGGATGAAGGAAGGACATGTTATTTCTAGGTCAAGCAAGATACTCTTTGGCAATGGCTCATTTTACCTGGGTGGAAACTTGATACTCTATAAATAGCAAACAGAACAAAAGCATAGTGATCCCAGTTATGCAGAGAGTGGGTTATGGAGAGATGATCAGGAATATAGGTAGATATAACA
>NW_004567115.1:5542750-5604546 GCF_000260355.1 Condylura cristata | reverse complement strand
CATATAGGTGCTGTCTGTGCAGTCATACAGATATATGAGTAGATATATGTTGCACTTTTTTCCTCTAGAAAAAAATTCTAACGATGAATACACATTTGGAGATATTTAGCAGTAAACCAGGACAGAGCATGCCCATTTAGTAGTAATCCATGACTCCTGGGCTGGAAAATCTGCATAAGTTTAGTCTCATCAGTCACTGGCTGTGTGGTTTCTGAGCAGCATGTTAACCTCTCTGAGACACATTCTTTTCCTATGTTAACTGGCAATAAGAATAATACATAGTTCCTGAGTACAGAGGATATAATGAAGTGAAGTATATTAAAAATGTTTTGTAAAGTCTTAGAAAGGACAAAATACTGAAAAGACAGAATTATTTTGTACTGTATAGCTTCTAGAAGTCAGTTCCACACGGGCTCCTATTTCATTGTATCAGCTTAAACAAACAGCATCTGTGTGATAAAATGATGGTGAATATTAAATGAGATATTTTATATAAAATAAACAGCAGGAGGCCTGACATATTACAGGTACTGTTTATATAAATGATCATTATTTTTGTTAGAAATCAGCCCTTTTTTGATTTACTTAATTTCTATCAATACAGTTGACATTCTTCAGAGTTTCTAGGACAAAACTTTGGAGTGACTTTTATTCTCTTCTAGTCTTTGTCTCTTATAACCAACCAATAATTAAATCTTTGTGATTCTTTGTGATTCTTCTAAAATCTGGTCCTTCCTGATGTTTTCCCCACACTTCATTATTACAGTTTCCATCTATTGTAATCATTCTCCTTTTCTGAATCATCCTATATACCAATTCTTCATCGGTAAAGAGGACTTTCAGTGTGTTTCTATCTGGAGCAGAAACCTTCAGTAGCTGATAGTGGACTATAGAAAAAAGCCCAGACTCTTGAATAATCCTCAAAGATCCTCCACAAGCTAACTTGAGAGCATCTGTGTCCTCTCATCTCCCATTGCTCACATCCTGGACCTTCTGGTTCCATCTCCACACCGTAATGAATGCTGGTCTTCTGCTGAATGTGAAGTCTTAGTGTTAGCCTACTTTTCAGGCCAAATCCAAGTCCCACTCTGCATGCTATGCTGCTTTTCAGATTATTTTCTAGAAACATAAGGTTGGCAACTCATCTACTGAACTATTACAGTCACAGTGGCATCATCCTCATTTGAATTTTTATAGTTGTAATAAATTGGCTATGGTCTCGGCATTTACTTTTTATCCAACTCTTATTGTAGAGCTTGTCTTTCCAAGTTTATCACTAGTTGAAGACAGGAACCATGTTTTGTACATATTTCTGATGCTTTTTAGAAATCTTAGTAGAACTTAACTCTTTAGCAACTACTCAGTGACTCTCTGGGCTAGTCTCCAGTGGAAAAAGACTTTGCTTTCTTTGTCCGAGACCACGACCCTTTTTGTACCACTTCCCTCTCTTTTCCCCAACCGGTGTGGCCCTTGATTCTTTGCTCAATCACTTCCTGGTGGCCTCCATTTAGCCTTCACTTGGCATTGGTCTTTTGGCTTTCTTCCTCAACTCTGACTTACTTTTGTCCATTTGACTGTTCTGAGTGAGCAATCCACAACACCAACTTCATTCTGTGACTCAAATCTTCTGGAAACACTAGCCCTTCTCCCATCCTATCCTCTATACTACAAAAGAGAGAACGAGAAACACCATTACCCAGATATGGCAAGCATGTCATTTCTACATTGCTTTTAGGTTCCCTTCCATAAAATAGCTTTGGAAGTAAAATGGGAAAGATTACAAAAGGCCAACAAGGTAGGTGGCTGGATGGAAGGACAGAGCAGTCATTCACCTGCCCAGGCTCTGAGACAAGAGTGCCAACAAAAAAAACCCAAAAGTGGGCCCTCCCTGGTGGCGCAGCGGGTTAAAGCACTGCACTGAGAATCTAAAGCTGCTTCCGCATGAGTTCGATTCCCGCCTGCCCCGGAGGTGACCACATGGCGTGGCAGACCTCTCCTGGCCCGCCCGCTGCTCCCCTCAGCAGTGTGCTTCGTCGCTCTGCCTGTTCTGCTCCCCACTCTGTCTCTGGTGAATCCTCTCACCCTCCGCATCTCTGGCCTGTACCCCAGTTCTGTATGAATAAATAAATAAATCTTTAAAAAAAAAAAAAACCCAAAAGCTCAAATGCCAAAACCCATAACCAAAGGACAGTAACTAATGGAGGACAGGCCACTGTCTGTGGGTTCTCACATGCATGCACAATTGCAAGACTCCCTAGGCTCCAGAGCAAACCCTAACACCCAGGGGGTTTATTTTGGGTGACAAAGAGCTTACTGTATCCACAAGTAGTGGCTTTCTACCCAGGTAGCATAAGTGGTGGTCACGGGGGGGTCACCAGGAGTGTTGACAGCACTGGCCATAGTGATGGTCACTACTGGTTTCCCAGAGGCAGAGTGTCAGAGACACCTAGTGTTAACAGCTCTCTGGTGAATTGTTGGGTTACATCAACAACAGACAGCTCTTTGAGACACCAGGCCCAGGGCTTGTGGTGCTCCTTTCAGGCAACATCAGCGGAAGGATGGAGACCCAGTCTCTTTAGTGTCCTTCGGCTTCTCTTCCCTACATGGAGGTTGGCTGCTGGATGCTTCTTTTCTTCTTTCTTCTTCAGAGGGTAGGAGCAGAGTCTTTCCCTTCTTTCTTCTTTTGGAGCTTGTGTTGTCTCTTCTTAGGGGCCCTCTTCTCATTCCTTGGTCTTTCTTTGGGGGCTCCTCCTCTCTTTTTCTTTGGGTCTCCCTTCTTCTTCTCTTTATCCCCCTATTTCTCTTGAAGAGCTCTTCCAGCTCCCTCCAACCCTGACTTATATCTTCTATCACCCACAAATCTGATTGGACCAATTAGCTCCAATCAGCTCAAAGCTCACACCTAATTGAGCTTTTTTTACAAAAAGCTGGTAATTGCGCTCAGGAGCAACTGCCACAACTGACAAAAAGGACAGTTACTGGACTCTGTCTGAGGAGCAACTGCCACAACTGACTTGTGGTGGTGCATCAGGGTAAAAGAACAACACTGCTTCTGCTGTCTCCCATTGCTGAGGCAGCTGGGACCCAGTAACGGATGCTTACTTAGACCCATGTTCATCTTTGACTTAGCCACTGCCATAAGCTAGTAATTGACACAAGTACCAAAAGGAGGCAGAGAAATTCAGTTTATCACTGCCAGTCAATCCTGTCTCATTCTTGACCTTAAATCTTGGGCTCTTTCTCTTGACCCTAATACAGTCAGTCTTGATGTCTATATGTCTACCTATTTGCCTAGTTGGTAATTTTTGTAAGACTCCGGTTATCCTCGGCCAGGCAGTATCAATAAAGATAAAACTAGTTTGGATAAGGAAAGAGCCTAGTCCCTTCTGCTACTGATACCACTTATGGCCTAAGAAAGACTGAGAACCAAGATGGCCCCAGTAGCATTTGATCACACTTGGATCAGACAATGTAGTCATTTTCTGGCCTGGAGCTTGTCCATACTCAGAAATATTCCAAGGACTGTGACAGTTCATAACACTTCCCTGCCCCTATGCACAGACAAAGGATATCAGTGCTGTGACAACAGCATACAAAGACCCCATTGCGAATGAGCCTGCGAAGATCCCCAGGAAGTTTCCCGCAGACTGGAAAAATGCTGCTGCATCAAATGCATTTGGATTCTCCTTGGGACTGTAAATGGAGATAGAGCTGAAAAGAGAAGAGGTGAGGGTTAGTTGATTATTTCCATTTTATAATCCAAATGTCAGCAGTCAGAGCTAGCACCCCCTTTTGGCATGGGTGCCTTCTCCCATAAAATTAGATGTTGATTGAAAGGAACAGATGAGACAGGGAGAGGCAGAGAGAGCAGAAAGCTTTCCCTTTTCCCACAGCTCAATCCCATGGCATCCATATATTGTTGCCAGTCAGTAAACATTTTTATATCGGAAGGGCTGTAAAGAATTTTGTTTTTGAGCAAACTAGGCATTAAAACATGGTAGGTGTATAAGGAATCTGCTGAGAAGATAGATAACTGTGAATTATTTAGTGGTCGTATGTCTTCAGTGCTGTTATATATTCACAAATGTTCCTGATAAAAAGTGCACTTTTATGGCCTGTGCACAAATGGGCGATACAAATCACAGCCTGCACAAAATATTCTGCTGTGATCTTGTCATAAACCACAAAACACTGCTCGTCTCCAGTGTAACCCTTCAGAAACAGAGCCAGACCATGCTCAGAGCATCCTGGTAACAATCCCCAGGGAGAGACAAAAACCCTCATTTTCCCACTGAAACAAATGGCAGCAGCTGCCCGAGGTCATCTTTTATACCCCAATTCTGATGACTGTCAACATGTTTATTTCCATAGAAAAAAATCAATCTTCCAATAGGCAGTCTGTTCACTTAAATATTTTTGAGGACATCATCTTTACTTGTTTTTGTAAATCAGGGCCTGAAATCCGCGAGTGGAAATATGAAGTATGAGGTATTAAAATGAACAGATGCATGAGAAATGGTAACTTTGAGGCGACTAATGAGGACACATTTCAGCTTCTGCTTGTTGCTGTTTTTATTTTAATATGAGATCTTTAAACTAATCAGGGAAAGTCAAGAGTTTTGCAATAGGTTCTGTAAAAGACTTTATAGCAGCGCAGAGAGTATCAAGTACACTAAACACAATGACTGGAGATTAGCTTGGGTTTTACAGAGATGTAACTGCATCTTTTATGGTTTGGATGATTAGAGCATGTTAACCCTCTGACCTGACTTCTGTACCCAGATAGACGAGTAGGGGGTGTAATACCAATTCTCCTACAGGAAGAGGTGTGGCTTAAAAAAAGGTTAGTTTTAGGCTCTCTCTGGTGGCGCTGCGGGTTAAAGCACTGCACTGAGAAGCTAAAGCCACTTCCACATGAGTTCGATTCCCGCCTGCCTGGAGGTGACCACATGGCGTGGCAGACCTCTCCTGACCTGTCCGCTGCTCCCCTCAGCAGTGTACTTCGTCGATCTGCCTGTTCTGCTCCCCACTCTGTCTCTGGTGAAGCCTCTCACCGCCCCTGAGCCTCTGGCCTGTACCCCAGTTCTGTATGTACAAATAAATCTTAAAAAAAAAAAGGTTAGTTTTAAATGTTCCCAGTTTTTCCCTAGATGCCCTGAAACCCCAAAGTAGGTCAACTGCTTCTGCTTTGATCATGTAAATGGATAAGAAGATGAATGTGGATCTTGAATGGAACCCTGAAATGCATGCAAGAAAAGATTGGTTTTGAAGTGTTTTACTTTTTGTAAAGTGTTGTGCTTTGCAGAAAAAAAAAAAAAAAGGAAATGTAAACCCATATTTGTTCCTTTGTGCATGAAATTTCTGGAAAAGGGGACAAACCCTATGGCTGTTATGAAACTTGGTGCCTTAGGCTGCAAAGATAGAGGGGTGTGTGAATAGACATCCATGAGGACGTCTGTTCTCAATACTGAGAAAGCTTCCCATTGCTTTTCAAACAATTTTTTTTCATAGCTTTGTAAATAATTCAGTTAATTCTTGAGCCACCACCTGTCTGTCTAACTGGGTACTCTTCACTCCCCACTTCTACCTCCATACTCCCCGAAAGTGCTTTTTCTATCCTGATGTTTCCTTAAAGCATTATCATCACATCATTTGGCCATAGCCTGTACCACTTAATAGGTAGTGTATTTCCTTAAACCAACTCATTTTTATCCAAATGCAAGAGCTTTTATTAAAGAACTTTTATGAATTCGCAATTTTGATGTCTAATTATATTTCTTCTTTTAATACTTACAAGATGGTACAATTATTCAATTTGAAAAAAAAAAAAAAGAAAATGTAACTGCATCACCTAAAATCATCTGAGTTATTCACTGGTTTGCAGTCTATCTTAGGGAGCAGGCCTTTTCTAGGGCATTGATCCCAACCCAACAGACTGAAGTCAAACTCCCTGTGATACTTGACTTCACCGAAAGGGATGCTTAATCCCTTCAGACCTGTGGAGGTTCATCCATTGAATTTGCTGGCCCTGGAATTCACCAGAATTCATGTGCTGCATCCCCACTATGTGCTAGTGATGCATTAAGTGTAGATATTGGAGGCCAGCAGGGAAGGAAATAGAGAAGAGAAGCAGAATTTGATTCAACATTTGATTCAAATTTTGCAAGGCATATCTACGCAAAGAAGCCCAAGTGTAAATGACAGTTAGTTCTAATTACAGGTGCTGAGTGTGTTTTTGCGAGAGATGGACATTTCATTGAGCAAATGGGGAAAGGACACTATTTAGAAGAGAGTAGATGGCTGTAAACAAGGTCGCCAGTGAGGAGGGAGGGGTTTGGGGAGGATTTCCCTGCACTGGAAGAACATAAGCAAAGACAGAGAGCAGGTAAGTTGAGAGCACAACACAGAGAAAACATGTGTGGGCATGTGTGCTGGGGTCGAGGTGGGTAGGCAGTAATACCTGGAGTTTAAATTCCATGTTAGACCTCTACAGAAGTCCTTCTGTTTCCAAAATATGGTCCTCTTTGCCTTCACTATAACTTAATTGATTTTGTAATATCTCTGCAAAAGCAATCATTATTATTCCTCCTTTTCTTTTTTAAAATATGAAATAAACTGGTGAATAGAGAAATGAAGGTCATACACCAATGTTGAAAGTGTAGGGTTTCTTTTTTCTCTCTTAAAAAGGGGTTGTCTTAAGGGAAAGAACCATGAACCCACATCAGGAGGGCAGAGTGAATGTTGCGCTGACTGTAAGGGCAAGAGGAGTTCAGGTAACAGAAGTTTAATTTCATGCCTGAAAGGAACTCGGACAAGACTTTCCTGTACCCATGATGACAGCCACATGTGTCTCCCAGGCCACAGCGACCCCTCTCTCATCCACCAGCAGGTGAGGCTCAGGGCTCCTGGTGCGAATCTTTCATCCTTGGCTCCTGGACCTCAAGTTTGCTGGGTCTGGCCCTATTCTTGTCACTCTTTTCATGCACAGAAAACAGCTTGATGCAGGAAGTTATAGAAAGGTAGATGGAATGGAAGGTTGGCTGATTAGAAAGTAAAAAGGAAAATAGGAGGGGCCCTCCCTGGTGGCATAACAGGTTAAAGCACAGCACTAGGAAGCTAGCCTCTGCCCCTTCAGTGGGGATTAGATCCCCAGCCAAGGAGGTGACCACATGGCACAGCAGACCTCTCCTTTCTTGCCTGCTGCTCCCCTCAGCAATGTAATTTGTCAATCTGCCTGTTCTGCTCCCCCTATGTCTCTGATGAATCCTCTGATCATCCCTGGAACTCTGGCCTGTGCCCCAGTTCTGGATGCATAAATAAAATCTTTATATAAAAAAAAAAACAAGGTAAACAGAGAGGATGGCAGGAAAGAAATCTAGCAAAAGCTGGTCATCTCTTGAAATGAACCATCACCTACAAAATAAATTATTAGACGTTGATCTATGTAGTCATATGATATGCAGTTCATTGTCATCAGTGCAAGTCTGAAGGTGACACTGAGCCTATTAATCTCAACCTCAAAGATCTGACTTTCAAGAGTTCTAGGGCCTTAGACAAGTTACTTTATCAAGTTCAGCTCAGTTCATCATCTATAAAATAGAGATGATAACAGTAATCGTCCCTCAGAAACGTGAGAGGATATAAGTAAGGTACACTGACAACCCATATGTGTATTTGTGGATTATGAGGCCATCCATTGAGTATTTGTTATGTATTTCAACTCAGTGAATGTCATTAACCACATTCCACATTCTGCTGGCACCTTCCAGAAGCCTGAGAGACGGGCTCAGTGGAGTGGCTGACCCAGTCTCAGTTCTGGCTATAAGTAGAGGGGATGTGGCTCCCCTCCCAGCACCTCATGCTTTGAGATTGCTGCAGAGGAGCCAGTAATCCCCACAGGGGATCCGGAGGGTCCCTCACAAGCAAGTGCAGGGCACAGGTGCCCCAGAGCAGTGGCCATAGGAATGATACTGACCAGTTGTCCTATTTTATGTCAGCTCTTAGCTTGTGGTTCAAGGAATCAGGGAGCATCATCAACACCCTGAGAAGGGGTCTGCCCAGGGAGAAGGACAGACCCAGAGTCTCAGCCTGAGATGAATTCCTCAGGTGCAGTGGGGACTGGACGGCAAGGTGAGCTCTTGACTTCTGCAGAAATTGCCAAGAAAGTGCAGGCCTGTAACTGAAGTAGGAGGCATCTGTTCCCACTGCCAAGATTCCAAGAAACTGTTCCTTCAGGATCTACCTGGTGAGAGAGCACCATTTCAGGTGCGATACTAAGTCTCTGGAGGACAGAGCAGCTGCGGCAAGGGTGCTTCTCTGAAACTATCTTTATTATTTTTTTAAACCTGTGTGGGGTTTTACAGCTTTAACCAATGGAAGAAGAGGTATCAAATTGCTAAATTTAATTTTTAATTTTTGCTCAGAAGAACTGGGGTACAGGCCAGAGGGGTAGGGGTAAGGGGGTAAGAGGATTCACCAGAGACAGACTGAGGAACAGAACAGGCAGATCTACCGAAATACACTGCTGAGGGGAGCAGCGGGCAAGACAGCAGAGATCTGCTGTGCCATGTGGGTCTGCTCCCTGGCCAGGGGTCAACTTCAGTTTACAGAGGTGATAGCACTGAGACTGAACTCCTAGGCCTCCTCCTGCAATTTCAATCTCTTGGACTTAAAAGGAATTTTATTTTTCCTGTAACGAGGGAGATGCTTGAACACTTATTGGATGCAAATACCACAGAGGAGAGAGAAGGAGAAGATGAATCGAACTTTCTGCTAACCTGTGTGGTTAAGCCATGTGTTTCTTTGGGACACCACCCTGAAGAGGCGCTGTTTGTTGCATAAGCTGCTGAAGATGGATCTATAATCCCCAGGCTTCTGGGAAAGAATATTTAAGTTGGGTAGAACTAATGTCCTTGAAAATGACATAACCAGAGATATATAGTGGAATATTAAATATTCAGCTCATAAATTGGAAATAAGTCCAGGATATCGATTCATTCTGTCTAAGAACAGATTATTCAGCAAAAACTGGGGTGGTCATGGTGTATTGTATGCATTCTCAGAAATAAATGGGTTTGGCATCTTTATTAAAAAATGATGAAAAGGATGCTAAAACCCAAATTCCTTTGATGAAAGCTACACAAATGGGAGCATGTTGCTTCCTGTGCCATTTAAGATTCATAGACACGGTTGTGACTCCATGTTCCTCAACAGCTCATCTTTTCATCTTCATGATGCTTCTGCAGAGAACTGCCTGGTAGCTTCAGGAGTGTTAAGAACTTAGAATCTGAATCTGAGATCTGGATGCAAATCTCAGCTCTACCACGTACTGGTGGTACGTCGCTAAGCAAGATACTTAAACTATATATACCTCAGTTTCCTATAGAATAAGCATGATAATAATAGTACCTATCACATAAGGTTGCTATGAGAACTAAACGAATTAACATTTATAAAGCACAAGTGGCAGCTAGGAGGTAGGAACGAGGCAAACATTTCTTACATAAATCAGTCTTCCTCAATAATATTTCTTTCTCCCTCCTCTTCCTCTTCTTGCTCCTCTTTTTATTTTTCTCATCTTAAACAGAGTTTGGTTTAGTTCTCAAAGAAGTGTTTCAAATTAGATGACCTATCAACACCTTGAGTGAAACAGAAAGGAGATGTCATCACTTAGGTCTTGCACATTATGCCTGGTCCCTGAACTGGGATCTCTTATACCAGGGATAATTTGATCATAGCAATTGTTTGTGTAGAATCTGAGGGCATGGATGCAAACTAAAAGCTAGTGATGAAAAAAGAGAAGCAGGCTGAGTGAGACTGGGGGAAAGGGAGGAGTAAGAAGAAGAGAAGAAGGTACTACAAGGATGCTGAGAGTGAAAATGAGGTGCTAAGTCTGGAAACATTCTAGAAAGGACACCCCCATCACAGCTCTTAAAACCATCTCACCATGACTCTGGCCACCTTCCCATTCTGGACCCAACTGAGCCACCTGCATCGAGATTATTGTAATCCTTGAGATCACCCAGTTTCTAACACTTTCACTTTCTGTGATTTTTCACTGCCAGTGCTAACATCTTTTGCCTTGCAATTACTCACAGAAACCACCCCAGGTCCCAGCCAGCTGTTCTTTTATAGGACGCTCTCCTCTGACTCATCCTACTCTCAGTCCACCACTGTCCTGGGTGTCGCATCAGAACAACTGCACCTCTGTCCCCCAGTCCAGCTTACCTCCTCTGTCAACTTGAAACATTTTGAAGGAAAGTATTAAACAAACATATAGCATCTCTTTTAGGATTTTGATGAATTTAAACACCAAAGGGGGAAAAAAATGAGTAATACTATAGGCAACAATCTACCACAAGACCTTCCAATTTCACTGCAACTCTTTAATCCCCAATGAACAATTTTCTAACTACTGACATGGTTTATTAGAATTCTTGATTAGTTGTATATATGAAATGGCTTATTCCCTTTCCAATCAGGCTCCAACTGTACTATATTGAATCCTTCTTTGTGCCGGGTGTGCGATTCCATTAATGAAATCTTGCTCAAATTCCATTATTCAATTCCTTTCAGTTATTTAAACTTAGTGCAGTCCAGCCTAAAATCTAAATCTTCATAGCACAATTCTTCTTTCTACAGAATATTCTAGAACAACAGTAACAATGTCTGGAAGGGAGATGAATCAATGGAGGTGTTCTCTTCCTCTCTCTGATGTTGGACTCATGGAGGAGTCCACCTCATATAGTTGATTGTCCATGGTGGACAGGAATCCCTGGCCTTACTCTTGGGTCTGCTTGATCCTTTTCTTGCTCTCCTCTACTGACATTGTAGTGTCTCCATTGTGTCATTCGCTCTCCCATCTGTTCTGTTACCTATGCAATCATTCCTAGCCGCTTTTCAAGACTTGGACCTATGGCAGCTTGTACAGGTTGGAGGCTCTCACCTCTTGACCTCCAGCATCCTTAATTTTCATACCCTTCATGGGTTGTGGAGTACCAGACTGGAGAGCTCACCATGTCCACTCCCTAGACACAGCAAACCAGGGAGCCATCAGATCTTTCTGATATAGGCTGAGATCTTTAGGCTAGCTCTTGCATTCTTATCAGTGCCACCTTTGAAGAAATATATTCAAGAATCCTCTTTCTTGCTATAATTTGCTACTATACTCTGAAGCTTACTCCCTTAGGAAATGAGCTGCTGGCTGCCTCTTTCATGGGGCCCCTTTCTATGTAATTACAGTGGAATTCTGTCCATTTGACGGAGGGGAGAACAAGCACCCTTAAGGAAGGGCAACAGCTTCATATTCAACTGCTGCACTTTCTACAAAGATGAGCTCCTTCCTTTCCATTACTTTTATACTCTTCCTTTGAAGTGAAGAAGATTTGTATTGAGGGGGCTGGTAGAAATGAGGTGGATTCTATTCCAAAGAAGGCATTTGGGAGGTATGTGGTCCTAACTGCTAGAGATTCTTGCCCTTCTCCACACAGAACCCTTTAGCCACTTATATTTTCTGGAAAACAAGGAAAGGCCTACATAGTGACATGTCTCTAACCAGTGTCTGGCTGTTTCTGGTTTCCTTTCTCCCTATCTGGATTTTTTTTTTTTTTTTTTGTCGTTCTGCTTTGATGGATACATTTTAAGGAGAAACACAACATACAGAGGCAGTGAAAATTTGTAAAGCTGCTGTATTTAGTTGGCTTTGAGTGTCTCAGGTATAAAACAAAGCAGAAAACACACACACACACATACACACACACAACTAATTACAGTGCTATTTTGTGTTTAAAATTCTTAATCCTTAACAGGAAAAAAGAAACAAGTGAATCCTTATCTATTATTTATCATTTAATAACTGTACCAACCTGCCCTTTATCAAGAAGTTGCTTAATTATGAATAAGGAATTGATTTTTTATGGGGCCAAGAATTGTGTGTACACATTGGAATTCACTCTGGCATCTGCCTGCCCATTATTCTGGCTTATGTTCTGCCAAAGGCCAATGAAACTCTGTCAAGAGAACCTGCTGTAAAACATAATGACTTCAGGAATTGGGGGCATTCCAGGCACCCTGGGAGGTTAGAAGAGCTGCCTCTTAATAATAAGAGGTTCTGGCCAAAAGTTTGCTGAGCTTGAGTTAGAACCATAGGGTTTCACCTTCCCAAGGGCCAACGGCCCTGTAGAGTAGAGAGTGTGTTGGGGAGGCTTATTAATTAAGTCTTTCAGTTTCTGGAGGACTGTTAGTTAATGACTGCTCCCTAAGAATTCAAATCAGAGTGATTTTCCAAATTCTTGACAATATCATTTTGCTATTTTGATGTCTGGCACAAAGAAAAAGACAAGAATTTGTAGGAAGTGTGAGTTATGTACCATGCTTGGTTGTCCCCAAAATACAAACCCAGGCTAAATTAAGTGAAGTTTACTGAAGACTTACTATGTGCAGAGATTGTTCTAGCCACAAAAGCCACTGCAGGGGAAAAAAAGCAAAGCTTCTGATTTTAAGTTTTGCAGCATTCCTACAGAGGACACAACAACATAAAGTATCCAAGCAAATAAATATTTGATTTATGATAGAGACTGATAAGAAAAATTAAGGCATATGAAGGGATGAGGTAGAGAGGGATGGGGGTATGGCTTTAATTAGGATGGTCAGAAAAGACTTCTCTGAAAAATATAAAGAAGAGGAATCCTGAATATAAAGAAGTGGGGAGCATTTCTACTCCCCAAAGCAGAGCTGGCACATTGTGTCTAAGGAGTTACAAGAAGTAGCAGGACAGGCGGGGTTTAAGAGTGGAGAGGAATAGGAGGCAGCGTTGGAGATGGGACTGGACCAGGCTGTCAGATCATTTGTATGACTTGGGACTTTTAGGGAGCATGGGATTGAAAGTGTAGCCACCAGAGAGCTTGTGTTGTGGAAGAAACTTTAAATGAGCAGGGGAAACTGGTCAACACAGGTCATTGAACTCTTCAAAGGCTGGGCCTATCTTCATCAGTCTGCTTGCTACCATCTGCACCAGTTCTAGTAAATAACAGCAGGCCACAGGAGCAAAGGGGGCATGAGATGAAGATGGAAAGAAGGGAAAGAGTGTAAGGAACAGGTGGATTTAGCAGAACTAGCTGTATTGAGCATGAGAGGAAGGACCAATCTTCAAGGTAAGATGAAGACCAAAAGCACAACCCCATTTAAACTTTATATACAATTTCAAATTTGCCACACTCAGATCTCATGGAAAATGGAATGAGTTCTAGCAAAGGATTATGAGTTCTCTATGGTTGGAGATACTTAACTCTAAAATGACATATTTAGGGTGCTGTCAATAAAATGCAAGCCCTAGATAGCTGGTTAATGTGGCTTCAAGGAATGTCTCCACCTAAAAGTTACTGACTGACTTTATTTACAACTTCTTCTAGAGTTACCTGGAGAGGGACATAGGATCCTTAGCTTTCTGTGTAACCCAAATCCTGCCACTGAAATGACTGTGCACACAGTGAGGAAGAAGCAGTGCTTCTGTGGCTAGAAATGAAGACTCTGATGATTTAGGTTGGAGTAGAGTTGATAATGACATCAAGAACAGTTACAAATTTCAGCATAGAATAACCCTTTTGACAGATTTCTAAGTGAGTCTGGTCCATTAAGTTCCAACTTTAAGGTGACAAAGAGAACTCTGAGTTTAAAATTGGTGAAAAGGGAAGAAGAGTTAAAGGAGGTTTGTTATGAATTATGTGTGCATTTTCTTGAAAAGGAGATCTTAAATTACTTTGCAATTTAGCCTGAAAAGTCTTGTCAGAAATGAATTAGTCTGTGGGCTTTGAGAAATTTTCTCTTATACCTAATATTGAGAGGAAAGTGAATTTGAGATAGTCTAAAGATAAAAGTAAGTTGTGAATATTCTTCTCATTTCATTTTCTTTCTTTCTCTTCTAAAACAGAAATAGGAATTTGAATCCCACTTCTGTGAGCCTATTTCAGAGAGAGAGAGAACAATTCTCATGATCTAATGGGAATGTCGACCCTCTCTCCAACTTTTTGGTTCTTTTAATCTTCGCTAATGAAATCTTAGCTGCAAAGAATACTGTGATATGTGAAACTTTTAGTCATAATAGATACAAAAAGATAGAGAAAAGTAGGTTAATAGCCACTAAAGATGGAAATCTAGTTAAAATTAAAATATAATCATTAACAGGTGCAAGCAAGACCAACTATTAATCCCTAAGCTTGAAAATGGAGAAGGAGGTCAGGTTCTCTAACATTTATTGAACACCCAAAATACTATTCCATGTCTTCATTATTATGGAACATTCACTATGTGTTAAGCATGATGTTAAGTTTTTTAATAAACATTATCTCATTTAATCTTCACTGAAATCCCCCTGAATTATGTACTATTATTATTTCCATTTTATAGATAGAGCTATAGCTGAGAAAGAATAACTTATGTATTTCACATCATTAAGTGGAAAAAGGGTTCACATATTATAGATAAAAAGTCCTGGGGGAATTAAAGCATTTCACCTTATAGGACAGGCAAAGAGCATTTTTGGAAGTTTAAGATTTTAGTACTTCTTGGACTAATTTGTCAGAGAAAGTTGCAACAGTAAATATGTCCATTTCAACATGAGGACTTAGGCCGACAACCTAGTGCTATTCCAGGCCAGGTTCCTTATTGGAAACACTTTCTATATCGAATTGTTCTAATATGAATCCACATCTCATATCTCTCAGTGTTCATATCAACACCAGCTCAGGTCTAGCATATGACAGTGCTACTGATGCTGTGACTATTGGTTCTTTACAAGAATAATTTATCTGTGTCTCAGCATCTTCACCTGAAAAATGTTGATAACAAATCTGCCTCATTCCTACAGTGGGGATTAGATGTGTAGAATGTGTCCAGACCTCTACCTGGAACATGGAGAGCATTCCATAAATGCCAGCTGCTGTTTTTTTTTTTTTTGTTGTTGTTGTTGTTGCTATTGCTTGTATTGAAATTGTTGCTGTAATGATTACTATAGCTTTTTTCATTTGCTCAAAAAAAAACACACAATAAAAACTGATTTCTACTTGTAAGAAGGAGACATTTAGGAATTCCAATTAATGTGTGAGAACAGGATACATTTTCTGTTGTGGACTGAGCAATATATTAAGCATTAAATCAAATATTGAATTTATCTTTTTCTTAATAAGGCCTATAAGGGTGGCTAGTAGGCTAGTAAGAAACAAGGTAATGCAAGTAAATTATTAACAATAGCTAAGCACAAAAGATCTCACAGAGCTGAGCTCCTAGCAGCTTCGCCAGAGAAGGGAACATCACGGTAAACAAACCACAGAAGCACCTGAAGCAAAAAAAAATGTTCTTGAAAGGAGGGTGTCTTATGCGGGATTGCTGATTAGCAACAATCAAGGACAAATCATGAAACCAATAGTGTTTGCTTTCCGTTGATCACCAATTCACAGCTCACTGCAGGCAACTTAGAGCTGAGGAAACAGGCACTTGCTTGCATTGTGGCCTCTGTTATTTCACAAATGCTATGTGCTGAGAACAGAGGTGAGTGGCTGAAAGAAATGTTTGTTTTCTTCCATTGGGTCAGAGGATTTCTCACAGACAAAACAGATATGGCCTGGTTTCCTATCCTAGGTGCCTGTCATTCCCACATTACATTATATTCTTACTCCTACAGCTGCCTGATACCCACTGATGGAAATTCACCTGATGACAGGCTGACTCTGGAGAAATATTTGTGCAGAAGGATTCATTCCCTAAGGCCCTTCCCCCACTCTCCCATTTATTAGCAATTAAGTAAACATGTGAGACCTGAATCACAGCTTAATTTAATTAAGAACCTGCATCCATCTTTTTAGGGTTGCAGATAATTCTGCTTAAGTTCAAGGTTATCTTTAGGAGCGAGGGCACATACTTATCTCCCTAAACTAGTACATTTCACCAATGCACTTGCCTTATCCCCACAGATTTCAATTTTGTGTTTGAAGCATGGTAGCCACAGACCGACAAATCTTACCAAAGAAGGTATTGCCTCTACATAATGGTTTAAAATTACATTATATGTGCCTAGCAGTTGCTATAAAGTAGATATTACAGAATGCTAAAGTTCTACAGATAAGTTATCTCTGGTATTACATCTCCAAGATGTAGCTTTATCCCGAATAAGAAAGTGGACCTTAAAGTATATTTTCATATCAAATTACAACTTTTAAGAATTAAGAGATTTCCCATTCAAGAAATTAATAAATTTTTTTCCCACTCCATGCAATAAAGACTGTTACAAAAACTTGGAGTCAGAAGCTAAACATCTGGATGACCAGGTTATCGGTCAAGGCCATTGTTGAGCTGCCAGAACCACTGGGCCCTTTAGCTCTCCTGATAAACCAGAAGGAGACTTTTTGCCCAAATAAATGAGAGGTTGGCTCATATAGGGTAGAAGAGGGGAGACTGGAGTAGAGAGGGATACACAGAAAACTTCAAATTAGAACCAGGTAAGGTTAATGTGCAGGTTGTTAATGTGCAAACAGGCAAGGAGTCAAGAAATTAACAATTTTGGGGGGTCCAGGAATAAATGTCAATCCAATAGTTGTAAGTGCACACATGCACCTTTTTGTGAAAGAGATTCCTTAACTTTCATCACCTGCGCTATGTGGTCTGTGATCTCAAAAAAGTTAAAATCCATCAGAATAGGGATTCTCTTAAATGATGGCAGAACAAAGAGGATCAAAGGATGAGGTGAGAATAATCTGCAGAAGTTTTGAGAAGGTGAAAATCACTGCAAGCAGAGCAGTTTATTGATGGAGGAGCCCATGCGCCTAAACCATGACTTTTACTCCCTCCCTGTCTGGGATCACATGTTGCTGCTCTGGGCTAGCAAGCGGGTGGAACGTGGGAGAACATACGTGCATCATGACAGGTCAGAAAGAATGGCAATTCCTGACATCTAAATATATCTAGCTAGGAGACTATGGATTTTAGAATGTATTTCTACAGGAGTAACGGACAGAGTTAGAAGCACCAGCAGCTAATACCAAGAAGTATAAATTAGCTTTGTCCTGGATCAATTCTGCTTTCTATTCATGGTTTAACTTGTGCCAATTTTATTGATTTGGCTTTTTCAGGTGCCATGACACAGCTTTACCTCAAGACTTCCAGGGCTTGATTTGCTTTAGGTGAACCTGAAGGTGACTGGCACAGCAACTCCTAAGCTTGGCTTGAGAGAAACAAGCTGATATTCCCCTATAGGTCTTTTATTTATTTATTTATTGTATTTCTGTTCTACCCAGTAATGGATATGTGATCAGAAGTTTTAGTTACTTCAAAAGTGGGACTAAGGTTACCTAGAAATTGCAAATTCCTTAAAAGAAAGAATAGAATTCAACAATTACTCCTCACTGTCTCCTCTAGATTAAGTGTAGTCAATAGATTTTTATTCAAAGCTATAACCACCTGCTTAGAAAAGCTAGCTTTAAAAAAATGCCTGAGGTCATTGTTAGAAAGCATCCAAATGGAAATCTGGATGAGCCAGTGATAGGAGATGAGAATGCCTTTTAGTCAGTAAAAATAAATAAAAGGCTCTTTTCAAATCCTTCAGGTGTTGGTGGTGTGGGGGCTGGAGGCTACACTAAAACATCTTATGCTAAGAAATAATAAAATCCCTGTTTTTGTCTTTGAAAAGCCTGTGGTATCAGTCAATGTTAGTGAAAAATTAGGAGGAGGGCAATGCATAATTAGAGTCTCCAGGCCATGAGTGCTATGAAATGTGCTGGTGAAGGCCAAGCTTCACCACAGGAAGAGGATGATAATCTCCACAGTCCTGGTGCCAGAATTTGGGCATTAAAATGAAATGGAAAGTCTCAGAGAGTCCACAGATAAGTGCCTCTGTAACAGGGTAACCCCAGGGAAAGGGGACTCTGGGTTCCCTGCCCCTCCCTAAAGAAAGTGGAAACTACACAGGGAGGTGAAGCTGGAGAAGGTGAGAGGTCTGTGAGAGAAAACCTGGCTGAGGTGAAGCAGAGAGAGACAGAGGTAAATGAGAGCTGGAGGAGGTACATGGAGCAGAGAGCTGTGTGAAGAAGCTGTTCTTGCTTCTACCAGGGATTTAGGAGACACATGAAAGAGACAAAGACTTGGGTGAGAGACCCTTGGGGAGACTGACTAGGGCAGCCTTTTGACTTGGATTTTGATTTTGCTCCTTTCCTCCTAGACTTACCTGACCCCTTCTGTTCCTTTCTGTAAGTCCCCACCAGAAGACAACTTAGACTTGTGGCAGGCTTTTGGGCCTCAGTGGCCCTGCTTTGGGCTAACCCTGTTTGACTGGGCATTTACCCACAAGAGGGTGGGTAACTTTGGATGTTTGATTTGGAAACTGTATTTTTTCTTTTTCTTCCCTTTATTGTATACTAATTATATTACACACTAGTATAGTTTTGTCTATTCAGTGGATGGAGAAACTATTTAGAACAGGCAGTTGTGGGGACTCTGGGGTACTTCTCATATTGTCCTGTAACACCTTGTCATCTTATACTTGAAACTGCAATCTTTGTTTCTGGCACCAGTAAGCCTGTGTAGGTGGCAGTGGAGAGGAATGAGGGCACTGGCTCTGTTAAATGATTTACATTGAAAGTGTTGAGTCCTTTAATTCTAGATTTAGAAAAAAAAAATAATCGGTAAGTTCCCAAAATGAAGAGAGAGAGAAAAAATAAAGCCATTGAGCAAGCTAATAAGATATAAAAGGATAGTTTGTTGGTAAATTAACTGATCCCTGTGCAATGCCAGCTTAATTTTAGTCTCTAATATGAACTTGGAATGCATGTGAGCTCTGTTTCTGCAAAACATTTAGTGTTAAAAATTCTCTTGGATTGTGTGGCTTCCACATTGTAATTTAATGGCTGCTATTAATTAGAGGGCTTTTGCAAGCCAGAACACTGATGTGCATTTTGTATGCATTTTCAACTTTCACATTAACCACATAGGAAAGATAATGTTATTTACAATTATAAGGAGACATTGGCAACTTTTAAGTGATGTGGCCACAGTCAGATGGAGAGGAAGCGGAAGTGGCAGTAGAACCTATTCCAAACCTATTTCACCTGCTCCTTTGCCAGCCCACTCAGTAACCTGCATGTTGGAGAGTTTGCACATCAGGAAGAGGCTGGTTGTATAACAAGGCCATCCCACCAAGGAAGGATAGAGCTGAGGAGGGAAGAAAAGAGAGAGGAGGAGAAGCTGAGAGAGGGAGATCCAGGAGACCTGGAGGCAGCCCGCGGAGCAGAGAGCCATGTGGAGAAGCTGTGCTTGCCTCTCAGCCTGGGACTTGTAGCAGGGACTTGGGGGACATGAAAGGTGCCACTTGAAACAGATGTGGGTAAGAGACCCATGGGGAGGGTGACAATGCAGCCTTTACCTTAATTTTGATTTTGCTCGTTTCCTTCTAGACTTGCCTGACCCCTTCTGCTCCATTCCTTTGGGCCCCACCAGAAGGTGCCTTAGACTTGTGGTGGCCTTTGGGCCTCAGTGGCCCTGCTTTGGCCATTTATCCTTGAAGTGATAGGTGATAGGTAGCTTGGGTACTTGATTTGGAACCTATATTCTCTAATCTTTCCTTCCTCTTTTCCATATTGCACACTAAATGTGTTAAAGTTTCTTTCCACTGAAGGTCTTACACAATAGAGTATGTTTTGCCTTGATGTGGCATATTAAAGAGTGGGTAGATTTGAGGGTCCCAGGGTATCCCTCCTACTGCTCTATCACAGTTGTATGTGGTGGCCCCAATGGGTAAATTCTTCCCTTGGCAATCTCTACTGGTGTGGTTTTTAAAGTCATTAGCTTAACCTTAATCTGCATTATTGGTTTATTTTTTTCTTAGTTTGTTTTTTAATAGCAAACTAGTCTTAAAAAAATAATAATAATGGCCTCCAGGGCTATCTTGAGAAAAAAGAGCCTGTGAATCTAAGTGGAATCGGGTTCCAGACTTTCCCTCAGACTTAACAAAAATGCTTATGTTTAAAAGGTGGAATGATTTACTTGTATCTGGCAGGAAGTAGTATATCTGTGCTTGGATGATACTAAATTGTGCAAATAATAAAGACATTATTTTTCTTTTTGTAAAATTTATTTATGCATATAAGAACTGGGTTACAGGCCAGACGTGTGGGGGTGAGAGGATTCACCAGAAACAGAGTGGGGAACAGAACAGTCAGATTGACTGAAATACACTGCTGAGGGGAGCAGCAGGGGCGTCAGAAGAGATCTGTGGGTCACAACCCTGGCTGGGGATTGAAGTTGTGTTGCAGTGGCTGCAGATAGCATCATAATACTTTTTTTTTTAAGATTTATTTATTTATGCATACAGAACTGGGGTATAGGCCAGAGGTGCAGGGACGGCGAGAGGCTTCACCATAGACAGAGCGGGGAGCAGAACAGGCAGATCAACGAAGTACACTGCTGAGGGGAGCAGCGGGCGGGTCAGGGGAGGTCTGCCACACCATGTGTTCTCCTCCAGGGCAGGCAGGAATTGAACTCATGCGGAAGTGGCTTTAGCTTCTCAGTGCTGTGCTTTAACCCACTGTGCCACCAGGGAGGGCTTCATAATGCTGCCTTTTAACCCATTGTGCCACCAGGGAGGACCCAAAATATTATTTTTCTATCAGAACATAAGGTATGGTCAAATGCAGATGTTTCTGGAGATACAAGATAGAAACCTACACCACCAAGTAGACTTAACATGGAGACAAAGGTCCTTGATGAGTTCTCTTTGAACACATGATTTGTACTTCAAAATCTGCAGGTTTGGGGGCAGTGGGTCCCTGTAACCTCAGCACACCAACACAGGGGAGCCAGTGCACATGACCCTCCCTGTGGATCCAAGTTTCTCCCAACAGAACCTTGGCTTCAGCAAGATTAAATACATGTATTAAATGACAACTTAGTTATGGCAAGCTGCATTTTATGCCAAATGTAAATAATTGTCTACCACCAAGTCTCACAAACATCTGCCGGAGGCTACCATATCAGGCATAATTTATTGCCTTTTAAGGACAGAACGATTTTCTCCCTTCATTATTGCCACACTCCTTTTAGGTTCCCTCTTCTTCATCAGGATTAAAGCAATGCAATTTCATTCCTGCTTATTTTAGAGAAAATAAAATTGCAAGTCTATGCAATAACTGGGGTAAGTTGATTAGTATGGTATGGGTGAAGTGCAGAAATGGGGGTTCATAATAACCAGCATGAGCACTGGACCAACAGAACTTCTAGTCTGGCAGTAACCTGAGACTACAAACACTATCCCTGACTCCAGTCGGGGCAAGTATCTGGGAGAAAGTTAGGCAAAACCCCAGGACGATTTCTCTGGAAACACTCCACCAAATGGTGCTTGAATCCTGAACTTTGGTTTATGTACATGTAACAGTTGCTTAGTTGACTTGAGTGGGAACTAACTTGGCCGCCAAGAGAGTTCAGATACACTGCTCACTGCTCAGTAGACTCCAATATACTCTAAAAACAAACAAACAAACAAAAACTCCCAGTGGCTGGGCTAAAACTGGGAAAGGTTTTTATTTTTCAGTCATTTCCTAGAATCGGATAAGTTGGAGCCTTTTTGCAATGTTTTCTATTGCCCAGGGCAAAAACTTTCTCCATGAGTTTCTCTGCCTCTTTTGAGTGATGGGAGGGAAACAAACCAGGTCACAACATAGTTTAGCAAAGTTTGGATGAAATATAATTTCGGTGGCAAAATACATAATGTTTTAGGACCTACAACCAGAAAAACTTATATGGGCTGACTTTAAAGGATTTGAAATTTTTGAGACGTAAAAGATAATAAATCCTAATATCCTGATACACAGATACACAGAGAAAGTAAGCAGCCACACCTGCCACATACCTGAATCATCTCTTCAGGTATCAAATTTCTTTAGAAGTAAAGAATTTTGGTTTTGATGGGTGTTTGTGCTTTTTTTTTTTTTTTTAAAGATTTTACTTGTTTTTATTCATGCATACAGAAATGGGGTACAAGCCAGAGGTACAAGGGTGGCAAGAGGATTCACCAGAAACTGAATGGGGAGCAGAATAGGTAGATTGACATGTACACTGCTGCAGGGAACAGTGGGCAAGACAGGAGAGCTCTGCTGTGCCATGTGGATCACCTCCAGGGAGGGGATCAAATCCGCACTGAAGTGGCCACAGCTTGGCTTAGCATCGCAAATACAGCTGTCTAACTTGCTGCCCTACCAGAGAGGGCCAATGTGCATTTTTTTCAAAACAAGTTTACTTATAGTCGTAGTGACCATAGCTTTTTGAGGTTGTATTATTTCCATAAGTTACCTAATATTGATATCATTTTTCTAGTTCTTCTCAGCTAAATGCTTCCTGTTGGATTGTGGGATGTTTCCATCATGGACATGGTCTAGGGCATCACTAAATCAATATGACATAATGCTTAGGGATTATGAAAAAAATATTAAAGACTCAGCACACAGACACTGTCCCCCCAATGTATAAAATCAAGAACACATGTCCTGGCAAATCTTTCTTTACCAGCCTCTCTTGAAACTCTCCTTCCTAATGCTGTTTAAAAAGAAAATGCCAGAATATTTAGCATGAACCCATGAAAGATATTATTCATCTCAGAAATGAGATTAAAAAGAGACTAGAAGTAGCTCTCCCTGGTGGCTCAGCAGGTTAAAGCACAGCACTAAGAAGCTGAAGCCACTTCAGCATGAGTTTGATCCCCGCCTGCCCTGGAGGTGACCCACATGGACCCTCACCTAACCTGCCTGCTGCTCCCCTCAGCAGTGTGCTTCATCAGTCAGCCTGTTCTGCTCCCCACTCTGTCTCTGTTGAATCCTCACACCGCCCCTGCACCTCTGGCCTGTACCTGGTTCTGTATGCACAAGTAAATAAATATTTTTTTTTAAAAGGAACTAGAAGTTTATTCAAACATTTCATACTTATTAACTGAGAAAGAACAAATTGGATCCTATAGCTTCATATTTAGAGTCTTCTGTGCTCCAAAGAAGGTGTGGTAGTAAAGAAGCAGAAACTGGTTCAAGTTCATTGTTAGCATTACTCTCATTCCTATGAAGTAAATCTGTTAGTACTGTTGGGTTAACAGCAATTAGCACCGCACTCTCTGGACTACAGTATTGAGAGCTCTGGCCAGACAGTTGGATTTTTAACTCAGCATCAAAGTAAAAAACTCCAATGCCATTTACCATTTCCCTAAGCCTTTATTTCCCTAGTAAATTTTTGTTGACTGTATTCTCATACCTTTTTCTTTTTTAAAAATGGAAATGTTAGTGGGAAAAATCCACTCCATTGTGAGGGACACACTATTCTGAGAACCTCACTTTCCTCATAGATATCAGCGTCACTTCCAGGGCTCAGTAATAAGTGGCTGCAACTGTTGCCATGGTGATTTTCATTTCTTAAAAACTGTATGAACACAAAGACAGGCAATGCAGCTGTTTCCATGAAGCATCATAAAACAAGTCCAGATGTGATGATGCTACTGCATTTTACCAGAGAGAAAGGCCTGAGTCTGTAAGTCCAAGCAGAACCAATGATGAGGCTGTGGTTGTGCCTTGGTATAGGCATCTGGCTTTAATTTTAAGCTCAAAAAGACTAACAGAGGATAATTTAGGACTGGTGAGAATTCAATTTTTATCCAGTTTTCTCAGGAAGATACTATTCATCAGGTCATTGCTTTTTACATTACTTCTTCTAAAACCTGCCTTGGTTTGGTTAAAGTCATGCTCACCCCCTCAATCTCCATATGGTACCCCCATAACATTCCAGAAGCAAGCTCTATTGTCAGCATTTTGTTTAGTTCGTGTCATCTGAAGTCCCATGGCCACTACCTATATGTTATTAGAATGCTGTGAGAAAGTCAACAACATGTTTAAATTCATTTCAGTTAGAAAGTTTGCTGCCTGTTGCTATACTTGTCCTTCAATAGGAAAAGGGTTGTATTTTCTCTGTGTGGCAGCCAGGAGGCATCAACAAGAATGAAAAGATATCTGTTGAGCACCATTTCTTGAACAATGAAGTTCTTGTTCAGGAAGCAGGAGTCTTTTGTTTGCTGGACAGTTTTATTATTTTATGGTTTTGGTTTGCTAGGCAAAGCAGATGTTGAAAATTATGAGTAGGGCCTCCCTGGTGGTATACTGGGTTAAAGTGCAACACTATGAAGCTATCCCCAGCCACTACAGCACTAGTTGGATCTAGGCCAGGGAGGTGACCCTCATAGAGCAGCAGACCTCTCCTGTCTCGCCTGCTGCTCCCCTCAGCAGTGTATTTCAGTCAGTCTGCCTGTTCTGTTTCCCACTGTCTCTGGTGAATCCACTTACCCCCTGCACCTCTGGCCTCTACCCCAGTTATTATACTTATAAATAAATAAATCTTAAAAAGAAAGAAAGAAAATTATGAGTAGAACTCACAGCTTTGAAATGTTGGTTGTCTCCATCCTCATTCCAAACAAACTTCAAGCTGTTAACTCCTAGCTGACCTGGAGGGAGAATTCTCAGTATCTCCACAGGTTGAGTAGGACAGTGGCTGCTGTATATGTCAGAAAAGATAGCCTACTGTGTTCCTTAAGGAGAGTGTTTGAAAAGAATCGATATTTCCATCATTTTTTCTCCCCCCACTACCTAACTTAAAAAAAACAAACAAACAAAAAAAAAACCAACAACACAGTTGTTTCTGGATTTTACCAAACAATTGGCTACACTTATTTTGTTGCAGAGCACATTGAATTGAACAGCATAAATCACCAAATGCCCAGGAATTTAATAATAAAAGGACTTTGCTAGGAAAACATAAGTGGTTCTTTTATTCCTTGAGGAGGGCTTTGTTTGCAAAGAAATATGGCTGTGCTTAACACCTGAATAATCAGGAATTTTTGTATTAGTTATTAAACACAGGTTGTGATGCAGCCCACAAATAATACACCAGATGCTGTGGGACTTTGTGTGCTAAACAATTTCCTACAATTGTGTTTGGTCCTAACTCACCACTGACACTGAGACCCTGCAAAATATCACTTTACTCCTTTGTGCTATTGCAATGCAAATGGAGCTACAAGATAAGCACAGACTGGCTTCTGAGGAATAAAGAATCCAAATCCCTTAGAATACCAGGGTGATTAGCATTATACATGAAAAGTATTCAGTTGTTCTGTAACAGGGTGGGCCCCAGAAAAAGGGGAGGTTCCAGGTTTCCTGCCCCACCTTAAAGGAGGGTGGAGTTAAACAAAAAAAAAAAAAAAGAAGAAGAAGAAAAAAGAAAAATCTGGAGAGGAGACTGAGGAGAAAAAAATCAGGGTGGATCCAGAAGACCTGAATGAGGTGCATGGAACAGAGAGACATATAAAACAGGACTCTTGTTTCTTGGTCCTGGGCTGGTTGAAATAGATGTGGGTGAGAGACCCTTGGGGAGGTTCACTATGGCAGCCTTTATCTTGGTTTTGATTTTGTTCTTTTCCTTCCAGACTTATCTGGCCAATTCTAACCTTTTTCTATGGGTGCTGGCCAGAGGTGCTTGAGACTTATGGAGGGCTTTCAGTCCTTGATTTGGACCAATCTCTTTTGGGTGGACTTTTACCAGTGAGGGGATGGGTGACTTTGAGTGTTTGATTTATAAACTATATTTTTTTGTCTTTTCTAAATTGCACACTAATTGTATTAAAGTTCCTTTCCATTAGAGGTCTTATATGTTTTGTCTTGATGTGGCAGATGGCAGAACCTATTTAGAGAGGGCAGATTTGGGGTTTCAGGGGTGCCCCTCTTCCTGCCCTATAACTTATTTTTGGGTGGGGCAGGGAACCTGGAAACTCCCCTTTTTCTGTGGACCATCGTGTTGCAGTTGGAAAAGTCATGATGTTACAGGGCACCCCAATGTGAATTGGGTTGCCTGTCTGTGGGTCTTCACCCACGTGCTTACGATTTAATCGTATTATGGACACACTTAAAAGGTTAAATAATGGGTTTATTTATAAGGAGAAAGGTAAAGGAATAACCCAAGGAAAGAGGGAGAGAAACACAGGTTAACTAGGATATCCTACCAGTTCTGCTGACTTGGACTCCACTGGCACACTGAAAACCGATTGAGAGCCAAAACGATCAGCTGCGAACCACCAGGTCAAGAGACCCCCAGAGCCCACATGTCCAGTTTTATCCCAACATGGCTAGTCAGCTCCGCCCTCACGTCCTGGCCTGCTTCTCCTTGGTACTGATGGGATTTGGAGTTCCTGTATCTGAAGTGGAGGCGGAATCCATGAAACCTGTACCTGTTACAATGATGCATTTTTTTTCTATTTTTTCAAGCAAAAATGCATCATGACTTCTCCAACAACCCAATATATAGAATGATGTGAAACTAATGAGAAGAAACAAAGAACACCGTATGGATTCCCCTCAAAACCCATATGAAATCAGTGTATATAAATATTTCATCTGTGTTTTCATGTTTCAAAGTAAAATAATCAATGGCTCCATTTTTTAAAACTACTCAGAAACCAAAGGAAATAGGGATAATGAAGTCACTTGTCCAAAGTCATGCAACTGATCAATAATTGTCTCACCTCTTTTTTTCTAGCTTCTTGCCTAACAGCCCAGTGACTTTCCAGATCTTCTCCTCCAAAAAGCAGCAAAAACAAAGAATTTCCCCTAGACCTTCTAGCATTCTCTAAGCATACAAAAAACAGAAGTATCAATCACTGATATATCAGATTTAAATATAACTTGTTTAAATCAGTCATTAAAGCTAATACTCTACTATTTCTAAATTTAATGGCATACAGAGATGGGGGCATTCTTGTTTCTCTGATGGCTTTGAGAACATTCTCCTAAAACTAAACTCACAAGTCCAGAAGACTGGTCAGTAGGTAAACAAACACCTATGTTGTTTAGTAGCTAGGAAAACAATGGGTAAATCATTTTATAGTTGCCAAAAACAACTGGATATAGCAAAGGTGGGCTATTAAATAGATCATAGGGCTCAAATATTTCCTTGACAACCACTTGGAACAACTACTTCAACCCTCTTTTTTCCTGTGCCCCCGGCAGAGCAAAGAGACCCAATGGACTGCCTCTCTCCATTGCCAGTTTGCTGACAGCGTGGGGAGGAAGTCCTGTGTGATTAATTTTAACTGAGCTTAAAAGAAATGGACAAATGGGGATGTAAGCAGACATGCCTGTAACTCTACAAATGTATTTATTTCAACACACATTTCATTTCATTTCCCTTAGCCATGGGAAGCTGAGGGCAGAAACCATCTCAATAACAACGGTGGCAGTTGTTTTTAAAAAATATCTCCTCGTTGGCCCTTCCTGATAGTGCAGCGGGTTAAAGCACAGCACTAAGAAGCTAAAGCCACTTCAGCATGAGTTCGATCCCCACCCTGGAGGTGACCCACATGGCACGGCAGACCTCTCCTGACCCACCTACTGCTCCCCTCAGCAGTGTAGTTCCTTGATCTGCTTGTTCTGCTCCCCACTCTGTCTCTGGTGAATCCTCTCACCACCCCTGTACCTCTGGACTGTACCTCAGCTCTATATGCATAAATAAATAAATCTTAAAAAAAAAATTCTCTTTGATGAAATTCTAATGTGATTATTTCTTTTTGGAATCACATTTATTTAATCAATGAACATTTTTGGCTGCTTACTAACTGTCTGGAATTATGATGAGTATTGGAGACATAAAGGGGAAGGTGGAGTGGGAAGGCAGTGGGCAGACAATAAATATATAAATCAAAAATTGGTCTTTTGAGATGGGGAATTATCTGTGACCTTTCTGTGTGTGTCCCAAGCACCCATCATAATTCCAGGCAGTTGTGGTGATGTTAGCAGTTGGGTTGATTGGACACAGGTGAATTGGGACACAGATGATAGGAATTTCATGGAGACTATACCTGAGTGGTGAAAGCATGCATTGTATAAAAAATGATGTAAAATATATATATAATAAAATTAAAATATGATCTGATGTATAGCATACAATATAGCGATAGTGAAGGCAAGGATAAATAGATGGGACTACATCAAATTAGAGAGCTTCTGTACAGCAAAAGAGACATTACAAAAAACAAACAGACAGCCCACTAATTGGGAAAACATTTACTCACACAAAAGTAGTGATAAAGGACTGATCACAAAAATATATGGAGAACTGACAAAACTCAACAAAAATAAACAACCCCGTCAAAAAATGGGCAGAAGAGCTAAAAAGACACTTCTCCAAAGAGGAAATGCAGATGGCCAACAGGCATATGAAAAAATGTTCAAAATCACTCGTAATAAGGGAGATGCAAATTAAAGCCACAATGAGATACCACTACTCCAGTGAGAATGGCACATCTTCAAACAACTAACAACAACAAATGTTGGCAAGGATGTAGTGAAAAAGGAACTCTCCTGCACTGCTGGTGGGAATGCAAACAAGTACAACCACTATGGAAAACTGTTTGGAGGTTCCTCAAGCTGCTTAACATGGAGCTTCCACATGACCCAGCAATCCCACTCCTAGGTATCTACTAACCAAATGACACAAAAACACTGATTCAAAAATATACCTGTACCCCCATGTTTATTGCTGCTTTATTTAAAATTGGAAAGACATGGAAACAGCCCAAATGCCCAAAAGTGGATGACTGGATTAAAAAGATATGTAATATTACTCAGCAACCAAAAAAAAAAAAATAAAAATAAAATAAACCCATGCCTTTTGCAGCAAAATGGATGGAGCTGGAAAAGATCATACTTAGTGAAATAAACCAGAAAGAAAAGGAAAAATACCGGATGGTTTCACTCATAGCAGGAGTATAAAGGACCAGGCAAGAAAATAATAATAATAATGAACAGCTATATACCAGAGACATTTTGTGGGGGTGGGGTAGGGAATAGGATCAAAAACAGTGGGGGGAAGGAAATATACTTGACTATGGTGGTGGCACAGGGGTGATTTGGTGATGGGAAGCCCACGGGGATTACAACTGAGATGAAAAAATGCACAAAATGATGTAAAAATAAACGACTATATAAAAAATATGATCTTTTAATAAACCAAAAAAAAAATATGAGGGCTGGCAGAAAATTAAGATACTACTTTTTTTGTTTAAAAAAATAAAATAATTCACAATTTGAATTCTGAATTGACTTCATAGATGATCTCTTTTCTTTTTTTAATTTATTTTTGTGGGCCCTCCCTGGTGACGCAACAGGTTAAAGCACAGCACTAAGACATGAAGCTACTTTAGCATGAGTTCGATCCCCACCCGGGAGTTGACACACATGGCACAGCAAACCTCTCCTGACCCGCCCTCTACTCCCCTCAGCAGTGTACTCCATTGATCTGCCTGTTCTGCTCTGTCTCTCGTGAGTCCTTTCACTGCCCCTGCACCTTTGGCCTGTACCCCAGCTCTGTATGCATAAGTAAATAAATCTTTAAAAAGTTATTTTTGCAGTTGAGGTATAGGCCAGAGGTGTGTGTTGGGGTGAGGGGCAAGAGGATTCACCAGAAAAAGAGTGGGGAGCAGAAAAGGCAGAGCTACTGGAATACACTGCTGAGGGAAGCAAAGGGTGAGACAGGAGTGGTCTGCTGTGACATGTGGGTCACCTCCCTGGCCAGCTCTACCTCAGGCTATACTGGTGATAGTGCTGGGACTTAACCCCTAGGCTAGCAGGAAGGTGCATCATAGATAATATCTTAACTGAATTTTATATTCTTATGACGTATTTTGTGATGAACTCCTTTTTGTAGATCTGTGATTGAAATACAATAAAGCTAAATAGTTTGGTCAAATTCATTTCAAGAGTGACTAGGGAAGCCAGGGTTGAAAACATTAAGGACATCCTGCCTTCTCAAAAAATTTTGTACCTACTTATGGTTTCCCAATCTAGTTAAACAGTACTTGAAATTCATGTGTTTAACCCTCCCACTCCTACAGCTAATTTACAGCACTGTGGATTTCAATTTTAACCATTGCTTTCAAATTAAGTTTACTATAAAGAATCTATTGGAAGGTAATTTGAGCAATTAGCAATTCAAAGACCTGAATCACATTTGCATTTCTGTTGCTAAATGATCTGATTCGTCCAGAAGTGGATTGTGCAGCAACTGTGTTAGTCCCAGATCTGGGTCTGAGTTGGTAGAGATTCAAAAGATAAAGGATTTTATAATTTCAAAGACAAGATGAGGGATTGTATTTTAAAGCACACATTTTACAGATCCAAAAATATATAAACAAGTTGCAGGGATTTAGAGGTGGGAGAGAAAAGTATCAAGTGTATGCTGCATTTTATGTCACTCTATGCTTTTCCCATGGTCATGTTTGTCCTGGTAAAGTGAAGCACTGTGGGCTGTGGAACTGTACTGTAAGGAAAAGGGGAAGTTCCAGGTTCCCTGCCCCACCTAAGGGAGGGTAGAGCTGAGCAGGAAAGAGAAACTGGAGAGGAGAATGGAGAAGGAAGATGGACCGAGAGCCAGAAGGAGGCCTGGAGGAGACACCTGGAGCAGAGAGACATGTGAAGAAGATACACTTGCTTCTTGGTCCTGGACTTGGCTGAAACAGATGTGGGTGTAAAACCTGCTGGAGATTAACAACAATGGCAGCTTTTACATTGCTTTTGATTTTGCTCTCCTCATTCCAGACACACAGGGCCCATTCTCCCCCTTTGCTATAAGTCCCCACCAGAAGGTGCTTTAGACGTGTGGTTGGCTTTCGGGCCTCAGCAGTCCTGTTCCGGGCCAACCCTGTTTGACTGGGCATTTACCCATGCGGGGATGGGTGACTTTCGATGCTTGATGTGGAGACTTTATTCTTTCACTTTTTCTGTATTACACACTAATTGTATTAAAGTTCCTTTCTATGAAGGTTTCATGCACTAGAGTATGTTTCATTTTGTCTTGATGCATCAGAAGACAGAACCTATTTAAAGAGGGCAGGTTTGGGGGCCCTGGAATGTCCTTCACCCTGTCCCGTAATAGCACCAGGGCTGGATCAGATCTTCCAGGTCTCAGAGTGGAACATGCTATTCTAGGAGGCAGTAACTGACTACGTATGTCACTTGGCTTCCCAATCACAGCTACTGACACAGCTGAGCATTTAATACTGTACACACAAGCAAAGTGTTTCTTTACTATTCGTATTAAAAGTCCTCTGGCTTTGATTCAATGCTTCTAATTCAATCATTCTTCAACTAAACTCAGGAGGAGTCATCAAATTTTTGCTGCATGAAAGA
Source organism: Condylura cristata (assembly GCF_000260355.1). Lineage (NCBI taxonomy): Eukaryota > Metazoa > Chordata > Mammalia > Eulipotyphla > Talpidae > Condylura > Condylura cristata. The sequence goes on along the minus strand of NW_004567115.1, from coordinate 5,573,305 downwards.
GGCTAAAGCACATGGTGTTCTCCTGCGAGTATCACTGAGGTTGCTGAAGAGGCCCAGTGGGGACAGTGGCAGAGCCTGGCATGCACAGGTGTGACATATGCAAACCTGAGAAGTCACCGACATCTTCTCTGCCTCTGTTGGCTCATCTGTAAAATGGGGTCGATATTAACCCACCTTATCTCCTAGGACTGCATGAGAATCACATTGTGTAATAGATGTGGGAACAGCGTGAATAGTGCAGTGAAAATGTTACAGGCAGGTGGGGGTGCCCTGGGGCCCACATACTTGCCTACTCTAAATGTGTTCTATCCTCTGCCACATTAAGGCAAAATATATTCTAGTGCATAAGTTATTAAATAAAAACAAACTTTAATACAACTAGGATACAACAAAATGAAGCACCCAAAGTTACCCATTCTCTCCTGGGTAAATGTCCAGCCAAACAGAGTTGGCCCAAAAAGGATGGTAAGACCCAAAAGCCTGCCACAAGTCTAAATCACCTGCTGGTGGGGAATCTTAGCAAAGGGGCAGAAGGGAAAAGGCAAGTCTGGATGAAAAGAGCAAAATTAAAATGCAAGTCAAGGTAAAAGCTGCCATTGTCAGCCTCTCATGGGTCTCTCACTCAGGTCTTTGTCTCTTGAAAGTGTCTCCTTGCATGTCCCCAAAGTCCCTGGTACAAGTTCAAGGCTGAGAAGCAAAGAGCTTCTTCACCTATCTCTCTGCTTCAAGTGTCTCCTTGGAACAAGGGAGGTCAAAGGTTCCCTGCCCCATCCCGAAGGAGGGTGGAGCTGAGCAGAGAGAAAAAGAATCTGGAGAGGAGGTCGAAGAGGAAGGAAGCAGGATGGAGTCCAGAAGGAGACCTGAGGGAGGCACATGGAGCAGACAGACTGGGAAGAAGCGGCTCTTGTTTCATGGCCCTGGACTGGTTGAAAGATGTGGGTGAGAGACCTGTGGGGAGGTTCACTATGGTAGCCTTTATCTTGATTTTGATTTTGCTCTTTTCCTCCCAGACTTGACTGGTCATTTCTGACCCTTTTCTATGCGTCTCCACCAGAAGGTGCTTTAGATTTGTGGTGGGCTTTCAGGCCTTGTTTTGGGCCAATCCCTTTTTGGTGGACTTTTAACTTTGGGTGTTTGATTTAGAAAATATATTCTTTGTCTTTTCTATATTACACACTAATTGTATTAAAGTTCCTTTTCATTAAAGATCTTATATATTTTGTCTTGATGTTGTAGATGGCAGAACCTATTTAAAGTGGACAGGTTTGGGGGTTCAGGAGTGCCCCTCTCCCTGCCCTGCAACATCCTTCTTCTTGATCTCCTTCCTTCTTTTTCCTTGTCTTTCTTAGCTTCTTCTCCTTGCTCTCCTCCACCTTCCCTTGAGTGGGACAGGGAAACTTGAACCTCCCCTTTCCCTAGGTATTAATCCCTGTTACATAATTACTGTTAAAAGAATTCTCATTCCTAGAGGGAACACACCTAGTCCATTGAAAGTTTGAATCAATGATACTGTCTCCACAGAACTGCAGCAAACAGAACAAGTGGCCTAATTTGTTGGTTCTTCTTCTGGAAAGCACACTTTTAGGGGTCTACTCCTTGAGCCTACTCATCAGTCATCATGTAGAAGCACCAAGAAGAAAAGCACAGGACCACATATTTAACAAATTTCTACATTAGATGGGAAATGTCTTTTGTATGAGAGCACCACTCCTTGGAGCAGTGTAGATTCTCCTGGAGGAGAAACAGTGTGACAGCCACAGAAAGGGGAGGTTCCAGTTTCCTGCCCCACCCAGGGAGGGAAGAGCTGAACAGGAAGGAGAAGCCAGCAAAGACAATGAGAAGAGAGGAAGAGATGGAGGAGGAGGCACAGGAAGCAGAGAGACAGGTGGAGAAGCTCTGCTTGCTTCGCAACCTTGGCTGGCACCAGAGCCTTGGGGACATGGAAGGGGACCTTTGAAAGAGATGTGGGTGACAGACCCTTGGGAGGCTGACAGTGGCTGCCCCTACCTGGACTTGTATTTTACCGTTGCTCCTTTCATGCCAGACTTGCCTGGCCCCTCTGCTCCTTTCCTGTGGGCCCCACCAGCATGTGTCTTAGACTTGTGGTGGGTTTCTGGGGCTCAGCAGCCTGGCAGCTGGGCTGGACATTGATCCACAACAGGATGGGTAACTTTGGGTGTTTAACTGGAAATTATTTTAGCTATTTTCTTTCTATTCTCTACTTTTTATGACACACAAATTGTATTCAATTATTTTCTATTGAAGGTCTTACACACTAGAGTGTTCTTTGTCTTGATGGGGTGGGTGTATTGCAAACCCATTTGAAGCATGCAGGCTTGCGGGTCATGGGACGCCACTCACCCTGCCCTGTAATAGATTCATCCTTGCTAAACCCCAAATCCTTCACTCTTCTTTCACTGCAAAGGGGTGCTTAAGTTCATTCCTGCTTCTGAGGTCGGTTTTGGAAATGGTTTCAGAGAGTGTGATCCGTAGGTTAAGTCTGAGAAAAGTTTCCCCAGATCTCCCCTTTCAGCAAAGCAGCAAGTTTCCCAGATGACTTTCTCCATGAGACAGAGATTTTATTTATACCCAAGTGGGCGGGCTTATTATAAAAGGGAGAGAAGAATAAAGGACACAAGGGGGCAGGGAGAGCTGCCCTGAAAGGGACAGGTTTGCAGAGAGAGGCCTGCATTGTTGCAGGCGGGCGGCCTCTGCTGAGGGACATCAGTGCAGAGAAGCCCAGCCTGGTACAGGTCAAGGGCAGGCAGGAGGCTGCTGCCCTGTGCAGGGAGAGAATTGGCAGTGAGGAGCTCCTGCATAGGCACAGATGGGCAGAAGGGCTGCTGCTCTTTGCCAATGCAGAGACTGCACCAAGATAGCCGTCACTGTGAGAGGGGCTCACTCCTTGGTGGAGTAGTTAACTGTTGTTAATTTTGGATAGCTGTAGAATTTGAAAAGGAGTCGAGATTCTACAATGCCCCTCGACCTCCATATCCTCACCTCCAGTCTGTACTGTGTGATCATGATCATTCTACAGCAGTCTGACACCTGCTAGGGCTTGTGCCCTGTTCTCTAGACATTGGCACCTAAGGCCTTTTCATATCGCTGGTTTAAGGGCAATGTCAACCACTTCTCCCCAAACCTCCAGCTCCCAGCATTGCATTAGCCAGGGTTCTGGTCTTGTGGTGCCTCCCTTCTAACCTTTCTACCTTTGTCCTCCATCACTTCCGTGTCCACCCTCCTCTGTCCTCTGCATACAGCCCTCTCTTCTAGATGGTGTGCCCACATCCCAACATCCTCTGACTGAACTGGATACACATCCGTAGGGTAAATGGATGTTAGTAGCTATTTTCCACCCTCCTCCCATTGGCATCAATGATCAACACCTGTGGCCATACACGGGTGCCTGATGGCGGCACCTGGCATGTGGTGTGCATGAGTGGGCGCCTCTGAGCCAGAAATGGAGCATGTAAGTGGGGCAGAGTGTGGTGAAGATGCTGGAGAACAGCTACCAGAGCATATAGGGATTCACGGGGGGCCCAAGTCACTCTCTCCCTGCTGGCTTATTTCCCCTGACCTTTGGGGGTCATGCCACAGGCTCTGGCATGTGTTGTGCATGAGTGGGCGCCTCTGAGCCAGAAATGGAGCATGTAAGAGGGGCAGAGTGTGGTGAAGATGCTGGAGAACAGCTACCAGAGCATATAGGGATTCATGGAGGGCCCAAGTCGCTCTCTCCCTGCTGGCTTATTTCCCCTGACCTTTGGGGGTCATGCCACAGCTCCAAGGATGTCTTTCAAGCTGCCAGAACTGCCAATGAACTTACCTGGTCTGGGATGGTTGCAGAACAACATCTCTCATAAATGACTTAAATATGGACTTATAATCGCAGGAGTCAACTCACAGTGGTCTTCGTGAGATTCCGAAAAGTGCTCACATCTCAGATACAAGGCGTAGCCGGCCTGTGACTGGCCCCTGCTGCACAGTGCAGCTCAGCACCTTCCCTCCTTGCCTCACACACCCCTGCTTAAGTTCTGAGCCCCGCTCTTCCTGGAGAAATTCTTTGTTGTATTTCCAGCCTAAAATAAGTGTCTTCCCATGTTCTCTTTCCTATTTATTTTAAATTCTTAGTCAATGCCTTTCTTCATTTTTTTTTAACTTACTACTTCTACAGGTTTTATTTGTCCTCAACCCCGTTATTTACAAAAACAATCTTTGCTGTTGTATCATTTAATATTTCAAAGCAGCCAAGTGTCAGAGAAGAGAGGAGTCCTGCAGGACCATTTTGCTTTTGACAAATTGCTGGCGTGTTCACTATGGGACTAGCAGCACGTAGCTGATCCTGCAGCTCCCAGCCTCCTTCCTGTGCATGCTCCTGACCCAGGCTGGCTCAGGACCAAGAACACTAGGTCAACATCTCCCAAGATCTCAGCGGTGAGATCTTAAATTCTGCCCCTTAAGAAGTACTTCCCTGTGAGGGAAGCCAGCTGTGGCAGGCCAGTTGAACAAAACATTTACCAGCTGCCTATAAAAGGACTTGAGCAAATATTAGCAATTCTTTTACCCTCTAGAAATACTTCACACTTCAGTACACTATTTTAACTCTACTTAATAGTGGTTACTGTCTTCTTAATTAATATTTCATTCATTTAAATTTTTAATAAATTCTTTTTTAAGGCCCTAGGAAAAATAGGCGCAATGGGGGCCCTGTGGTAGTTTAAGAGGAAAGAGCCTGAGTCAAAGGAGATGGCAACCGAGAGAAGACACTTGGCTCATGTCCTCCAGCTACAATAAAGTAGCTGGAAAACAAAATAAAAACAAAAACAAAAAACCCTAGGGAAGAACTTAAGACGACAGCACACATTAGAGCATCTGGCCAATGGAAAGCCTTAGGAACAACTTTAAATGAACTTTTTTTAGAGTAATGGGGCAGTCCCACTCAGGAGGGGTCTGCTTGCAGAGCGCCTCATGGCTATTTACTCAGGTATCCCAGCAGGCACCCAGGATGGAGGGTGCATTTCTGGAGAGGTGCAGAGGAGGGAACACAAAACAAGGATGGCTGACTTGAGCCTGAGGTTCTTAGCACCCAAGCAACTATAACCTGATTTGGGTCAGAGCACCTGTGCTTCTCTATAGATAAGACACATACTTGAAATGCAGGCTGGAATATCTGAAACATCTGACACCACTGCCCCAGGCTGAGGTCCCCAAAATACCTGTCACCCACACCCCCACACAAACCATCCTCTACATACTAGAGCTCCTGTACCCACCAACAGTGGGATGGATACCCGAGGATAAGACTGTACTAGAGAGGAGAAGAGAACAAGTTGTGGCCTGTGGCTTCATATCAACTGCAATCCATGTCCAGTTCTGCAATTTAAAAATAGCCTAGAGTGGAAGTGACATGAGCTGTTAAGAGACACTGAGGAACTAGCCTGGAGGAGGAGATCACCACAGACCCCTAACACATAACCATGGCAAATACAGCAAAACAGGAAGTTCAAATTCCTAAGTCTACTGGAGGTGGCTCTTTGGTGCTAACTGTCCAAATTATCTTCTTATACCTACTCCCTAGCCACACCAGTCCCCACTTATACCAAGAGTTGCAAAGAAACAGTTGCAATCAATCCCTATTAAAAGCCATAAAATATTGAACATGAGGAGACAGAACACATCACAAATGCCAGTGCAAAAAACAAAACCAAACTCTGAAAGGAACCCGGCCTCAGCTGAGATATAGAGCACAACAGAAGAAGAGGAATTCAGGGCAGCAGTTCTGGCAAAACAGACAGAATGCAAAAAAAAAAAAGAAAAAAAGAAAAAAGAAAAAACAAACAAACCAACAACTAACTAACAAAAAAACCAACACAAGGGAGGATATGAAAAACAACAAAGATAAAGAAAATATGAGACAGCTACAATTATAAATAATTCTAATAACTAAGATACATTGATACATTGTAGCTGATTTAAAATAATAAATTAAGGGCTTTCGTAATGGACAAAACTAAGCACTGAGAGAATTAACGGGTTCTAAAACACAATTTTAGAGAGCATATGACTAGAACAATGCAGAGAGGGAAAATAATTTTAAAAGCTAGTGTAAGAACATTCTAAGACAATTTAAAGAGAAATAGTATCCATAGCATAGGAGTCCTAGCAGAAGAAAGAGAAAGGAATAGAAAATTTATTTTTAAAAAAAATCACAAAAATCTATCTTAATTTGGGACATGTACTAGAAGTTGTGATCTAAGAGGTCCTAACCAAACATTGCCAGGTAGACATACACCAAGACACATGCTAATCTTGTTGAAACCAAACACAGGAAGTAAATGGAAGACTAGGAAAAGAAGACATGAAACTATCATTCACAGATATTATGATGTTAGATGATGACAATGCTAAAGAGTCCATCAAAAGTTATTAGAAACAATAAATAAATATAACAAGATGGTGGGTTTTGAAATGTATATATATACATATATTAATACATAAATCAAATAAGCAAAATAAAGTAAGAAAATAACACTATAATTGCTTCAAAAGAAATTAAATAGCCTGGAATTAACTTAGCAAAGGAGGTAAGAGATTTATTCAATGAGAAACTCAGTGTGATCAAAGGACTTAGACAGTGACATACAGAGACAGAAGGAAATCCTATGAGATGAGGAAAACCATATAATCAAAATGACTATCCTACCTAAGATGATACACAAATGTATACAAATATACAAATGTGATCCCCATCCAAACACCAAAATACTTTTCAAATAAGCTGAACAAAGTTATTGAAGTGTATATGTCACCCCAAAGGCCTACAACTCCAAAAGCAACCCTAAAAAAAAAAGAAAAATGGAGGTATATCATGTTGCCTGATTTCAAACAATATTTATTTCAAACTTTATTATAAAACAACAGCATTAAAAATAACATAAAAAAATGTCATTGGCACAAAAATAGATACCTAGGCCAGTGGAACCAATCAAAAGCCAACATAGGGATCATCACCTCATCTATGAGAATGTGTCTATCACTATGAAGTAGGGCAAAGGTAAGCACATTAATTAATGGTGCTGGAAGAACTGAAAATCCACACATAAAAGAATGAAGTTGGATTACTCATTAACATCATACACAAGAATAAACTCCAAGTAGATTAAATATTTAGATAGGCAACAACTGAATACATAAAAGAAAACAATGGCAATAAATTCCATGAGATAAAAAATAAAGATATTTTTGGTATCTTAACCCCTCAGGTTATAAGGTAAAAGAAAACACAAGATAATTAAATAAATACCTGACTGAATGAGAGAAATTGTCCAAACAGTATATAACTGATAAGGACTAATATCCAGATATGAAAACTTCATAAAAGTCAACAAAAAAAAATAAACTAATCCAATTAAGTGGGCAGCAGATATGTAGAGCCAATTTACCAAAGAGGATATTCAGGTCAAAACATAAAAAAATGCTCATTGCTAAAACTACAATGAGATAGCCATCTCACACACTTGAAAATGACACCTATTTTAAAAACCTCCAAAATTATTGGAAAGGATGTGAAGATCAAAGAATGCTTTACACTGCTGGGGAGACTGTGAACTGGTCTAAGACATTCTGGAAAGCAATATGGATTTACCTGAAAAAATTAAAAATGTGATCCCTCCCTGGTGGTACAGTGGGTTAAAGTACAGAACCTGCAGCACAAGTTTGATTCCTGGCCATGGAGGTGACCCACATGGCACAGCAGACCCACTGCCCACTGCTCCGGTCAACAGTTTACTTCAGTAGATCTGCCTGTTCTGTTCCCCACTCTGTCTCTGGTGAATCCTCTCAGTCTCCACGTCTCTGACCTGTACCCCAGTTGTAGTATGCATAAATAAATAAATCTTTAAAAAAATGAAAAATGTAAGTAATGTATAATTCAGTAAGCATATCCTTAGGCATATTATCCACAGGATATGAAATCATCAACCAAAAGACCCCCATATGTTCCACAGTGTTCATAGCAGTATCATTTATAATAGCTAGTACATGGAAGCAGCCTAAATGTTTATTGACAGGAGACTGGATCAAGAAAGTGTGTTACACCCACTACATGGAATATTATATAGCAATAAAGAGAATGAAGTGCATCCATTTTCAACAAAATTAATGGAATTTGCTAGACTTATGTGTAGTAAAATCAGTCAGAATGGTAAAAGCAAATATTGTCAATTTACATATCAGATAATTTGATGACACCAAACATTTCCAAATGTAATGGACATTAATAGATATCCTGGGGCTCTGCAGTTAAGGGGGAGGGTGTGAGAAAAGGACAAGGGGACAGAAGGAATAGTAGTGGTGGGACAGTAATTTTTTTTTAATTGATAGTTTTAGTTGAGAAAATGAAATTTATGCTTGTCATCATGTGACTAAAAGAACAAACATTCCCTAGGTTAGCATTTTTCTAATGAGTTTTCTTGGAATCATACTCACAATGCTCTGACACAATTAACATGCAGAATTCCAATTTACTCCAGTAGAATGTATCCAGTGTGGGGTACTAAGTGAGTCTCATGGCCTGGTTCCTACTCATTTAACATCCTTCAGTTAAGCAAATATAGGGTTATATACTTTAAAAAAAGAATGAGAGAGCCTATTCTGTTTTCCCTGTTTGAATATATGATGTCTGCTACATCTGCAATACTGAATAAGTTATTTACTCATAATTACTTAATATATGATAGGGTTGATAACAGTACCTGGCTTACAAAGGAGTCCCTTTAATATTAGAAGATAGCTTCCCTTCTTTGAGTTTCATTTCCCTCCCTGATGACATATATAATGCAGTTCTATGAAAATCCAGTAATTTGAAACATCATTTCTAAAATCTGTGATTGAGAATGCCTGTGACCACTTATGACCTTAAAGTTTCTAAAACCAGAAGTTTCTCTTACATCCTATGTGCAGAAATCTATGTGCAACTCTTTATGTCCTTGAACACATTGAAATTTCTTTTGAGGAAACCAACTCTCTGACTGACAAGATGGGAAAGAACCATGTAAATTTGGTCTGTACATTTTCAAACCATCTAAATATATTTGCCTCCAAAGACTGGAACTATAAACATCTCTCATTAATCAACAGCAGAAATACTGACTTCCAATTACAGAAATCAATTCTGAAAGGTCTTCTTGGAATACTAAAAGGTGTTTATATTTAGTATCCAAGAAGACCATTTAAACTATCTGAGAACAAAGTAGTCTTTAGGTTGCTGTGGGAGCAGCCTTTAATATTATCCCTAATGTTCCCCAACACTTGAAACCCTCACCTCCATATAGCTCCAGCATTGGTGTGTGACCAAAACAATATGGTAGAAATGAGGATATTTCACTTCTGAGACTGAAAGTTACTATAGCTTCCATCTTGGTTGTTCTTATATACATTATATCATGTTCTTTTTTTAAAATGTGCCATCTCAACACAAGTGAAGTTATGTCCAACCCTAAAAGGGACTCTGTGTGGCAAGAAACTAAAATGTCCTGTGAATAACCATGTGGAACTTTTGCTTCAACTGTAGCCCTGAACAACAGCTCAATTACAACTTCAGAAGAGACTAAAAACTAGAATATCCAACCTAAACTAATGTTCAGAAACCATGAGCTAAATATTTGCCATGTTAGGTAGCAAAGTTTTGGGGTAATTGGTCCTATAGCAACCGATAACTAATAGTTACTTGCATTATAACTTTGTTCCACATCATATTAGCAGGAAACAACTTTAAAGAGCTATTGATAGTCAATACTTCATTCAATTAGGTAATTGCTTTCTTTCTAGTGTTTAGGTGGGTTATTGTAGAAGATCTGTGTGAAGAATATTTCTGTTTTATCAAGGCTATAATCAAGGAAATTTTATTATGTCACCTTATGCCTTATTTCTCATAGAGTTCAATAACAAAATAATGGCAGATGTGGGCCCTCTCTGGTGGCACAATGGGTTAAAGCACAGCACTATAAAGCTATCACTGGCTGCTTTGGCATGAGTTCTATCACTGGCCAGGGAGGTGACCCACATGGCGCAGCAGACCTCTCCTGACACCGCTCCCCCACTGCTCCCCTCAGCAGTGTGTTTCATTAGAACTGCCTATTCTGCTCCCCACCCTGTCTCTGGTGAATCTTCTTGCTGCCCCCATACCTTTGGCCTATACCCCAGTTCTGTGTGCATAAATGAATTAATCTTTAAAAATAATAATAATAATAATGGCAGACTCCTGTTTTCTTTAATCACTTGAAGAACCATGTGAACTGACACATGTTCCTTTCCATTTTGATGCTGGAAGACTGTGAACAGAATTTAAGCTAAATTAAAGATCTAATTAGTGTTACACTTCCATTTTCTTGTTTCTTTTAAGAGCTGTCATGTAATCTTTTACTTTTATTTATTCTTTTGAAAAATAAATATTATCAGCTTTTAAAAGGACTCAAGCCATTTGCATAAGTGTTACAGGCCAGGGAGAGGGCCAAACCAGAACCCCTAAAGCTGCCTACTCTAAATTGGTTTTGCCATTTGCTGTATTAATATAAAACATAAACTTTTAATGGAAAAGAAATTTAATATAATTAGTGTATAATATAGAAATTACAAAGATTATAGTTTTTAAAACAAATACCCAGAGTTACCCAACCTCGTGGGTAAAAGTACAGCCAAACAGGATTGGCCCAAAGCAAGGCCAGAAAGCCTTCCCCAAGGCAAAAGCATCTTCTGGCTGGGACCCATCAAAAAGGGTCAGAAACTGTCAACAAAGCTGGGATGAAAAGAGCAAAATCAAAACCAAGATAAAAGTTGTCATTGCTAACTTCCCCACAGGTCTCTTGCCCACATCTGTTTTAACCAGTCTAGGGTCAAGAAGCAAACACAGTTCCTTTACATGTCTCTCTGCTCCATGTGCCTCTTTTAGCTATCTTCCTGGCTTGCCATCCTGCTCTTTTCTTTCTTAGTCTTCTTTCCAGCTTCTTCTCCCAGCTCAGTTCCACCCTCATTTGGTTGGGGCAGAAAACCTGGAAACTCCCCTTTTTCCTGGGCACCACCTTGTTATATAACTAATGAAGTTTAATTTAAGAAGCCATGAGTTTTTGAGTGCCTCCTAGGTGCTAGGAAGAGTGCTGAGCCTTAGAAACGCAATGATAATAAATCAGGAAGTGTTACAGGACAACCCAGTGTGAACTGGGCTGCCTGTGGGAGCTCACCCATATGCTTAAAATTTAATTGCACTGCAGGCATACACAAAAAGGACAATAATGGGTTTATTTACAAAAGGGGAAAGGAAAATGAACAACCCAGGGAAAGAGAGACAGATACAAGGCAACTAGAACATCCTACCAGCTCTGCTGACTTGGAACTCCAGTAACACATTGATAGTCATCAGCCATGTGGTTCCAAGAGAGAGAGAGAGCAAGTAGAAAATGGCCTCCTATATTTATCCTCCAAAGCCCCCGAATGCCTGCCTAGCTCTGCCCTTGGGTCCTCGCAGTTCTCTCCCTGGTACTGCTGGGAGTTGTAGTTTCCAATCACTGGAGTAGGGGGTGGAGTACAGAAAGCTGGAGTAGTGGTGGAGTTCAGAATACTCTTCACAGTTTCTTTAGGACATCCTTTCCCCCTAACAGAAGGACAGCTTTTTTGTAAGTAGTAATGAGGACTAAATGTACAACCAACCAAACCAGAGGACAGGCATTCTCTTCACAGAGTGACTGAACCCAGGTGGGAGAGTTCACAGAGATGATGACAAGATGGCCACGGGAACTGGTTCTGATAAGAAGCAGATGCTTAGGTCTTAAGGAAATAAAAGTTGTCTAGGATGTGTTGAGAAGTTTAGTGTGGATAAAGTGAAGAGCAGCGTGGAAGTAGGAGCACAAATCAAGAATAATTAATGTGCTAAAAATCTGGGAACACAATATAAATGGAAAAGATTGCAACACAACAGAAGCTATTTTTCTACATTAGTATTGACCATTAATAAATAGCTAACCTACCAGAGAATAAAAAAGCTATTTAATAACAGCTTACAGTACTCCTACTCAGCTGTGATACTTTTGAATTTTCACAAAGATAGAAAGGAAGAATGATTTAGAATTGGAAGCATGTCCAATTCTTATTAATTGCCTGCAGAATTCTGTCAAGTGTCCAACAGGGGACCACTTGTTGAAAGGAGAGTAAGAGTTTTGTAACCTCTGTTCCAAAGAAACCACTAAACCTCACAAGTTACCAATGTACCCATATAAAATAAAAATGAAAGCCTCTTTGCCACCTGTGTAAATCACATTGGAAACCGCTCTTTTCAGTTCTACTAAAATTCTTGTATGTTTTCTTCACAGGCCCTTGGATTATTCCCCCATAATAAACAGGCATCCATCAGAGCATATCAAGAAAGCAGGATCAGCATTCTGAACTTAGTGTGCTAAAGAAACAACTCAATGCTGAAACATTCATCAGCTAACCAGATTTATCAACCCTTTACATATTTATTAATATGTAATGATGATTTGATTTGATGATACTCCACTAATTTTTTTTTATTTCTTAGATCAGAAGTTGCAAACTAGGTAATTACACAGTCATACCTATAATATAAAAAAGCAATATGTTTGGAGAAGCAAAGGAGAGTAGAGCCAACTTTGACTCTAAAAACAAGTGCTCTCAGTACTGGCACAGAGATGCTGTGGGAACAAGGAATTTCTGATTATTTTTGTTTAAGAGTTTGAAAAAATCTTAGCCACTGTGAGATTTTTTTTTTAATACTGAAAACTAATATAAAAGATTTAAATATTGTGTGGGCTAAGCAAAAATATATGTACAGATGAGATCTGAACGTTGAGCTGCACAGTTGTAACTTCAGCTTTAGACAGTCATATTATCAGCTATGATCTATGGCACATATCAAAGGGGTTGTACAGAACCCACTCTATAGGCCTCTCTGTATTTTCAATGATCTAATTATACCTGGTGCTGACAGGGTAGAGAGCAATATTAAGAAAGTTAAATATCTTTAGGAGGGTGTCAATAAATGTCCTAGCAGCCAGTAGAACTAATGACAAATTTTCTCCTATATCGATGTATATAAACTTCTGTTAATAATAATTTTTAAACCATTGCTGAACTTAACATAAAGAAATAGAAATATCCAAGAATAAGAAACAAAGGGAAAAGTACAAGCAATGAGATCTGATCGGTGTTACTAAGAAAATAAAAATCCACAAAAGACAAGATTGTGTGCTTTTTTTCACTGGCTTAAGAACAATATGAATCGTTATCATCCTAGTTTTGATTCAAAAGGGTAAAATATATACACATATTATAAAAAGAGTAACTATAATGAGAGGCAGAAAATAAAAAGAAAAATGTAAAAGGAAGGACAAGTACCATAAGAAATAGTATAGCACAATGCAATAGGATAGTACACAAATGGTGTACAATGGAATATTGTACATCAATGGAACACTGATATTATAATATCAATGGATGATATCTACAATTACAAATTTAGATAAATTGTAAAAAATATGGCAAATGGAAGAAAATAATAAAGACACCCTGATGGGTTACCTAACAGCCATTAACAGCTTCTCGTTTTCCTATAATTTTCCCATAAAGAAAACTGAAAGGTTAAAATGTTTAATATTTTGTCCTCTCTAGCAGCATGGGGTCCATTATTTCTAGCAAATGAGATGTAGTGGAGTTCTCTGGGTGTCTTTTCCTTCTCAAATAGACAAAAAAAAAAAAAAAAAACAAGGAAAAGGATTTAACCTTGTCTTCCCTCTTTGTTCTTCCTAGAATGTGAAATACTGAGAATTTGTATCCCCAACTTGCAACCAGCAGGTGACAAGTCAATGCTGGGACACTGCAGCAAGATGACTTATAAGATTACTATATCTCTGATGACATCACTGAGCCACTTGACCTACCACTTTTCCCTATACTTCTTATTATGTGACAAAAATAGCACTTAATTGTTCAATATGTTGGAGAAAGATTTTCTGCTACTTGTAACTGAATGCAATTTAATTGAAGCAAATAAGGGCCATAAAATATCATGCATGGAAATTTTTAAGACAGAGAAATATGTTACATATTGCTTATGGATATACATAAGCTTACAGTGTATTTAAAATGGTCAGGAAGAACCACTTTAAGAGTGTGGTTACCCTTAGGGAGAAGGAAGCTTCAGAACTAAAACAACAGAAAGGAATGGGACTACAACAGAAGCTGCATATTTATAATTGCAAAAAAATCCTTAAGTAACATCAAACTGGGTAATGGGCACTTTTGTGTGTGTGTGTGCGTATTTGTTTGGAGGCAAATAATTTTAGAAGTTTTCTGTTGAACAATACAAATTTGAAAATGTTTATTGAGTGAACATTTGTTGAATTGACTCAAATGAAAATTCCCCTGTTACTAAAGATAGAACATGGTTTGTTGTGATATGGAAGGGGTGTTCTGTAACTCCTTCTCTGATCTATTTCTTACCTCCAGTGAGTTAATGCATACATGAAGATAAACCTATGCTAAGTCAAAATGGTCTGTATAAAGCAATCCTGCATCCCTAACAGGTGACCTGAGAGAACAGACATATTAAAAACTTCATGATGTAGCAGCTAGTAAAAATTTTAGCTAGTATGTTACAGGAAATTTAGTTGACTGCATCTAAAGAGAGCAAGCAAGGGAACACAATGATTGGCACTAGGAGTTGGTGAGGGCAAAGACATGGGAAAAGTGACAAGCTTGAATAAATCCTGGTGCATGGGTCAATTCATTATGCAGTAGACTTGTCTAGAATCAATATTTTTTCATTTTCGTTTAAAACTGCTTATGTAACTAGTATTGGGATGGCAAGTTAGCAATGTTATATTTATTAATCTTCAACAAAAGTTGAATTATACAAGATATAGTCTCATGGCAAGAGTGACAAAAAGAATCAAAGAGTAGAGGGTGAACGACATTTCCTTTCCTTTCCCAATCCTCAGGCCTAACTGCAGAGCTAAAATTTGATATTATGTCTTATGCTTATAGAACTTTTATGCATCCATTGAAAAAATGCATTGATTTTAAAGTCATATATGAGATAATGTCATGCATATTATTTAACAAATTGCTTTTTGCTTTGGGGGCTGAATTTTTTCTAAAACTTGAACTATTGTAAATGTTGCCAGAATGAATATAGGAGTACACATATTCCTTTGAATTAGTTTTTGCATTCTTCAGATAGACACCGAGGAGTGCAATGACTGTTTTCTTTTTTACTGGGGTACAGGCCAGAGGTGCAGGGGTGGTGAGAGGATTCATCAGAGTCAGAGTGGGGAGTAGAACAGTCAGACTGATAAAGTGGACTGCTGAGGGGAGCAGTGAGTGGGTTAGGAGAGGTCTGCTGGGCCATGGGGGTCACCTTCCTACCTGGGAATTGAATTCTCATCAAAGGGGCTGCAGCCAGCTCCATAGTGCTGTGCTTTAACCTGTTGCACCACCAGGAAGGGCCTACAATAACTGGGTTTTATAGTGCATCTGTTTTCAATATTTTGAGAAAACTCTATACTGTTTTTTTTTTTTTTTGCAGTCGGACCAGTCTACAGCCATGAACAGGGATTCTCTTTCCTTTTCTGTGTCTCCTTTTTCTTTAAACAATGTTATATTTTTCCATTGTATCGGTCCTGCACCTCCTTTATTAGATTTATTACTGGGTATTTAATTCCTTTTACTACAATAATGAATAGGATTTTTTCTGATATGTTTCTCTCTTAGCTCAATTTTAGTACTTAGGAGCACAACAGGTTTTTGTATATTGATTTTTTTAGTCCACCATTTCACTGTATTGGTTAATTGTTTCAAATAGCTTTTTTTTTTTTTAATGTAGACTTGAGGATTTTCCATGGATATCATCCATCATGTCATCTATAAAGAGTGATGACTTTACTTCTTTCCCCCAATTAAGACTCCTTTTACTTTTTCTTGCCTAATTGTTATCTAGGATTTCCAATATGATGTTACATAGTAGTGGTAAGAGTGCACATTTATTTGTTTTTTAAGATTTATTTATTCATATAGAACTGGGGTATAGGCCAGTGGCACAGTGGGGAGCAGAACAGGCAGATGGATGAAGTACACTGCTGACGGGAGCAGCGGGCAGACAGGAGAGGTCTGTTGTGCCATGTGAGTCACCTCCAGTGTGGAGGAATTGAACTCTTACTGATGCTGCTGCAGCTCGCTTTCAGTGCTGCACTTTAACCCACTGCACCACCAGGGAGGCCCGAGAGTGGACATTTCTGGTCTTATACCTGAGCTTAATGGAAAAGCTTTCAGTTTCTCACCATGGAGTACATGTTAACTGTGGATTTGTAACCTTTATTATGTTGATGTGTTCCTCCTATACCTATTTTTTGAGAGATTATATTATAAATGGTTATTTAATGTTATCAAGTACTTCATCTGCATCTAGTAATATGATCATAATAAGATTTTTATCTTTCCTTTTGTTGTGTGTGAATTACATTGTTCACATGTGTACATCATATATCCCAGGAGCTAAGCAACATATGGACTTCTATGGTCATTGCAGTACTATGTATAATCATCAAGTTATAGAAACAACCTAAGTGCCTGGTGACAGATAAGTGCACTAACAAGTTGTATGTGTTATTTGTGTGTATGATGGAACATTACTAAGCTATAAACAAGAGATGAAATATTGCCATTTGTGACACTATGGGTGAAAACAGAGGTAATTATACTAAACAAAATAAGTCAGAAGCAGAAAGACAAATACCAGATGATATCATTTTACTCATATGTAGTGTATAAAGACACAAAGAAAAGGAATGGACAAAACCAAAGAAATACTAGAAATCTGACTGTGAAACTGAGGCTACCAGAGGGAGTGGTAGATGGTGGGGCCCAGTGGACTGTGGTTTAGGATTGTGGATGCTGTGCTGGTAGGTGAGGTGTGGTGCATTTGAAGAGATGTGAACCCATAATAACAAAACACATGTAGTGTTGTGAACCAAAGTCTCCTCAGATAGACAGATAGATGATAGATAGATAGATAGATAGATAGATAGATAGATAGATAGATAGATAGATAGATAGATAGATAGATAGAGATAGGCAGACATAGAAGAGAGAAAAGAAGATCCTCTTTGGTTAATTCTCAGCACTATGAAGCTATTCACAGAAAGTGCAGCATGAGTTCAGTTCTTGTCCAGGGAGCTGACACACATAGCGCAGCAGACCTCTCCTGTCTCTTCCACTGGCCGTTCTCCTCAGCAGCATATTTTAGTCAGTCCATCTGTTCTGCTTCCCAACCTAACTTTGATAAATCCTCTCAGGAGAAAGAGAGAGAGAGAGAGAGAGAGAGAGATAACAATATCTGAGGAATTTTATGAGGAAATTTTCCAGTTTGCAGGAATCACTTTGAAACTATGAGCATGAATGAAAAACAGCATTAGATACAGGCATACTGTTGTATATTTCATAACAAAAGTAATGAAGAGAAAAATTAAGTAATTCCTTGAGAGACAGAAGTTAACATGTGTTCTCCCTTCTCTCTCTCCCTTCTGTAGTAACTACATTACTAATGATTGAATAAAGGCCTTGCTCTGTTAAACCAAACCTTGTTTCTGAATTCTTGGCTTTCAGTTACTAGGCAAAGGAATCCTCACCTTAAGGGGATTCAGTAATGACACTATATGTCATTTTTGAAACAGCTTGAGGAAATAAGTGCCAAGAGAGAAACCTAAGTAAGGACAGAGATTTAAATTTCATCAACTTTGGGATTAGGAGACAAGAAACAGGGATTCTAGTGGGGGGAAGATAGAAGGTGAGTGCAGTGTCAGGAATGGATGAGAATATGGATGGCATCAAGGTAAGTAAGTCAACAGTTCTTGATGCTTGGGAGAAGAAAGGGTCAGTTCAAAAATAAAAGGAACATCAGTGGGGATCAGCAGAGAAGGTTTGAGGGATATGAGATAGTAGATTAATGAAATTCATTCACTAGTTATTGGGATGCAGGGAAAAGGAAAACATGGGCCCTCCTTGGTGGCACAGCGGGTTAAAGTACAGCACTAAGAAGCTAAAGCCACTTCAGCTCAAGTTTGATCCCCACCCCGGAGGTGATACACATGGTGCGGCAGACCTCTCCTGACCTGCCCACTGCTCCCCTCAGCAGTGTACTTTGTCAGTTGGCCTGTTCTGCCCCCCACTCTGTCTCTGGTGAATCCTCTCACCACCCTTGCACCTCTGGGCTGTACCCCAGTCTGTATGCATAAATAAATAAATCTTTAAAAAAAAAAAAGAAAAGCAAAATATATCAATAATAAATCGCTACAATTTCTGCAGAAGTCATCATGTATATATTATGCATGGCACAAAAAATGGAGTGTATCTATGAAATAATGTTGGCTTATGTTGCTAAGGAAGTTGGATCATGGTGGACAGGTTAATATACTTCTTTCTGCTTGTCCACAATTTGTAAATTTCTTCTAAAGTATACATAATTCTTATTTAAATATAGAGATCAATAAAAACACAAAAAAGGAAAAATAATAAAATTTTTCAGACTTGGGTCTTTTGGATGTTTCTTTTTATTATAAAGGGTACTTTATTTAGCTCCCCTTGTTTCTGGGGAGGAGGAAGTAGAGTACATGGGAGAAAAAGAAAAAAGGTACTCAAAGAAGGAAACAGAGCATTATAAAATTGATCTGTGACATTTCAAAAGTGATACATGAAAAAAAAAATGGACTAGGATATTCATTTATAAAAAGAAATATTGATGGATCAATTTGCTTGCAGTCGATTGCTTTTCAAAGTTGTTTTAAATTGTTCTGCAAGAAAACTAGGAAATATTCTATGGCTTACTGTGGGTGCATTTGCGACAATAGGAGTTTTGAATGTCAAATCAAGAGGACACAGGTACTAAAGAAATCAGGACAAAGCAAATGGAGACTGAAACAGGGAGTACTTTTTAAGTTGAAGCTTTCAGTCAAACATCAGTGTTAGAAGCAGTTTAAAGAGCTAGTGAGTGCTGGACTTTGCACAGGACCCCAACTCCTTAGCCTGCTGCCCAATGAGGGGTGCTATAGGGCCCCACTGCCTCTTCCCTGTGTACAGTGAGTGCCTGATAGCAGTAAGTTTGAAGAGAAGCACATATCCCTATATAGAGCAGAACAGTATTTCAACTGGACATTTTCACCCAGTTTGTTTCAGTCTCCAATCCCCAAACCACAAATGCAGTCTTTTTAAATGGAATATTATCTGCAAGGTAGAATCACACCCTATGCAATTTTACTGCTATCAGACAGCCTCAGGCTTGGGATAATTTTGCAGGAATAAGTGAGGAGCCAGCCTGGTGCACTCTGACCTTAGGACCATGCCCTCCTGCTCTGACAAGTTCTCAGAATCATCTTGGGGTTTGGGATGGAGATGCCAACCTGGATTCCTGATTGAAAACAGAGGTAAGTAATTGCTTTTTTGATTTGCTTTGAGGTTTTGCCAATATTTATCAAAGCTCCATTTCACAGTACCCTTTTGTTTATAACAAAACAAACCAAAAACCTGCAACTGGTCTGAGCCTACCTGAGAGGATGCTCACAGGAATTCCCTTCTGATTTGCACCAGGTTTCATTTCCATAGATCCTTGAGGGCAAAGTGACACCAGTAACAGAAATGTTTATTCTGCCCCTTTGAGGGGAGAACTACAGGGCTTCAACTTGAATCTTACATATCAACAGAGGAATTACCACAGTAGCAACTTACTTAAAGAATTGCCTCAGAAATTTGATGCACTTTAAGAAAGCTAAATCAGACCAATGTGCATTTTTCCCCCCTGGGTAGGAAAAAAAAAGAAGAAGAAGAAGAAGAGAATCAGCAGGGGCTGAAATATGTGACAAACAATTTGGAAACAGCTGTGCTGATTGCAATAGTCTCTGGATAATATACTGCTTGTATTCTCTTCTCAGTTTGATTCCTTGACTCCAGGAACTACTGAAAAGATACAAAACATTTTCTCATGGCAAGCTGCTTTTACTGTGATCAATTACTTTTCCTTCTGTGTGCTGTGCTGTGGTTAGAATCATATGATTAATGTCTAACTCAATGGGGTCCAAGGTATGTTTGTTTTTGTTTTTTTTTTCCCCAAAACATCTTAGAATTGAAAGAGGTAGAAAAGGAATTGCAAATGCCAATAGCAAATGATTAAGTTTCTGTCAGTTATAGATAATAACTTACTGAAAAGAAAATTAAGTACAGAATCGTAGACTTTATGAAACATTGTGTAGTTTCAAATGTTTAAGAACAAACAACTAGATTCCTCAGAATATGTTGAAAATTCTCAAATTTTGCAGTCAGATCTTATAAGTGACCACAAATATTTATTGTTACTAAGCAGTATTAAGTATATGTAAGCCTAGTATCACTGGTAATTTTATGTCTGTTTTTAACATTTAAAAATATCAGCTGGAATTTTTTTCATATTATGGTCAAAGAGCTATAAAATTATTTTCTCTTATCTATTCATAATTAGTCAGCTGAATGGCCCAACTTCCTCACCTTTCTCATTTTTCATGAAATGGTAATGCCACTTCAAACATATAACACATGATCAAGAATTGACACACATCTGCTTTCTTCTGGGCATTCTATGTTGTTCATCTGACCTCTTCTAGCAGTATGCACTGCAATGATTGTAATAATTGGGTCATTCCATAATTCTTTCCTTTTCAGAATTGCTTTACATATTATTATAGCTTATTCTTCCATGTGGAATTGACATAATTTTACCCAATTTTAGAAAAAAGCAGTCATTATTTTTAGGAACTGTATTACATTTGAAAATAAATTTAGGAAGAATTAGTTATTTTAAATTGCACTTTCCAATGCAAAAATGTAGTCTATCTCTTCCTTATTCAGATGTTGTAATTTCCTTCCTATATGTTCTGAGCATGACCTCTGTGTTTTCAGTCACCCACATGCTGCAAAGCACCAATCAATCACTTGAAAGGGCCTGGGTCCTCTCTTTCATTAAACCATCTCTGAGGGTTGCAACTGGTATTTCCTGGCCTCAATTTCATGTTTCTGCTCCCAACTGCACTTTAAACAAGTCTGTTTCCTCAATCATGTATGCATGTATTATTTTCTGATTCCCCCCCCCATCCTTGTCATTTATCATTTAGTTAGCTATATATTTAGTTTTCTGATTAGTCAGTCTGCTTGCAACCATTCCTGCCTCTCTTTGCTAATGAACCACAAATTGTAGTCAGAGATACCTCCTGCTTGGGAGAAAATAGACTGTGCAGAGCTCTCTTTAGATTCCAGGCACTTTAATTCATAGTCCTCCAGCAGACAATAGAGTACATCTTACTGATTGCCTAATAAAATGAGGAGAAATTGCTCTCTGAATGTGCTGTAATTGGATCATGTCTTTGCTCACATGGCATTCAATAGGGATCCAAGACGATTTAAGCTTTATTTTCCCTTTGGTCTCTTTATTATATGTGAAAGATATAAACCATGGTTAAAACAATGGAAACTGCCCCTCCCCTCCCACCTTGGGCACCAGAACTATCAATTCAGATCTCACATTTATGGGATCATTTTATGTATTGGGGGGGGCACTTGGTATTCTCTCAGGTACTATGTGAATACATGGCAATTTTAGCATTTCAAAAGCTAGTCATGGGGCTAGACATTTGAAAGAAAATAGGTTATGAAAATTTTACTGTATGTATTAAGATTATCAGAGTATAACTCAGAGTCAATTATATATAACTCTGGCATCATTTGTTGAGTTTTTATTTTGCACTAGATGCTATAAATAATTTACTCTTGACTTTTACAACTGAAGAGGTATGTGCAATCATCCCCATTTTATAGATGAAGAAAGATTTGGTAACTTCCCCAAGGTCCTACATTGTGCATGGCAGGAGGAATTTTATCTCCTTCAGTCTAACTTTAAAATTTGTGTTCTTTTCAGTATATTCTGCTTACACTGACCCTTACTCTCTACATGATTCTAAGATGTTTAGAGAAATTGGTTACTTGGTTTATAGTGAATAACTTGTTAGAAATGGGAAGTTATGTAGAGTTGAGAGACTCATAAATACAAAACATAAAAGTGAAATTTAAGAAGAAAAAGAAACTGTTTACCCCCCGCCTCCCTCCTTATAACTTCCCTCAACCAAATTCTTCATAACGGTGTAAACAATCTTATGGAAGTGAAGCACTTTTCTTCCACAACCCAAACACCTCTATCGAAATCATTCAGAAGTCACGGAGGTAATTTCCTAAGCTCTCTGTTTTATTAGAGAGATTCTGAAGAAAGCCTACAGGGAGTAAGCTCAAGACAAGAGGCAAAGTGAAGAGGTTAGAATAGGAAACCTAGAAAATGTTGTCACTATAAAAAGTTTCATTTCTGAAGCAAAATCCCGGACAATTCTTGGTATTTGTGACAACTTCTGATAAATGCGCTGAAACAGTAATTTTGTTTACATATAGAGAAACAAAAAGAGAAAGAACTCACATTTCTGAACAGCAACTAATATTTGGAAAGGAAACTTACTTGAAGCAAACCAGACCATTATTACTAGTTTGATGAAAAAGGAAATTTCATATTTGCAAAGATTGGCATAGTATACATAATACACATACATTTTCCATGCACAACATTCAAATATGAGATTCTTCACAGAACACTTTATTTAGTGTAATGCATGTGCATAAAGTTTTACATTGCCCCATGTAAAAATTCATCTTGTGTTTTTATGCTGCTTAATCTTGAGGAAAGGCATACA
Source organism: Condylura cristata (assembly GCF_000260355.1). Taxonomy (NCBI): domain Eukaryota; kingdom Metazoa; phylum Chordata; class Mammalia; order Eulipotyphla; family Talpidae; genus Condylura; species Condylura cristata. The sequence goes on along the minus strand of NW_004567115.1, from coordinate 5,550,491 downwards.
AATCCTTGTTTTATCAGGAAAAGAGCATTGGGTAAGAGGGTACTCTCCTTAATAATCTCCACTACCTCTGTCTGACTCTGGAAGGCCATGCATAGGACTAACCGTTTGGAGAAGAACTGAGGTGAAGCGTTTCTAAGAATGACCTTCTCTTCCCCACTATGGCACCTACCTCTTACCTCACTAACAAAGGGGGCAAATAATGAAAAAGGCTTTTATGATGTGTTACAATTTTAGAGCTCCCATCTCATTAAGTTTTCACCAATGTTGTACCTGCATTTTTTGGTTGTTAGGATTGAAGGTCAACTAAGTCGTAAAGTTAGCCTTGGCTTGCCCACAAGTGGCAGAAGTGGGATTTTAACCCAAGAAGTCTTTGGATCACTGCATGCCATTCCCTCTGCATTCCTCATTACGGTTATGTCTTGGTCGTGGAACAGCAGTGATGCCAGGGGACACCTCTTCCAGTCAGTGGCCCTGGTGTCTGAGAGCCACAACTTAATATTTGGTTCATCTACAGGGAGAGTCAACCTCTTGTAGAACATTTTTCTTTTGATATTTATTACATATACCTCATTTCCAATTGCACCAAAATTCCAAGCAGGGTTCCAGTACTCACTTCTAACACTTTATAGCTGAAGAGTTTTGACTAGCAGCTTAACCTCTCTGAGCCTCAGTTTTCTCATCTAAACAAGCAGAGCTGATATGTCTCTGTCACATAACTGAGAAGACTGAATGGGATATATGTAAATCATTTAACTGTATATAATTCATAGTAAATAACACAGACTAAAATTTAAAAAATTAGCAGGAAACTAGCAATGCACAAACTTAGGTGGAGTGGAACATTTGTTTCTTCAATTAATCTGAGCTACAGAGGGCATGGTGTCTGTATTTGTTGTATTTAATTTATTTAAGTTAATGATGTCTACATTTTACCTTGGGGTCCCCCTAAATATGTGTTGGCCCATCTGACACACTCTTTGGAAAATGCTATTTTCTCCCGATTGGTGACCTCATGGATGGAGCATACTCTTGTTTAGAAAATACAGTAGAAGTTATTCCCCTAAAAGACATATGGATGGAGTGTGGAAAAATGGCAGGATAAAAGTTAAGTAGCAAGTACTATAATAACTCACTGTTTATTTGTTTGTTCCCTTGTTTTGGAGGGGGAGCTGTGTTGCATATTCTTAAAAGAAGTTTTTCATAAGGTAACATTAGCATAACTCACTTTTGTATACTTATTGTTAGTTAGATGGAATATAGAGGTCCCCTTGAGCCATTTAAATTTATTATTTTTGTTAAATGAATCCTGTTCTGAACTATATTTTAGTGATATCAGTTACATTACCTAAAATAAAAGCATTTGGTGAACTTGCTTTTTTTATAGGTGACGTAAATCAGGCCCACTGAATATGTTCAAATATATCTTTGAAATGTTAACAGTCAAATTATTTTATTTTTCAAAGTTTCTTCTTGAGTCTATCACTGAATAAAGTTCCTCACTCAACCTCTCTTTGCCAAAATGATTAAAACAGACAAAAATACTATCTCCAGAGGTGCTGAGTTATCTATGTATTGCTAATTAAAATTTTGGGTAGATTCATGACCCAGTTTCCCTCTGGATCATCTGCATGGAGAGAAGTTATCTGTGTAGTGACATCATTAATGGAAAAAGGTAGTATTCTTTAAATGTCATTAACTGTATTTAGTCACCACATGAGTGGAATGTTAAGAAACAAATGATCTCTCTACTCAGCTCCTTAATCAATTATTAGACAAATAGTTTTTAAACATGACACAAAATCTACTCTCCAAACTACTCACTCAACAAATCTGTATTGAGCATCTACTAGAACAAGGAACTGTGCTGAGTGATGACAAGATGTTGATGAAGAAAACAGACATAGTCTATACAGATAGATAATAATAAATGGATAGGCAAGTAAATCATCATAAGTGCTATGATGAGGGCATGGTACTTAGGGTTGTTAGCATTAAAATTACATATACACTTTTTATTTGAAACTCAAATTTCACTGGATAGCTTACATTTTAATTTCTTAGCCTGGTAATCCTACTAATGTAGAAAATAAGGGGCTAGTTCATACATGCATTTTGTGGGGAACAGAGGAAAATATACTAGTTGGGATAGTCAAGCAAATCTCACTTTAGACACTCTATTTAAATTGAGATTGGAGAAGAGTCAGTCAAAAAAGGAAGATGGGATGGCCTAGTGGGATATATTGTAGGTGGTTTGGGGTAGAAAATTCCAAACAAAAATAATAAATATTCATTCATTTAACATGTATTATTGTTTGTATTGAGCCAGCCACCAGACATCATGGATATGATGGTGAAGTGGACAGAAGCACTTTCTCCTCTCATGGACCAAGTAAGAAGAACAATCAAGGATGATAGAATATTACAGCACAGACATTATATTTAGTAAGGTAAAACTGCATTACTTATACCTTTTAATTCCCTTGGCTACAAATACTGGGCTTGATGAAAAGACAAAAATATATATATTTGTTAAATTCAACAATAATTTCTCCTTAATTTTACCAGGGGGACAAAAGAAATTGACAACCTTTTGTTGTCCTTTATAATAATTGTATTTTGGTTACTCATCAATATGATGCCTCATAATCGATGAGAAGTAAAATGAACTCTAGAGAGATTTCAAATTTGTTTAAGTAACTTCCTAAAACAATCAACTCAAGTGGGTGCTGAGCGAGGGTAATTTTTCTTTTTCTCACATCCATTATGCTCCATATATGAAAAAGGTACACCCACATAGGAAAGCATTTAGTCAACTCTGCACAAATTCTACAAGGGTGACAACCATCTGAAATGCTCTAGTATAATCACAAATGTCTTATACTGCAGTGAGTAGTGTTTTTATTCTGTCAGTTTATTTGGTGGGAAAGAAATGATTGTTAACAGAGAAGCGCACAAGGCTATTCCTCTTCTCAAAGAAACTAAGATAAATTCTTTTTGTTTTGGTAATTACCTATGATTCTTTTCAGATAATATCTATTATTGAAATGGTAATAATAGTTCATAAGGAAAAATAATTAGTTAATCTTTCAAGCCATGGGTTGAGTTCATTATATGACAATTTAAGGGGAAACTGGAATTGTGATTTATATAGTTCATGCTTTAATTTGCCTATTTAACCAAATTTTAAAAATGAATTTATATTTCAATGTATATTACAGATTTTGTTTAAAGAATATTTCTCTGAAACTATTCTTACCTAGGGCTTTTCATCAATTAACAGCCTAAAGTAAAATTTGATAGGATAATTATGTTATGCTAATTAATAATTCAGAAATGACAACCTTAACAAATATATTTGGTAACTTATTTATTCAGCTTATTTCTGTTCTCTGGAGTCTTCATATCCTATTCAGTGTATATGCTACACTTTTCAGATTTCTATCAATTGTAAATTTGACAGGTTTGCAATCAGTGCCTTCATCTCTTTCATTAATAAAAATGTTTAAAAAGTAGTCACTTGGGCCCTCTCTGGTGGCGCAGCGGGTTAAAGCACAGCACTGAGAAGCTAAAGCCACTTCCGCATGAGTTTGATTCCCGCCTGCCCCAGAGGCTACCACATGGTGTGACAGACCTCTCCTGACCCGCCCGCTGCTCCCCTCAGCAGTGTACTTCGTCGATCTGCCTGTTCTGCTCCCCACTTTGTCTCTGGTGAAGCCTCTCACCGCCCCTGAGTGTCTGGCCTGTACCCCAGTTCTGTATGCACAAATAAAAATAAATCTTTAATAAAAAAAAAGTAGTCACTAAATAGAAGTTCCAGTCAAGCTACTAGGGAAAAAACCCAAAACTGACATTTATGCTATTTAAATCAATGTATATTTACTTAATTTTGCTTATATCTTAATCTAAGTTTGACATTTTAGTACACATGTTTCTGATGGGATGCCAAGCACTTTGCATAAATCCAAACAAAAATCAGTAAGGATTAAAAATAGGGATTATTTTTAATCCCTATATTTGGGTCAAACATTTTAATGCATTTTTGAAACATCACAGCAAGCGCATTCACAGAAAAGCAAGTGGGATAATGACTGGAATCAGAACTATGTCATACACAGATCAGAGTAGGGATTTGCAGGAGAGAAAACATTTCATTCTTTTTGATAGTTTTGTTTGAGTCTAATACTTAGATAGCCTTTATATGAAACAGCAGATAATCTTCAACACTAATGATGGGAAATTCAAATTTCCGGAAGCTGGGCAGGCAGCGAGTGAATGAGAAGGACAGTCTTACTCATCCACTCTTTGCCTCCTTTGGTAGAGACATGAACACCAGAAATATTGCTGTTTGATCTTAACAGTCCTATAAAGTTACTGTATAAACTCAGTAAATCATGGCAAATGGTCCTTGGGCTTAGTTGGGAGATGACATGGGCTGGGTGGTGGGGACTGTGACAAACTGGTGGTGTGTGCAGGTTAAAGGGGAAGGGGAAGATGTTTCTTAATGCCAGCTAATTGATGACAGGGGAGGTGTACCTGTGCTTTTCCAATATTAGTACATTGTCTAGCCTCTTCAGAAGAAACCAAAGCTAGTTGAAAATTAGTTTTTTTTTTTCATGTTAATTCTCTTGATTTTAAATCTTAGTAACACATTTTTCCAAAAAAAATCACTTTATCAGTCAACACAAAGTAGAACCAACAAAACTGAACTGTGAGTTACAATATGATTCCCAAAAGCTAGACCAGAACCAATGACTTGAAGGCACAGGGAATTATGTAGATGAGTGGGGAGAACTAGCTTATCCAAATGGATAATGAGGAAATGAGGGATAAAGTGTTAATGAAGGTGACTTGAGAGGGGGTGGCAATGAGAAGACTCCAGTGGGAGCAGGAAAGGGGTACAAACCCTGAAGGTTACAAACTGGCCAGGTTGGCCAGTTTGGCTACCAAGCTGTTTAAAATTAAAATGGAACCAAAAGTACTTTTGGATGGCACACATCTTCCGCTTAGCTACTGGTCCACTACGGAGGACTTGCATCATCCACCAAATCACTGGCCTCACCACCTCTTATTGTCTTGCATCCTGGCCTGTAACAAATTCACTTTACTTGCTTGGCCCCAAAGTGCTTACATCTTCCACCCCTGGCAATAAATTTTGATTTCTATATCAAGACATTTGTTTTTAAGTCAAGTTCATGGTACATAAATCTAACACCGCTTAAAGGTATTTTATTACATATCTTTTATGTTATTATAGGCATTTGGAACTTCAAATAAAAATGATCTAAGTTGAAAATTTGGGGTTAGGTTTGAAGTTAGAGGAAAGTTTTATCTGTATATTAAACTCCATACACTGGAGTTTAATATCTCACATATCAAATATCTCATATTTAGTGGATGATAAGCTGTTATCCATGCACTGGGAGACTGATATAGTGTTCTGGAAACCTGAACATCATTCTGATCAGGGATATCAAGGCTTTATGAGATCTGGTTGAGCATATTCTGTTTTTAAACAACTGGCCAGGTCTCCCAGTTAAACTGGGAGTCAAACAATTGGTTGTTTAACCAAAGTATTCACTTTTCAACCAATTGTCCTCATATAAAGACATAGATATCCCCAGGGTTTACTCTTATAATTTAAAATTAAGTTTTGCTTTTACACAAATATCTGTGTATACATAAGCCTTTTGTAAGTATCCTCTCAGTGGGCCCTTATTATATATCTATTCAATTAGTCATTAGAGACCTACAAATAACAAAGGGTCAACTATTATTTTAGTTGTAGGTGCTGACATATTGCAGTAAACAACATCTTCATTAGGTAAGGAGGAAGATAGTTCCCTTTAAAATGCATTTATTACCTAAATAATTTATATTACAGAAGAAAAAAATAGAAATATACTCTGCATTAAAGATTAAAGCAATGCAAAAGTATGGAGAATAAAATATGAAAGCCATTCTCTTACATTATATCCATTTATATACAGATACTATTTTTTGTATAAATGTTATTATAAAATGGATATATTTCTAAATATGCTGCAATTTAAAGTCTTAGAAATGTTTTTCTATGTTGTCTACTTCCTAAAGGCTTCAAAGTTTGTATAAAGTCCTATATCTAATCTCTTATCAATAGACATTTGGTTAACTTTTTTGTTGCCCTTATAATGATGTAAAATATAGGTAGTTTGTCTATGTAAATCAAATATTTATGAAGTAGATTACTAGAAGTAATTTTTCTGGGTTCATGTAAATTTGGGATGATTCTAACAAAAAGTGTTAGATTCTCTTGAGTGCCTGATTCTCTTCATCGTTGAGAACACTGAACTAAGTATGAATAAGCTGAATTCTTTCTCTCTGGATGGGTGAAAAATATCTCATTTTAATTTGTATTTTCCTGTTTGTAAATAAATACACATTCATATACATATACATACATACAAATTGAATAAAACAAATAAATAATTTTTCATATTTTAATTCAATTTTCTACTGTATCATCTTTTTCACATTGATTTGCTGGTGCTCTTTATGTATTTAAATATTTGCGAAGATTAAAGTTGTTGCAAATATTTCCATCTGGTCTATCATTTATCTTTTAGTTATACTGTTCTTGAATTTAAAAAATTGTGTGTGGTTAAACTAGTTTATTTGTTTTTATGCCTTAAGTCTTCTTTTAAAAAAATAAACCCAAAATTATCGAAATGGCTAATTTTTCTGTTCTTAACATCTAATTCTGTAACCTTTATAGAGTTTCTTTTTAGGGATGATGTGAATTAGGTATTTATATCTCCCAAAGAAACAGCCCATTACCCCCACACTATTTATTAAAATGTTCAATCTGTTGCCTTTACTGGAAAGACAATTTGACTTATGTTTCACATTCTTTCTCTCAGAAGTGAAAATGTGCTGCTTTTCCATCTTCTGAAATTGAATGTCACTGTACTCAAGTCCAAGACCAACCTGATCATTTCTGCTCTTGTAACTGACTTGGATTTTCTGCCTTGATGCCCCCATAATTCTTTCTATAAACTTGAAAGTCAGTAACATTACCACATTTTTTTCTCAGTGCTGATGATTCCAAATGTAAGTGTCTTGGCACCTAGTGGCCCCCATAAGCCTTTCAATCCACATGTTGCATTATTTCTGGAGAATACTGTTATGCCATGCTTTAAGATATTTTCCATGTGTTTTCGTCTTCAAAAACACCTGCCAGGCTACCTGACATCCATTCCTATCATATTCTCTATAGTTTTCATTTTATCTTTCTTCTCTTTTACTCTTTTTTTTTTAATTTTATTTACTCATCTGATTTCTCTAACCCTGACAGTGTTTTCAGAGAAATTCAGTCTATTTTTGTTTCTTTTGAAGCCTTTTTCTCTTTAGTAACTTTATTTCTTGAATGGTTTTTCTCCTGAGTTCTGTAAGCACACTTCTTTTTGACCTTGATTATTTTATGTCTCTTCTATGAAATCTTAAATCTCTTCTCAATACATTTATTTGTTTGACACTTAGGTGTATATAGAGTATCTATCTGTCTGTCTGTCTACTTATCAGGAATGCATATAAACCTTCATAGTAATGAAAAACTCTTCATCTCACTTTTTCTATGACATTTTGGTAAGTTTGGATATTGTGGGTTCTTCTTTGACTTAAAATTTTAAGTCAAATCTGGCAGTCTTGATGACCATGTTTTACTTTCTCTTCTTTGATTAAAATTCATCTTTAAGAGAGACTTGCT